>NC_084793.1:224437039-224742746 GCF_963169125.1 Humulus lupulus
CCAACTCTTAACACTTCTTGGTATTTTGGGCCGTAGATTCTCATCTCCCCTTCTCTATTCGCAGATTTTCATGCAAGATCTGTGGGGAGGTGAGAGGCCAATTGACAACTGGCTCGCCCAACTGCTTGTGGACGAAGAACAACCGTCTTTACTTATACCGGAGATCCCTTTTTCTCGTACTCCAGCCAACAGACCTCCATCCAGTCCATCAAATATGGGTAAAGTAAAATCCACCGCCCAGAAAAAGAAACCAACCAAACCCTCTATAAATCAGCTTGCTCATCGGGCTGACATTCCTTCGATCAACGGTCGAGCTGAAAATACTGATCCCGAAATCCAAAGACAAGCCCGCCCCTGCGATGTACTTCGACCAAACGTCGAATGGTACCTTTGTAACGCCCAACTACCTTAGAGCCGTTACTAAGTGAGTTTTAAAACGAAAAATGTGCAATGAACTCGCTAACCGAGGTTTTTAAAACAAAAGTATGACTAAGTAAAAGTTAAGGCTGTAATCTTTTGAAAATGCTTTGCTTCATTGAAAATGTCAAGTATCTATCATTTGGGATCCAAAAATAAGGTTTGAAAAATATTTACAACTTAAAATAAGTTTACAGTTGATAGACTATCAAAATTACAAGTTAATACAACCATTTGTAAAATTCCCCCAACCAAAGCAGTCGGGCAGGCCAAACATGTACGCGTCGCTTCATGCTCTCCGTACTCATGGCTGGTTGACTCATTCTTTGCCCTTACCTACAACACAGAGCACCCGTGAGCCGAAGCCCAGCAAGAAAACTCATACAGTACATAACATATGCGAATTATATAGTTAACATATCAGATAATCCACAGATAAACAAGTATTCCATCAGACTAAACAAACACGGCCATGCCGTCCCAGAGGCATTACCAAAGCCTGGGATCTCGATCCTCACTGTAAGGATATCCCTTGTATCCATTGGGGTCCCACCCTGACTACAAGCACTTCACGTGCTAAGTGTTACTTCCGACCCCACTGCCGTTCTCGGCCTTTCGCCATTCTCGGCTCCATTGCCGTTCTCGGCTCCTTTGCCGTTCTTGGCTCCTTGCCGTTTCATTCTACTATAATCACAAATAGTATAACTCAAATAACATTCAAACATATATCAATTCATTTAAGTCTGCACCCTAACATGTAATGCAATATAGGGCCGTGCCCTGCAATAACACTATGGGCCCATGCCTTGTCCTACGGGTGCTATAGTTTTCTTACCTTTCAGATCGATAGCTTTGATCACTTGAATCCTTGAGCACGATCCCACTCGAGCCCTAGCGGACACCTAAACACAACCATAGGTCAAAATCATCACCAAACCTCAAGTCCAAAACCTAGCCTCGGGACCAATCTTGAGCCCACCGGGAAGTCCTAGTTCCACAAAATAAGGTAGTGGAATCGAACCCCGAACCCTAGGTCAACCTTCAAAAATAACCCAAAAACCCCTTTCTGGGAACAGGGCAGCGCTACAGCGCTCTAAAGAGGGCGCTATAGCGCTACAAGCAGAACCGACATCCCCAGAAACAGGGCCTAGCGCTACAGCGCCCAAAGACTAGTGCTGTAGCGCTAGTTGCAGACAGGCAACTCTCATTCTCCTTCTCTGCGATTTCTTTGAGCCAATCTCAACCCAAACTTCCCCAAATCTCCACCAAACTCAAAATCAAGCTTATAAACTCTCTACTCATCCCAAGCATCCCAAATCTTAAAACCCAAGCTCATGCATCCCAAATCTCAAGATTTACCATAGATGACCCTAAACCCATAAATTCAAAAATAAAATCAGTCAAACATCAAAGTTAGAGGCTCAAAATTCATACCGTTGATGAAATTTCGACTTTGATTCAATTCCTTGACCTCCTTAGCTTGCTCCTTCTCAACCTTGGCCTGAATCCCCCTAAAGTTTCCATCAACTCAGCTTCGTTACACAACTCAAACCAGTCAAACCCTAAAACTGAAACTTCTAAAAACTTACCTCAATTATTGATGTGATCTTGCTAATCCCTTGCCAATTCTTCAAGTCTAGCTTAGGATCCTTGATGCTCAGCTTATCCTATCTCTCCTCTGAGCTTTGCTCCAAGAAACTTGAAGAGAAATGGTGAGAAAATCCACAAACCGCCCCTTTTGGAAAAGCTCCTCTGTTTTCTCTCTTTTTCTTTTTCTTCCTTTTTCTTTCTTTTCCAAAGCCTTCTCACTCTCTCTAACAATCCCACTAAGTATATAAAGCCTCAATAAACTTATCTCTAAGAAGCCAATTGACCAAAATGCCCTCCCTATTAATTCTAAACCCTTTTGTCCACGTAGGGCCATTTTATTCATTTTACCCAATTCCCGCTAATTCCTCAAGTGTCTCGAATATTTTCCCGCTTGCTTCCCAATACCTGATAAATCACCAAATATGCATTCCTCATCATCAAAATTAACCTCAATATGTTCTCTAAATTCCCATTTATACCCCCCAGGCTTGCCCCGAGCTGGGTATAAATTCCCGCCTTGACTTTTCCGCTAATTTGCTCTCTAGGATCGTCTTGAGTCACAAATCACAGATACATCCACATAATAATGTGGTCTTGACAAATCATCACATATCAATACAGTTATGCCCAAAATGGCCAAAATTACAATTATGCCCTTCTAACCTGATCAGGGCCTTCATGCATACTAATACACATAGTCATGCATCTCAAATAGTCAAATAGTCATACGACATGCTTTAAATAATAATCATGCATTTTACTCATTAAAGTCACACATAAATCCCATTATGCTCTCCATGCACACAAATCAAGGCCCTTAAGCCTTATTAGCGAATTTGGGTCGTTACAACCTTGCTCCTCCTAGTCAAATCACTGCTAGGATGGTAAACAATTTCCTCAGGATGTACAGAATTTCTGGGGTAACTTTATTCCTACCTTCCACCGACCAGCGGGCAAACCTGCCCGGCGGCGCCTAGTCTAGATATCACAGTGAGGCAGGAGCAATCCTGCCTCTCCATCCTTTCTTCCAGGGAGTGGCCAATTACTTCGAGGTCGCTCATTTCCAAATAACCCCAAATGGGTATAGAATGCTTTCCGCACTCTATATCCTTTACAGCCATAAAAATTGGCCTGTCCCCACACCGCATGAGGTAACCTACTTGTTTGATCTTAAATTTAACCACAACCAGGACAACATGGGGTTTTTTCATTTCTGCCACCAGGAATCGACCTGCACCTTCCTGAGTGAGACTACCTACAAGTCCAATGTAGGAAAGTACTACCAAGAGTACTTTTTAACTACTGACCTGGTCGTCAACAACCTAGCCTTCACCCAAGGAGGTAACTTCTTTATTCTCTAGTCGTTTATTTCCTTTTATTTTATCTGCATCCTCCTTAGAAAATTAGCACTCTTCAGGTCCATGGCTGCGACCAGCTCCCACTCCAGAAATGGAGATTCGAGCAGCGTCATTGGCCAGCATGACTGACGTAGAAAAAAGCGTCAAACAGCTGGTCACTGAAGCCAACTTAAGGCTGGTCGGGCTTCTGGCACCTTACCAGGACGTGAGGGAGTCAATGGCAGGGAGTTCCACTGGTGAAGGAGTTCCTGAGCAGCACCCAGACGTGTCGCAACCCCCAAGGAAGAGGACAACTAGAGTGACAATCAGGGAACCCTCCAACACCCCGCGAGCAGATGCTCCCCTACCCCTATGGGAAAGGGAAAAAATAAAGTATCCGAACCCGCTGCTCCCGTCAAAGAGTTTTCAGACGAGAACGGTACTGTTTTCTCACTTTTAGATAGTTTGCCCATTCCCTGTCATTTATTTGACGGGGACGACAACTTTAAGTACACTCCAAATTTAAATTCAAATTTCTTCCAGGAAGTGAGTGAGTGTAGCATTAGTTCAGTAAGTAATGTAGCGACCAATAGTTATAGCACGAGTATTTTACTTATAATTTCATTGCTTTCATTTTTAACTCCATCAATACATATCATGTAACTGCTCACAATGCTTCCTTGCAGATATGTCATCTGGAGATATGTTCAATCGCTACACCGCACCTGCTGCTCCCTCGAGCAAGCAACACCGCGGAGAAAGCAACAATGCCCCTATAACCAAGAAGGCCAGCACTAAGGATCTTCCAACTACTTCTCCCTCAAAAGAAACAACGCCCCCTCTGGCACCACTCGACAAGCAGTCTCCCCCTGCACCAGCCGACCAGAATTCTACCCCTCCAGCGCCAACCGACCAGACACCTCACGATTAACCTGAAGATGCCTTGACCAGTACCGTGTTTGGCTCAGTCAGAGAGAGAATATACAAACTCTCAAAACACAAATGCAGCCGAGAGGCCATTGTCGGCACCAATTCCATGGAGGCCGATCAGATAATAAACCGAGGGCTGAATGAGATAGCCAGTGTAAGCTGCTTCCTATCGCTGAGTTATTTTCTCGTCATTTTCTGCCGTCATCTTATCTCTTTACTTGATTGCAGGGATTGCTGACTATAACTGTTGGTTGGCACCGCACGGGGGCTTTGGTCACCCAGACCAAAGACTCTGATTCCAAGAACACTGAGGATATGAAGGCACTCGAGGGGAAAAATGCTAAATTTCTCGAGAAAAACACATAACTGCTCGAAAAGAACACTAAACTGTTCGAGGAAAACTCTAAGCTGGCCGAAGAGCTTCAGCAATTTCAGACTGCCCTGGCCAAAGCCAATGAAGACAAAGAGAAGTTTAGGGAGTGTGCTAAACTTAACTACCAAGAGGCCAAACAGCTTGAGTTTGATCTGATCACGAGCAAAAATGAGACTGAGGACCTGGAGAGGCGCGTCAAGGAGCTTAAGGAGACTAATGCCATCAACTTGGAGAAGTATAGGGAAGCCACCCACCTTTGCTTCTATGAGTTCTAGAAGCATAATCGTTGGGCCAACTTCAATTATCTTTCCGAGCGCCTGAGGCAAACTCAAATAGCCCGATGCACTGTTCGCTTGGAGGAAGTAGAGAGAGCCAACATTCCTGCCACCGCAGAAATCTCCTTAGCAACGGGGATTGATGGCGCAGAAAATGAAGCTGGAACCACTGTCGACCAAGACACACCTCGAGACCCTCCTGCCTCATAGTATTTTTATTTTTCTTTCTTTATCTTTTAGATACACGACCTACGGGTCATGATGTAAAGACAATTTTTACCTTTTATTATAGCATGGGCAGCTTTTTTCCTTTTAACAAACAATTACATCCGAGTAGTAACTGCTCGCAGTGTAAAGGGATTCCTTTTTTGATGTTATAATACTTGCATTTTATTATAGCACCTGTTCGCATGACCGAACTTAGCATAGTACTTTGGTTTGATTTAACAAAATAATAAAATTTTGAAAAATACTTCAAGTACCCTAGCATGCCTTCACTTATTTTGCTCGTGTGTTTACATATCTTTTGATATGCTTTGCTTACTAGATACCTTATATGCCCCCAAGTGATTGAGGAACTTTAGGTCCTCAGTCACTTGCCTTGACTAGGACCTGTTCGAACATTTCTGCTCGAAATAAATACTTGTAAAAATGAAAATATAGCAAAACAACACACGTATTGAGCAAATACTTGTAATAAATACAATAGTTTGGCAAGATTGACTGGTTGCGTACAGTCCCTTTTATTTCTCATAATAGATGGACAAATCGTGTCTGTATGAGTGATCAATAAAATGATCTTACACTTATAAGTAGAATTAATACAAGCGAATTCTTTAAGAAGAATTGTTTATTGATAGTACTTGCGCAGGTGTTCTCCATTCCAATAACAAGGAATGAGATCTCCATTTAAGCGAGCAAGTTTGTAAGTGCCTGGATGGAGGGCTTCTTCGATTTGGTACGGTCCTTCCCAGTTAGGTCCGAGTACTCCAGCGACCTGATCGCGGGTGTTGAGAAAAACCCTTCTAAGTACTAGATCTCCTACATTGAATTTCCTTTCATGTACTTTAGAATTGAAATGTCAGGCGACCTTTTGCTGGTAAGCTGCTACTCGGAGTTGGGCTTGCTCACGCTTTTCGTCGACCAAATCTAACGATTCCATCAACAACTGGCTATTAAAGCCTTGATCGTATGTCATTCTCTAATGTGATTGCGGATCTAACTCGATAGGCAACATATCCCCATATCTATAAGCCAAGGAAAATGGAGTATGGCCTGTTTCTGTGCGATGGGACGTTCTATACGACCAGAGGACTTCAAGCAATTGCTCTGGCCATGCCCCCTTCACTTCCTCAAGCCTTTTCTTCAAAGCATCCTTTAGCATTTTATTGACTGCCTCAACCTATCCGTTTGCCTGAGGGTGAGCCACTATAGAAAAGCTCTTGATAATTCCATGCCACTCGTAAAAATACGTGAACAGATTACTATCAAACTGTGTACCATTGTCTGAGACAATTTTTCTTGGTAATCCATAGCGACACACGATGTTCTTGACCATGAAATCCAACACTTTCTTGGTCGTTATGGTTGCAAGTGGCTCAGTTTCGACCCATTTTGTGAAGTAATCAACAGCCACTATGACGTACTTGATGTCGCCCTTCCCTGTGGGCAAAGATCCGATTAGGTCTATACCCCAGACTGCGAATGGCCACGGACTTTGCATCTGTTTTAGTTCATTAGGGGCTGCAAGAGAAATTTTGGAGAATCTCTGGCATTTGTCGCATCTTCGCACAAATTCCATCGATTCTTCATTCATTATCGCCCAGAAGTATCCTCGTCTTAGGATCTTTTTTGATAAACTCTGCCCCCCAACATGGTCCCCACAAAAGCCTTTATGGACCTCTCTCATCAATTCTTTGTCCTTCTCTTTTGAAATACACTTGAGGAGTGGCATTGAGTATCCCCTTCGGTACAAGATTCCATCGACCAGGATATACCTAGCAGCCTGCCACTGAAGGGTCCTGGCTTTGTTTCAGTTCGTCGGTAACATACCATGCGTCGGGTACTCTATGTAAGGTGCCATCCAGGTATCCGCCGCTGAATCACAAAAGAGGTTTCTTTTACTTTGATGCTTGGTTCGGAAAACTGTTCAACATGTACTATATTCAGGGTGTCAGCATCTTTCGCACTTGCTAGTTTGGCCAAAGCATCAGCGTTTGAATTCTAGTCGCGAGGCACTTGCTGGAGAGTGTACTTATCAAACTGTGCCAATAGATCCTTTACTTTATTCAAGTAAGCCACCATCTTCAGACCTCAAGCTTGATATTCTCCAACGATCTGATTAACCACCAACTGAGAGTCACTATAGATTTCAAGTGACTTTATGTGCATGTCTCTGGCTAACCATAATCCTGCGAGCAGCGCTTCATACTCGGCTTCGTTGTTGGACGTCGTGAAGTCGAATCTAATTGCGCAGTGAAATCAATGCCCTTCAGGCGTTATCAAAATCACTTTGGCTCCAGTGTGATGCTCATTAGAAGAGCCGTTCGTGAACAACTTCCATGAGGGAGTTGGGCTTTGAGGTTCAGGCTCTTCAGGCCCTTCTGGCTGCTCGATATCTGGAAGCCCAGTGAGTTCTGCGACAGAATCAGCTAGAGCTTGTCCTTTTATCGATGCTCGTGGCAAGTAAGAGATATCAAACTGCCCAAGTTCGACTGCCCATTTCAATAATCAGCCCGCGGCTTCTGGCTTCTGTAGAACTTTCCGTAGAGGTTGGTCGGTCAAAACAGTGATTGGGTGAGCTTGGAAGTACCGCTGCAACTTTCTGGATGCTAAGATGAGGCAATAGGCTAATTTTTCAATAGGAGGATATTGCAGTTCCGCTCCTATTAGCCTTTTGCTTACATAATAGACGGCCTTCTGGATGCCCTTTTCCTCCTTTACTAGAACAACACTAGCATCATATTTCGTGATCGCCAAGTAGATGAACAAGGTTTCTTTATGAACTGGCTTCGATAGAATTGGTGGCTGCAACATGTGAGTCTTTAAAGCTTGAAAAGCCTGCTCACACTCCTCTGTCCATTCAAACTTCTTGTTGCCTCTGAGTAGATTAAAAATGGGACGCATTTGTCCATTTATTTGGAAATAAATCTACTGAGAGAAGCAATTCTTCTGGTCAAGCTTTGAACATCCTTGTTTCGTTGTTGTCTCTAAGTTTTTACCGACTTTCACATACCCTGGTCGGTTCTGCTTCATCGAGTTAGACCTCTTCAAGATCCTCGATGGGTCCTATCTCTTCATCAAAATCCCCAAAGCGAGGATCCAAATCCCTATCCTCACTTTGGGAAACACCCTATTTGGTGACACAATACCCTGATTGGGCTTGTACATCACTGCCCATTTGTAACTCCTTCTTGGCAACTTCCCTCAATTACCTTTCTTTGCCTTAGATATCGAGGCGTTGTAGCACTCCCTCGCTTCTCGTTGGTTTCCCAACATGCATCCTACCCCTGCGTTGGTTGGGCATTTCATGGCAAGGTGCCAAACCGAGGTAACAGCTTGCAGGTCGACCAAAATTGGCCTCCCAATTACAGCATTATATGCTGAAGGACAATCAACTACTATGAAAGTAGTGAGTAATTTCCTATTTGCAGGCATAGTTCCTGCTGTAATCGGGAGCCTAATCGACCCTGTCGGGGCGAGCCCTTCGCCAGAAAAACCATATATGGTTTGGTTGCACGGCTCTAGGTCCTTGACGAACAACTTCATCCTTTCTAGTGAAGACTTATACAAGATGTTGACTGAGCTTTCTGTGTCAACCAACACCCTCTTAACAATCATGTGGGCGATTTGGACGTCAATGACCAGTGGATCGGAATGTGGGAATTAGACTTGCTGAGCATCATCTTCAGAGAAGGTTATCAACTCCTCCTCTATTCGAGCTTTCTTTGGTGCTCAATCCTCCACACTCATCATCTCGATGTCCTGGTCATGGCGTAAGGTCCGAGCTTATCGCTCCCTTGCTTTCCCACTATCCCCTGCAATGTGTGGGCCGCCACAGATGGTGAGTAACATACCTGCCACAGGAGCTGGCTGTAAAGGTTGCGAGCATTGGTGTGCAAGCGCCGGCTCGTTGTCACCTTGAGCCTCTCGCTGAGACCCTCCTGCGGCTCGTACGTATCTCCTTAGGTGTCCCTGTCTGACCAGGAACTCAATCTCTTCCTTCAACTGGTTACACTCATTGGTGTCATGTCTATAGTCATTATGAAAACGACAGAATTTTGTTGTATCTCTCTTGGAGATATCCTTCCTTATAGGTGCGGGTCGCTTATATGGGACATTATAGTTGGTCGCCTAGTAGACCTCTGCTCTACTCTCGACAAGGGTCGTATAGTTGGTGAATCTCGACTCATATCTATTGCCTTTGGGGCATTTACTTTTAGATGTTGACGTCTCATTGCCCACCCTTTTTCCACCATTTTTTCCATTTCTGTTCCCGTTGCCATTGGGTTTATCTGACCCATTGGCGACTTTGGCAGGATCTTCCTTTGGTCCCTTGTCTTTCATATGCGACTTCCCCTCGTTGGCAATCGCATCTTCGAGCTTGATGTATCAATCAGCTCAATCCAGGAACTCCTGGGTACTCCTTACCCCATTCTTTCTTAGGCTGTTCCAGAGGGGAGAATGGCGTATAACCCCAGCAGTTAGGGCCACCATCTTTCCCTCATCGCCCATTGTTTTGGCTCCAGCCGCTACTCTCATAAAGCTCTGGACATACTCCTTTAAGGGATCTCCCTCTTTTTGGCGTATCTCCACCAACTGGTTGGCCTCTGTGGGATGTACGCAACCCGCGTAGAATTGTCCGTAAAATTCTCTTACGAACATTTCCCACAATACTATAATAGTAGGAGGGAACTTAAAGAACCACTCCTGGGCAGTGTCGGATAGGGTGGCAGGGAAGATCCTGCAATGGGCATCGCCCGACACCTTCTGAATATCCTTTTGTATCTCAAACTTGTTCACCTGAGATACTGGGTCCCTGTACCCATCAAAGTTCGACAGTACTGGCATTTTGAACTTGCTGGGGGTTTCTGCCACATCAATCCTCTGCACAAACGGAGTGCTTCTCCTTTAGTCGTACTCTATGTGGGATGTCCGGCTCCCGACCAGCTGTTGTATTGCCTGGTTTAGAGCATCAATTTGAGCCTGAACTGCGTCTGGGATCTTTGGGGCGACTGGTGTTGGAGGAGCGTACTCATCATGCCTCTCGCGTCTATCGTTAAGTATGTCCCTCAAGTCATCATCCCTACGCCTTCGTTCACTAGCACCCAACCGATCAAAGACGTTATCCTGTCGGGGTTGCCCCTCAGCGTTATGGCTTGCAGGCCTATTTTCTCTCGGTGGGAGGTTTCTGTCTCCACCTCTTTCCTCATGTCCTCGACCAGCATTCCTCCTGCCGGAATAGGCGCGACCGACTATAAACTTAGTCATGGTCATCTCTAAACTGCGGCCGACTATGGCGCGACCGGCTTGTCACGCTATTTCCTCCTTTGGCTGGCATCTTCCGAGCGTCAGGGGGAGGCCTGCGCTGGTCGGTGAGTCCTCGTGCATTATTATGCCATGGGGGCCACTGACCGCAAAGCCTGACTCATTATGCCTTCTGTTGGCAGAAGGACGTTGCCCCCTGCTCGGTGGATTTGGCTCATCGTCCCTTGGGCGTCTAGGGTTGCAGGGAGGCTGCCTGGCCCTATTCTGCCTCTAGCGCTGGGGATTGCTGCACCTAGCTTGAGAGGGTGGTTGTTGCTCAGGATCCCGAATTGGGACATCATCCTGAGCAACAGGTGGCTGCTTCGGCCTTTGAGGGCTTGCTGGTTGGAGCGGAGGACTCGGATTGGGGGCCTGTTACGGTGGTGCATTTGATGGCTGATCCAGTTGAGAGGCCAGCGCAGCATGTCCTCGAGCCAACTGAATGGCTGCTTCAAGAGCAGTCGTGGCATCTCTCTGCGGATGGTCCATGTCCGCTTGCCGCTCATTCAGCTCCTGACGCTGCTGCTCAATCTCCCTCTGCTGTAGCGCCAAGGTCTCTGCTGCATTCTCTTGATTGGCCCTCAGATTGGCCAACTCATCCTGCAACACCCCCATTGTTGCCCTCAGCATCTTAGAATCCATTTCCTCCTCTTCAAAATCCAAGTGTGGTTCATTTTCAGCCACATTTGGAGGAGGAGGTTAAGATGATGTAGCGCCAGCAGCATGTCCAGCTCTCTTGGATGTCTTCGCCATTAGATCATCTTAAAACTTTTTGATTAGTCTCTCAATGAAAGCACCAAAATTTTGACACTTGATTTGGCCAACGACACGGAGTCAAAATTACGACAAAGAACAAAAAATAAATCAAGAAGAGAATCAAATGGGAAGAAAGTGACACAAGTGATTTATAGTGGTTTGGCCCCAACTGTGTGGTAATAACCTACGTCCACTTAGTGTTCTTATTGATATTGAATTCCAAATTGTGATCAAAGAACTAGGGTTCTTGAGTTTCACAATTCTTTGTAGTAATAAAACTTTCGGTGGATAATCACAGTCTGCCTTTTCTCTCAAAATACAAAGATTAAAAGTTTAAGAATAAAAAAAAATCCCTTCCTTGAGCCTTCTCATTCTTATTTATAGGCTCAAGGAGGTTACATGGGCCGATGGGCCTTAATTATCCTTAATATCAGCGTATCAAGGCAATAAAAAGAAAATATATAGAATGTAGTTATTACAAGATTGTGCATCTTAAAGAAAGTAAATAGAAGTGTGCGACCAGACTAGTCGCATCTAAACGCAAGATCTGATGAAGCAATAATCATATGGTCGATAAGCGAACAGCGTCCCTTCACTTCAGAATTGCCATGTGACAACCACGTGTAAGAAATTCTTACCACGTCATCAGGAGCCATTTTTGGGAAAACACTACTTTAATGAAGCATGATTCTTGTAATCACTATATTTCTTGTTAACTAGTAATACAAATAATGACTATAAATCAAGTAAGCGAGTTACTAATAATTAACAATGATAAAACCAAAGAATATCACAAATTATGTAAAGCTTTACTGTAGTGGGAGTGTTAGTTAGTAACTACCCCATTACAAATATAAAGTTCATTTGGTTGTATCTAACACAATCTAACTATGTTTCATTCACATACTAGTATGCAATGAAAGATTCTAACTCATAACAATGGATGAAACACCATTAATCTAGGAATGGAATTTGGAATTCCGATGACATCTGGATTCTTGAACATCCGACTAAAGTTCATTAAACTTTAGTTTGCAAAAGGATATTCAAGATGAAGAGGAGAACGTAGTAAAGTATAGAATGTTCAAAGTAAGGTTGATATCCAAAGGCTATAAACTGAAAGAAGAAATTTATTAATCGAATAAATACCTTCTACAGTAACCAAGCTTAAATCTTTTTACATACTCTTATCCATTGCTTTTTGCATGGATCATGAGATTTATTAAAATGGATGTCTAAATAGTCTTCTCTAAATGGATGACATGACAAAACCATTTGAAGATCTCGACCAGAAAGATTCAAAATAAAAGATCAAAAGTAAAGTTTTTCCAATGCTTCTTAAATCCATCTTTGGATTTTCATGAGTCATCAGATCTTAAATATCTTTGATTTAATCAAAGATTTCGTTGTAATTTTTATTCTTTATGTTGATAACATTCTGATCATTGGGAATGATGTAGAGAAATTATCAAGAATAAAGAAATGGCTAGTTGAAAATTTCTAAATATTAGATTTGGAAAAACCAAATAAGTTCTGTACATTAAAATCTTTAGAGATTGAAAGAATGATCTTTTGGCAGTGTCTCAAGCAACTTATATAGATAAGAAGCTTAAATACTTTAGTTTGCAAAACTCCAAGAGAGGCTTGCCTTCCCGGTCAGGAGGATGTATTATCTAAATAATAATGTCCATTTATTCTCTTACAAGAAAAGAAGGATACGAGACAATATTCCTATAACTCAGTGATGGACTATTTTAGGTATCGAATGTTATGTGTTCAAATTAACATTTGTTAAACAGTGGGAATAGTAAGTAGTTGTCAATCCAATGTTGGATTGAATCATTGAATAATTATAAGGACTTAATTTTCAGAGTAACTTGAATATAATAGAGATTATATGTTTGTGTATTTAGGCAGTGACCTAAAATCCCAAAGGATGAACTGATTTTCAATCAGATAGAAATCTTCAAAGATTGACATAAGAATCAGTTTCTATAACTTTGGAGGAAACACATTAATCTAGAAATGTATTGGACATTAAAGAATTGTATATTCCACCATAGAAGCAAAAATGTAACAACCACTGAGCAGTTAAATAGGCTAATTGATTTAGATGAGTTCTTTACCATTCTGGAAAGGGTTTCAGACTTGAATATGCTACTAGTACTTATTGCGAAAGCAATGGAGATATAACTATTCTAGAATAACTGAGAAATCATAAGAAGGGAAAAGCACATTAAATGAAGTATCATATAATTCGAGACAATATTACATAATTGATGTAACGATCTTGAAGATCTTCAAAATAGTTTCTTACAAAACTGTTTAAAAATAATTTGTTAGACATATTCGTTCAGGATAATGTGAGTGACACATTGAGAGAGATGCCCCAATTTGCTTTAGAGCAAGTGGGAGATTGTTGGGAATAGTGTCATTAAAGAAATTGTACTTGACAAATGTTTTAAATAAAATAAACAATTGAATTGAACTATTATATATATATAGACTATGTCCGATATTATGTTGATAATATTAAGTAAACATTAGAAAATTCCAAAGTTCATCTATGTGGTCTTAATCTCATATTGGTATGAGAGGATCGAGATTGAGATAATGAACTTGAAACAGTTCGCAGTAAAATAAAGTTATGGAATCTTTAGATTAATTACTACTAGTACAGTTCACTAGTAGTATGAATACAAGTGACCTAGATCTGGGCCACTAGTGTAGTAGAAAACTTTAGTTAATGCACTTTATATATAGTGATTAATAGAACTAGAACGGATGTGTTTTGTTAATACTTGTTTAAACATCGTTTCGTATTATTAATCAAACACATCAAACGATGATCATATACATGATGATCTTAATCCTAAGGTAACTATGAACTCCTATATATGTCATTTGATCCTTTGATTCATGCATTAAGGTTTGTCAAAATGATCAAGCTGAGAATAATTGTTTTGGGAATTCAATAATATATATGGCTGAGGACAGCATTTAACATATATAAAATCTATACCTTCTTATAGATTGAATAATGGTTCCCTATAAGGTTGACTTTTGGAACTGAAAAGGTTATGAGCGCTCACATCGCAAACTTGTTGTGACACAACCTTCACTAATGAAGTCAATGGTACACTAGGAACTAGATATAGTTAAAAGGGTAAAATGGTAATTTTATTCATTTTTAATTTTGAACCATTAATAGAGGATTAACGTTGTATGTAATGATTATATCAATGGACACTTTATTAATTAATAAAGTACTTTGTAAATATATGTCTTTAATTATTACGAGTTCAATCTCATATTTATATTGGAATAATCATGAGATTAATAAATATAATTATTTAATCAAAAAGTTTTGATTACTAATTCAATATTTATTGGAGCTTGAAATTATAGGTCCATAGGTTCCCAGGGTGGCTCTATCAACACCATATCATGGTAAGAGTTGATACAAAAGTAAAAGTATAATTTGGAAATTTTAGAAGAATTTTATTCTTCATATCAAATATACAATTATATGATAATTGAGGTTGAATAATTAATTATGAAATTTTGAAAATATATTTATTTATTTAAATATTAAAATTTCGAAATATATAATAATAAATTAATTAATTTTTGAAATTAATTATTTTATTTGAGTGGGTGAAAATAAAAATGGTAAGTCAAAATAGTTTTGATTTATTAATTTTTATAAGACGATGATAATGATGATCATTAATTTGAATTATGAATTTAAATTTGAATTATGGCTGTGATCTTTTCTTTAGAAAGATGATACCATATTTTATGGAAGAGATTTATTTAAATAAATAAAACAAAACAGGAAAAATGCAACATTCCATGAATGAGAATAGTGCCACATGCATAACACAGTCCAAGGACTGTGCCATGCTTGCGTGTAGTACTAACAAAGTATTTGTATTGGGTTTTTCATATTTTGATTTATTTAGTTAATAATTTGAAAATAGATTTTTCAAATCTGGTAAGTTAGATAATACCTAAATCTATTCTTATCATCATTAATATCATATATTATTATTATTATTATGAATAATAGTGTAATATATAACTCATATATATATTATATGATAATAAGAGAGAAGTGTGTGATTCAGAAGAGACTAAGAAATTTAACATACAAGAAATTCTTCATCTTCTTCTCTTATTATTCCAACATTTCTCAAGCCATAATCCAAGTTCTCAAGTGTTGAGATAAACTTGTGATTTCCAAATTACAAATATTTGTTTTCTATGTGCCCACCCACATCTTGAGGTGTAGAGAACACTCCGGAAGATCGTGGTTTGAGTACTCATAGCATTGGATATGAAGATCGTTATTTATACGAAATGACTCAAGGAAACTTGATATGCTTCAAAAGGTAAATATTTATTTCCTTAAATGTTTGTATACGCGTGCATGTTCTATGTAGTTGTGAGTATATATGTATATGTATGCGTGTATATATATGTATATATATACATGTATGGGCATGTATATATATGTCGCATGATTTATAATATTGTATATTAATGGTTCTTGAATGTATTCTTGAACGTATAAACTGTTTATATGAGAGGTGGGAAATTTTGTTGTTGTTATTCAACGGGCCCACCATGCAATTTCCCTGCGCACTCTGAATGTTTTTCCAACAGTATCTCCTTGTAAATGGTTCAGATTTTTAGAGAGAGAAACTCTGTAACTAAGTGCAATATATACGCTCCATGAGAACTTTCATTGAAGCTTGAGGAAACAAAGCTTCAAACTCACTAAATAATAGAGACTCGTTGACTATGATTTTTTTATAGCCTGAACAACGTAAAATCCTTGTGTTCTTTCCCAGTATTTCTTTTAATCTTTCAGATTAAGTTGTTAGCAAAAAAGGTAGTAAAAATTTTGTTGTTTTCATTGAGAGCTTGAAGAACATAGTCATGGTGACCACTCGAAGAAATGCACTATACGATGCAGAACCTCACATCGTAGTTGAGGGAAGAGAAACTAGTCATCTACCACCGCAAGACCTCCCTGAGATGGTGGAGGACTACGACGAAAATGCCAAATACGATGACATGGATGTCGAAGGCGACGATGAGTATTATGAGGAGGAATATCCTTAATCCATGGACACCAAAAGTGATCGCGCTCCACGATTAGGTGGCCACTTAGCAGTAGAAGATCGACACCCAAGAGGGTAACATCGTCGCCCTGCAGGAGATGTTTAACGTCATGAGGGCTACTTTGGCAGCCCAAGGGCTGCGAGTGGACCCCCATGGTGAAGTACCATCTAGGCAGCCAACTGGTGTGCTGCTTGTGCACTTAGCTAAAATGCCACCTGTCAACCCAGTAGTGTGCCTCCCGCACTCAGTTGAGGTGACGCGAGATCCTCCAACTGGCATGCCCCCCGTGCACCCATCTGGAATTGGACCCCCACTTGTGCCACAAGACTGTGGCAAAGATAAGTTCGACGATAACCCTGCTCTCAAGCCAAAGAAGGCTCATCGGACACCTGAGGACAATCAGGCCCCGAGGCCGGCTGGTGGGGATAAAGGCCCAAATGCTCGTGAAAACCACCAGGACGTTAGCGCCCGTGGACCCCATGGCATTCCAACCAGGCGCCCCAATCTGGATCGCGTGAGACCTGGAGGTAGTGTTCCCCCAGCACCTTTCCATCACCACATGAGCCATGTCCAAGGAACCAGCAAATGAAAAACCTTTGTTAACCGAGGACGCGACATTAGCATCTTGGTTAACAATGAGAATATTGAGTACAGCGGGGAAATGAAAGTAGCATACCTCAAGGACGGTGGTGAAATCTGAGGTCAAACTGACCTATGGGATGACCTGAATGCTCGTCGGTGCAGCAAGGCCCACAAGGACAATCTCAATGCCCAGAAGATAAATAACCTGACACAAAGTGCCAACCAAGATCGCGACCTACTCCGCATGGAGTTAGAGAGCTTGAAGAGGATCATGCTCAGAATGGCCCGACGACAGGGCCATGACTCTGACTCGGAGGATGAGGATGGGGAGTCATGTACTCCCCACATTGTGGAAGCCCTTTTGCCACAGGGCTTCAAGATACTTGCCATCACATCTTATGATGGCAGCATGGATCCCACCGACCATCTCTTGAAGTTCAATAGGTTGATGTCGGTGCATCGCGTGTCCAAAGATGCCAAGTGTCATGTGTTCCCGATAACCTTGATAGGACCAGCAGACGAATGGTTCAAGAAACACAAGTCGGGATCCATTCATTCGTGGCACCAATTGTCATCTTCATTCTGGAGACAATTCATAGCAGCTCGGAAGGTGAGCTTTGAGGTCAATGCTTTGGCCAACATAAAACAAGGACCCTTCGAGACCCTCAAAACTTACATCAAGTGCTTCAAGGGGGAAGTTGCAAGGACAAATAGGGTTGATGACGGCCAGCAACTAATGGCCTTATTGGTCAGCATCCGTGTAGGGTCCCCATTGTGGGATGACCTCTAGCGGGGAAGGTGTCGATGACTTGATGACTTCATCCGTCGACCATAAGAATATATCAGCTCTTGTCCTTCATGGACGCGTACTCAGGGTATAACCAGATTTCCATGCATGTCACGGATCAAGAGCACACCAGCTCCTGAACGGATAAAGGAGTTTACTACTGTAAGGTGATACTCTTCAGACAGAAAAATACTGGGGCCACCTACCAAAGGCTCGTGAATCGTATGTCAAAGAACCGTTCCCGACCACATGAAGGACCTCATAGAGGTGTATTTAGAGGACATGCTGATGAATTCTAGAACAACTCCCAACCACATGATCGACCTCGTAGAGGTATTTTTGGTGCTTTGCTTGTTTGGAATGAAGTTGAATCCCCAAAAGTGCACTTTTGGCGTTGCCTCCAGAAAGTTCATGGGCTTCATCGTCAGTGCTCGGGGAATAGAGGCAAATCCCACGAAGATTAAAGCCCTGGTCGATAAGCCATCCCCCCGAAGGCATAAGGATGTTCAGAGCCTCACCAGAAGGATCGCTATCCTGAGTTGTTTTGTTTCGAAGGCGACTGAAAAGTGCATCCCATTCTTCAACATCCTCCGAGGAGGGCAGAGGTTTGAATGGATAGAGGAATGTGTGCAAGCATTACAATAGTTGAAGGCTCATATGGAAAACCCTCCTATCATGTCAAAACCCATGGACAGAGAACCCCTCCAATTCTACATGGCTACCTCTGAGAATGCCATTAGTGTTGCCTTAGTCTAGCACCCCATGTACTATGTATCCAAAAGACTCCTTGAAGCAGAGTCTAGATACCCGCTCATGGAGAAGCTGGCCTTTTGCCTTATGGTAGCTTCTTGGAAGCTAAGGCCCTATTTCCAGGTGCATCCCATCAAGGTCCTCACAAACCATCCCTTACGACAAGTCCTCCAAAAGTCGGAGTTGTCCAGGAGACTCCTGAAGTTGGAAGTCAAACATAGTCAGTTTGACATCACTTATCTCCTGATGACTGCCATAAAGGAACATGCACTAGTAGATTTCATCACCGAGTGCACAGGAAAACACAAAGGACCTAGGAGCACCCCGATGGATGGGCCCACATGGAAGCTGTATGTAGATGGGTTGTTGAATGAAAATGGTGCCAGAGTAGGCCTCATTTTGATATCCCCTGAAGGACACAGGGTCCACAACGCCCAGGATCGAGGAACGAAAATGGTCGCTTACCTAGCAAAGACCCAAGAAATGTTGCATGGCTTCAGAAAATTCACAATTCGACATGTGCCGCGGGAACAAAACTTGAACGCTGATGCCTTGGCTAATCTTGCAACCACCAAGGACGCTAAACTGATCAATATAGTCCCCATCTACTACTTATCTTCACCAAGCATCTCAGCTCCCAAAGAGGTGGAAGCAATCCAGTCCTAGGACGGTTGGATGGAGCCCATAGTTAAATATCTCACCTCAGGGGAGTTGTCGCAGGACAAGAAAGTACCTTAGAAGCTACTTTACCAAGCGCCTCGGTATATTATCATGGACAGAAAGTTGTACAGGTGGGGTTATTCATTGCCCATACCGTGGTAGATAAAACATTGTAAAGAAGAAATTTGTTTGTGTTCCTGCTATTTTTTTTAGTTTCCTTTATTTTGTATGTAATACGCATAGAGCACCCGCTCTCTGGCCTGGACAAGTGAATGCAGACTAGTCTCCGATCACTTGGGGGGCATGGAGTTAGGGCATTCTCGCAAAGTACCACGCCTCACGTGGAGCGACCTAGGAAACTAAGCTTGTCAAAAGCGGAGTAAGCCTAGTGGTGCTACCCTAATAATAGAAAAACCTAGGAAACTAGTCTTGAGTCTGCGACCTAAAAAACTAAGCTTATTCAAAGTAGAGTAGGCTTAGTCTCTAGAGACAAAACTAAGAATCTTAGTAGCGCAAGAATGAACTTAGGTCACCTCCCATGGACATGGCACCTGAGGAGCTCTGACCATGTCCCTTAATCTTGAGATGTGAACAGAAGACCGAGTACTTTGTACTAGGTCCCGGGGCATGGACTTGGGACACCTCCCATGGACATTGCGCCAAGGAACTCTGACCAAGTCCTAAGTATACCTCGAGCAAAAGTAGCATCGAGAAGTCCATGACATGGGAAGCTAAGCTAGTCGACAAGTGAAGCCTCCCTAATGTCATGAGACCCCATTTCTTTGTGGCTTGATAAAAACCCAGTGTCGAAAAGATCCAAGAAACGCGAGATGGGGTTTAGCATATTCTCCCAAGGATGGCGCGCACCCAAGGAGTAATAAGAAAATCCCAATCCTCGAGATGTGAACGGAAGCTCGAGTCGTCAGTACTCGAGCACAAGCCTAAGTCACCTATAACTTAACGCTACCTTTTGTGGATTCCATGCCCGAGAAGTAAAAACCAAGTCCCTCAACCTCTAGATGCGAGTTGGGGCCCGAGTCACTTGCACTCAGAGTCAGGAATCGACCCTAAGAGTAAATTAAGCTCAAGTAGCACGAGTATGGACTGATGTTACCTCCTGAGGACACCGTGCCCGTGGAGCATATGATCTCAAGATGCGAATGGAAGCCCGAGTGATAAGAACTCGGAGCTAGACCTCGAGTTCTAAAATTTGAGTGTCGTGACATACCTAGTCAAAAGACAGGGAACTCAACTTCCTGGACCTATGATGATGAGCTCATGACTTCCACATGATTAGGTCCCGAGTTGCGCACCTGGGGGTAGATAGCTTAGTGCGGATGACCTCCTAAGGTCCCGAGTCATTAGGACTCAGTGACACGTGATGATATTAAAGTTACTTTTAAGGACATTGAGCCTAGAAGGCAACACTAAATGTCTTAAGCATCGAGTACTAAGGCAAAACCCTATAGTGCAGCATACCTCCTAAAAGCCCGAGTCGTTGGAACTTGCAGGCGTAGGATAGTCGAGTGCTCTCACTTGACACCGCATCAAAGTTACTCTTAGGACCATGAGCCTAAGAAGAAACACTAAATGCACAAGCATCTAAACAGTGGCAAGAAGATCCTCAAGCTCTAAGTACTGCGGGTGATAAACGAGTTTTAGGCTCGTTCATGGTCTAGTTTTAGGGTGTTTTTTGTTAGTTTAGGATTATTTTAATGCAGAATTATGCTCGTTTGCTCATGTTTCGGGTATTCCATGCTAAGTTGGTGAAAAGAGTGAAAAGGAGTGAAAGTAGAAGAAAATATAGTTAAGATGGAGAAAATCGTGTTTTTCATAGTCGATATGTGCGAGATTGGATGCTGACAATAGCCCTACAACACTATCAAAGGAGCGCCATAGCACTGGGAAGGACATGAAGGAGTTGATTGATTCTAGAAGTAGCGCCTCAATGCTACAAAACGAGCGCTACAACGCTATCAAAAACAGTTGAGCAGCGCCACATCACTACATCAAGGGCGCTACAACGCTAGTGAACAAATTTTTAGAGTATTTTGGCTCTGACTTTAGCGCTACAACGCTACAAAGGCAACGCTACAACGTTGTAAACGCATTTTCTAGATTTTAAACCATTTTTTGAAGGGAAAAATAGTCTTTTCACTTGGGAATCTTGGAAGGCTATTTAAGAACATTTTTTTTTTTGCAATTTTAGGAGAGTCTGAGTTTTAAAAAAACCCTAGATTAGAAGAGGCTGCTGTAATTAGTTTTTTGTTTCATCTGAATTCTTTAGCTTGATTTTATGAACAATTATTTGCAGTTTATTTCCATCATGTTATTTATGAACTAATTTCTTTTATCTAGGAATTAATATAGTCACTGGGATTTCTATTTAATTTTATTATGATTTTCTATTGATACTTCTTTTCTATTCTAATCTATATGATGTTTGTTTAATGCTAGTAAATACGTTATCACTATTTTCTTGATTTAGTGGTTTTGATTCAAAATTTGAAAGATGAGAATTGAATATGCTATCATTGTATAGACATAGGTTGCATATTGGACGAAAGTACCTATATGACTTCTATAGCAATTAGGTTTCCATGTTTAATGCCTTCTATATGTTCAAGTTTATCACAGAAATGTAGAAAACCTACATATAGATTGAGATCTTACATCTTGAAAAAGAATAGGAATCGATTATATTAACCTGCTATTAGAATAGAAAGAAGAGATTTAGAATTGATTATTAAAATTAATAGAATGAACAGTTGATAAAATTAATTCCTAGGTTTTTTTTATTATTATTATTGATTTTTGATTAGTTGATTCATTATCTTGTTTCCAGTTCATTAATTTTTGTTCATAGTTTATAGTATTTCTTTTACCTTTAATTATTCACTTAAATTTTAATTCACCAAATAGAATTTAAAAATCAATTATTGATACTTGGAAGATAGTCTCTGTGGGACGATATCTATTCTTCCGGAATTTACTACTTGACACGACTACGTATACTTGCGTACAGATTTTACAGATCAAGTTTTCAGCGCCGTTGCCGGGGACTTATATTCCAATATCACAGTTATTTTTATTTGTTCTAATTTGGTTATTTTATTTTATTTAATTTCTGTTAACATTTATTTGGATCAAGGTTCTATTGTGTTTCAGGACTTGTTGGTATATGCGAGCAATAGACACAGGGAGATTATACCAATCGATCTGGAAATTGAAAGAACGTGTAGACAGAACAGGAAAACAAAGAGGAGATTGGAGTTTACCATGGATGACAATTTGGGAAACGGTGCTAATAATGGTCAAGGGGTTGCAGAGGTTCCAAGGGAGCAAGGACCAAGAAGTTTTAGAGATTATGTACTTCCTACTGTTAGGAGTGCATTCATGCATTAGACCTCTAACCATTACTGCAAACAATTTTGAGATTAAGCCAGCAATTCTCCAAATGGTCCAAACAATTGTTCAGTTTGGAGGTATGCCAACGGAGGACCCCAATTTACACATAACTAATTTTCTGGAGTTATGTGCTACATTCAAGATGTATGGGGTGAGCAATGATGCTATAAGATTGAGGCTATTCCCATTTTCACTGAGGGATAGGGCGAAGAGTTGGCTGATATCCTTACAGGCGAATTCTATCACTACATGGGAGGAGTTAGCTCAGAAGTTCCTTGCCATGTTCTTTCCTCCAGCAAAGGCTGCAAAACTAAGGGGAGAGATTAATAACTTTTATCAGATGGAAGGAGAGTCATTGTATGATTCTTGGAATAGAAAAGTGGATGTTGGTGCATAATTTTTACAATGGGTTGAATGGAACAACTAGGAGAATTATAGATGCTGCGGTGGGAGGTGCCTTTATGAGTAAGAATGCTAATGAGGCGTATGAGCTATTAGAGGAGATGGCGATGAATAATTACCAGTGGCCAACTGAAAGGGGACAACCAAAGAAGGTGGCTGGAACGATGGAATTGGACGCTATATCAATGCTTTATGCTCAAGTAGCAGCCTTGACAAAGCAATTACAAAAGACTACACTCCCATCTCAAGATATGAATAACATGCCCATGGAAGAACTACAAGCTATAGGGAATTACCTGAGACAACCCAATAATCCCAATTCTATGACCTACACCCCAGCTTGGAAGAATCATCCTAATTTTTCCTGGTCTAATAATCAAAATACTGTACAACCTTATCCTCCACCTCAGCCACAATATCAACCACATCAAAATAGACCACCGTATCCACAGCAACATGCCCCCAAAACCCTCCACCCGGATATTATCAACCACAAAATAGACCTCACCCAATGCCAATGAAACCAGCTGAACCTCAACCTGATGTACTTAACCAATTCATGACTGAAACTAGGGCGTCCATTAGGAGTTTGGAGACTCAAATAGGGCAGTTGGCTACTTTAATGTCGAATAGAGCTCATTGAAATTTTCCTAGCACTACAGAAGTTAATCCTAAAGAACAATGTTAGGCTATTACTTTGAGGAGTGGAACAAGATATGAAGGGCCAAAGAAGAATCAGTCAAAAGAAGAAGGTCAGAAGGGAAATACACAAGGCATAGACAAAGAGAAGTCTAATGAAGAAAAGGTAACTGAAGACCTTAGGAAGGAAGAGGAGGTAACCCCTGTGACTATTGAGCATCATGTTAGAATTCCATATCGACAAAGGCTTCACAAGCATAATCTGGATAAGCAGTTTGCAAAGCTTTTAGAGGTGTTTAAGAAGTTACATATAAATATACCGTTCGCAGAAGCATTAGAACAAATGTCGATCTATGTGAAGTTTATGAAGGAGATTTTGTCTAATAAGAGAAAGATGGGTGATTATGAAACAGTAGCATTAACAGAAGAGTGTAGTGCGATTTTGCAAAGGAAACTTCCTCAAAAGTTACGAGATCCTGGTAGCTTTACTATTCCATGCATGATTGAGGAGTTTGAATGTAAGCATGCACTTTACGATTTGGGGGAAAGTATTAATTTAATGCCTTTGTCAGTATTTCGTAGACTTGGTTTGGGTGAAGCTAGGCCAACCACAGTAACATTGCAGCTGGCAGATAGATCTGTGAAGCATCCCCGTGGTATTATAGAAGATGTGTTGGTTAAGGTGGATTAGTTTATATTTCCAGCTGATTTTATAGTTCTTGATATGGAAGAGGATGAGAATGTGCCTATTATCTTGGGGAGGCCATTTTTAGCAACTAGGCAAGCATTAATAGATGTGCAAAAAGGAGAGATAAAGCTAAGAGTGCAAGGGGAAGAAGTAGTATTTAATGTGTTCAACGCTATGACTTATCCTAAAGCAAGTGATAATTGTTTCTCAGTTGATGTGGTAGAAGAAGTAGTAGGGAGAAAAGAATTAATTGAGGATCCTCTTGAATTAAGTCTTACAGTTAATGATGTAGATGAGGAGGAAAATGAAGAGGCTTTGAGTTATTTGAAGTGGATAAAATCAAATGAGCCGTGGAAGCATAAATTTTTTGAAGAATTGGGCGAGGGACCGGAAAGACCATTACCATCTATTTTGAAGCCACCTGTGTTAGAACTGAAGGTTTTACCAGAACATCTTCGCTATGCTTATCTTGGAGAAAAAGAGACTCTTCCGGTTATAGTTTCATCATTTCTTTCGGAAGTAGAGGAAGAGAAGTTGTTGAGGGTGTTAAGGGCTCATAAAACTGCTATAGGGTGGACTCTTGCTGATATAAGAGGAATAAGCCCATCAACAGTTATGCATAGAATTCTTATGGAAGATGATGCTAGACCAGCTATTGATGCTCAGCAAAGACTTAATCCGACAATGAAAGAAGTGGTGAGGAAATAGATTTTGAAACTGTTAGATGCTGGAGTGATTTACCCTATTTCTGATAGTGCTTGGGTAAGTCCAGTACAAGTAGTACATAAAAAGGGTGGTATGAACGTGGTGAAGAATGAAAGTAATGAACTGATTCCAACAAGGACTGTGATGGGTTGGAGAATATGTATAGATTACCGGAAGTAGAGTAAGGCAACTAGGAAAGATCATTTTCCTTTGCCTTATATTGATCAGGTGTTGGATAGGTTGGCGGGGCATAACTACTATTATTTTCTAGACAAGTATTCAGGCTATCATCAGATAATAATTGCACTGGAGGATCAAGAGAAGACAACGTTTACATGTCCTTATGGTACTTTTTCTTTTAGAAGGATGTCATTCGGGTTATGTAATGCACCAGCCACATTTCAACGGTGTATGATGGCGATATTCTTTGACATGGTTGAGAAGGGGATTGAGATTTTTATGGATGATTTTTCAATTTATGGGTCTTCTTTTGAGAAGTGTTTGACTAATTTGGAGATGGTTTTGCGGAGATGTGAAGAGTCGCATTTAGTACTTAATTGGGAAAAGTGCCACTTTATGGTGAATGAAGGAATTGTATTAGGGCACAAGATTTCTAAGAAAGGCATTGAAGTGGATAGGGCCAAGATTTCGACGATAGAGAATTTGCCACCTCTAGTTTCAATTAAAGGAGTAAGGAGTTTCTTGGGCCATGTAGGGTTTTATAGGAGGTTTATTAAGGATTTCTCAAAGGTGTCAAAGCCCTTGTCCACTGATAACTCTACAAAATAGAGTTATTTTACCACTTTTTATGTGCTAATTGTTGCTTAATTCTTGAGTTTTTAATTAATTTATTAAGTTTTAAAGTAATTTTGAATTTATTGGGTTTATGTTGATTTTATATATTTTTGTGTGTTTTTATAGTTTTTTTGTTGTAAAATGTTGTATTTAATTATTTAAATCATTGTGTCTACTTAGAAGTAAAAAAATGTGTGTTTTATTGAAATTAAATGCTAAATTAAATTAATTTTTAATTATTATTTTTAATGAATTAATATGATTTAGTTTATAATTGAAAATATTTGATTATGATTTAATTTATGTTTATTTTGTAGGGAGTATGTTGTATAATTGGTGTTTGAAAAGCCAAGAAAAATAAAGAAAAAGTGTGGCATTTTTAAGAAAGAAAGGAAAAAAATGGCAATTTTGAAAACAAATGCTCCTCTCCAGCCATTTGCCATCAGCCGTGACCCAAGAATCAGCCCAGGCCCGTGCTCCACTCAGCCCTCCAGCCTTCTGCAGCTTCTCCTCACCGTGGGCCTGCTTCAATGCCCCACGGGGCAGGCCCGCCTGGTCATTTCCCAGTAGTTCCTCCAGCCAGTCGAACCTCTTCCAGCTCCAACCGTGTCCTCCATTCAGCAGCAAGGCCCGATCCCACCAGCAAGGCCCAACGCCCTAGCCCGTGTACTCCTCCCAGCCAGCCACCTACCAAAGCTGCCAAAATCCCCTTGAGCCTATCAAATTGCAATTTTGTCCCCTTGTCCCTTTGTTTAAAAATACCATACTTTTTACCCAAACTTTTCTACACATTTTACCCCATAACATCATCATTACACCCTATAATTTACCCATATTTGCCATATTATTATTAATTTAATCAATTTAAATTGATTATTTTAATACTCACATTTTGGCTATAAATAGGGAATTTTCAAGACCATTTAGGGGTGCTCATTTTTTAGGGAGAGGTTACACTACACAAGTTTCTACACCTTCAAACCTCTCTATTATCTTCATCTTCTTCTTCTTTTTGGTCATTTTTCCTATGAGTTTTTAGAGGAAAAATTTGAGGGTTCATTCTCCAAATTTTCCTATTTATGTTTGTAATTTTTAGTTTGTATTTGCTATTCTAGTTATGAGTTTCTAATCTTTTTAAGATTATTAAGGTGATGATGAAACAATATGTAACTAGATAGTATTTATGTTTTATGTTGAGTTCCCATTTTGTGCAATAAAGTTTATGGATTTTCTTCTTCAAATATTTTCTTTCATCTTAAATATCTTGTATTTTTTATTGTTAGAACATATTTACACTTTGTTCTTCATTAGTGCAAAAACATAATATTCTTTGTGTAAGATATGTCATTAAATTGTACACATCCAACGCTTAAGGCAAAAATATTATGTTTTGTGTACGCCTTGGTTTTCCCACGGGCTGATTAGCAGGTTGAGCCTCGGACTAATCCGAGTTAAGCCGAGGCTCCCTACAGGAAGAGATCCTGTTCCCAGGTCGGGCCCTCTTGGCTCGGAGAGGCCCCATTCCCAGATCGTGCTTGTTGCCCAAGGGGTGGAGAGGAACGCCAGGGGGCACGCTAGGGAAAGAGCTCGTGTTACGAGCTCTTCAGGGAGCTCTGACCCTTTATGAAGTTAACATGCAAGATAAACGTGTAAATATCTGACATCACGTGTCCGATATCTTCCTGACTTCTCGGACACGCAGCAGGAACGTGTGTATTCAGACACCCACGGACGGGTTGGGCCGTGCGGCCCATTATCTCCTTCCATGCTGATTAGACCACACTTATGTGTCAGGTTTAGGAATTAATCATGAATGTCACAGAGTTGATATGACAAATGGTAAGGTCATGGGATGACCTCCCTACCAACTTCCAGGTGCCCTCTCCTATAAATAAGGAGACCCTGGGAGTTGATAGGGGTTGGAAAAAATAGTCTTTGAAGAACTATATACTTTGTAAACCAAATACCCAGAGAATATCAATAATATTGACTAGTGGAGTAGAGGGATTTTAATCTTCGAACCACTTAAAAACGTGTCTTGAGTCACCTAGTTCTTTCTCAAAGATTTCATATCTGTGACAGTTCTACTTTTAGTATTAATCTCTTCCTCTTCTTCTCTTAATTACCCGTTGCCGAAGAACCGCGTCAACAGTTTGGTGCTTTCATTGAGAGCAAGTCCGATTAGTACTACCACAAACATACAACTATGGTGACCACTCGATCCAAACATGGCAAAGAGACAGAACAGCATGATGGGCAGGAGGCCCACCATGTTGCCCTCCCTGATGAGCAAATTCCTGAAGTCCAGCAGAGGCCAGGGAAGCAGCCGGCGGGCCAAGACGACACTGGTAGTTCAGCGCCCCGGCCGCCTAATCCTAATCCATGTTATTACACTGCGGTGGAGATGGAGAATGCTCAGCTGAGGAGCCAGTTAGCAGCAACTGGTCAGCAAATCCAGGATATTCTGAGTCGACTACCCCCTCTCACAACCAACGGTAACGTTGGAGAGAGGCAAGGCGAGGCTCCTAAGTCTCGCCGGAGTAATCAATCCCGGCATAGCCGTTCGGGTAGATTTCCTGTAGCCAACTCCACCCCTTCATCACACCATCAAGAGGCGAACTTCAGGGAAATGCCTCGGACTGAACAGCAGCAGTACAGCCGTTCGGTTAGGACGTCAACCCCTAGCTCTCAGCCTTCCTCGAGGACGCCCAGAAGAGATCGAGGAAATTCCCAAAGAAGGGCCGAGGAGATCCGGAGACGTCAGCCCGTCCCCGAAGAACGTCCAGTTCCTCGTCCAGCTCGCCCAGCGCGAAACCAGCAAGCTGGCAGGGCCGAGAGGCCCCCACCAAATTTAGTCCGACTAGACGGTACCAGGATCGCCTCTCCGGTCAGGCATCCTCCTTCTCCCATCAGATATCCGTCTCCTCAGCCCGTCAGAGACATCCCGACCTACGGAAATAGTAGGAGAGACCCGCCATCGGCCGGGCCCTCCCGGCGCAGCAGGATGCCGGGGGAGGGATCAAGTCGGGGCCGCCAAAGACGCACCCTGAGCCTGTCCAGCTTGAGTCACTGGACCGGTAGTGCACGGAGTGATCTTTCGGGAGGAGACCTGCGACAGCGACTAAGTTCAGCACAAAGTCACCATACTACCCAGGGAGGCGACCTTCGAGATCGCCTCAACTCTCACAGAGAGGATCGAGTTAGGGATGGTAGCCAGGCCCGCTCAGTTGGGGTCCGATCCGAAGTACGTAACGGCGGGAATGCCCCAAATGACCTATCTCAAGATAGGAGGGGCAACAACCCGCCTAATATGTACAACGGGTCCGGAGCTGTTGAACAGCCCCGGAATAACCCCGGATCTCAGGACAAAACCTTAGAGCGCTTAACTCAGATGGAGGAGCTGATGAAGAAACTCCTATCGGAAAAGGAAAAAGACAAATATGATTCAGGGGATGAGATGGAACTCTTCGCCCCCAATATAGCAGCGACGGCATACCCTTCTGGCTTTCGTATGCCCCACTTGTCAAAGTTCAACGGGGATGGAGACCCATCTGACCACTTAGGGATGTTCAACACCCTAATGATGGCCCATAACATCGGACCGGAGCTTCGTTGCTTGATCTTTCCTTCCACCCTAACTGGGCCCGCCAGACAGTGGTTCAAGCAGAGTAAAAGGCAGTCAATCAGCTCCTGGAAGACATTTTCGGCTGACTTCAAAAGGGAATTCCGAGTCTCTCAGGCCGCCCGAGTCCAGGCCGACTCCCTAGCTAATGTGAGACAGCAACCTGGTGAGACACTGAAAGCCTACTTGAGCAGATTTGCAAATGTCGCTGCTCGAGCCAGGGATGCTGACGATAGCTCCAAGCTCATGGCCATGAGGACCGGGATCCTAGTCGGCGGAGACCTATGGAAGGATATTCAAAGGAGGGGGGTCAGCTCGGTTAGTGAATTCCTTAACAGAGCCCAAGAGTGGATAAACTTGGAGGAAGCTGAAGCTTCAGCCGCGGGGACCAGCCAGGTCCTCGAGAAGCCCGCTGGGACGGGAACAGAGATCGTAGTGGCAACTCCCGACGTCACGCAGAATAACCAACCCGGTGGTAGCAAAAGAAAAAGAAATGGTGAAAACGGCCAGCACGGTCAAAAGAAGAATAAGTCGGTGGATAAATTCAAGCCCATGTTCACAACATATACCGAGCTCACTCAGACCAGAGAGAATATTTTCCTGGCCAACGCTACGCGAGTCCCCTGGAAGAGGCTGGAGCCATTGAAACACCCTAATGGAAAGAGAGATGCTTCCAAATTCTGCCGTTTTCATAACGACGTCGGGCACAATACCGACGACTGCAGGCACCTCAAAGATGAAATCGAGACTCTCATCCGAGCAGGTCCGTTGGCGCAATACTCGCGGAACAGGGTCCCGACAAGTCGACCCACTTCGGAGATCCCAGCCAGTCAACCTGGACCTCGAGTAGATCAGGACGTCCTTCCCCCCGTGGTCGAGGGAGAGATTTCCACCATCTCTGGAGGACCACACATGGCTGGCACGAGTAGAGGCGCCCAGAAGAGGTATGTGAATGAATTAAAGGCCCATAATGGAGCGGAGTTCGTCCCGGAACAGCGTCAATCAAAACAACAAAGATTAGAGAAATAACAGATCACTTTCACGGAAGAAGACGCAAGCCATGTCCAATTCCCTCATAACGATCCCTTGGTCGTAGCAGTCCAGCTCGCCAACCGGAGAGTAAGGAGAGTGTTAGTGGACAATGGGAGCTCGGTGAACCTCCTATTCCGGTCCACCTTAGAAAAAATGGGTCTGACCGTCTCCGAGCTGAAGGCAACCTCGATGATGCTATATGGTTTTTCAGGAGAAGGATCAGCAGCGATAGGGACGATTGAGCTGGTGATCACCCTAGGAGACGAGTCCCGAACAGTGTCCAAACTACTCGAATTCGTGGTCATTGACTGCTCCGCTGCTTACAATGCCATTTTGGGCAGACCTACGCTCGTTGCTTTCGAGGCTATCACTTCCGTCCGGCACCTCGCCATGAAATTTCCTACTTCGACAGGGATCTGCACTATCAAGGGCGATCAGCTCGCTACCAGGGAATGCTACAGCATTTCCATGAAGGGAAAACCTAAACCCGGGCAGGCGACGATGGCCGTTCAGGACGAAGAGGAATCTCGGGGACCCAAGGCGGCTCCCGAGATTGAAAAACCTCGGATTCCCGAAGGCGAAAAGCTTGCCCTAAGCGAGGACATTGACCCCCGAGTAGGCGAGGACAGGTCCGAGCTCCAAGCTATTGAAGAGCTCGAGGAGGTAGGCATCGATGAACAAAACCCGTCACGGACGGTTAAGCTCGGAAAGAACCTCTGCGATAGAAGAAAGGCGGAACTAACTACGTTTCTGAAGAAGAACCTGGACGTGTTCGCATGGTCGCACGAGGACATGATAGGGATCAGTCCGAGCATCATCATGCACACGCTCCACCTAGATAAAAGCGTCCCTGCCAAGTCCCAAAAGCAGAGACGTTTAGGGACAACCCGAGCCGAAGCCCTTGAAGAAGAAGTGGCCCGGCTCAAAAGATGTGTCTTTATCCGCGAAGCCAAATTTCCCATTTGGGTTGCCAATCCCGTGTTAGTTCCAAAGCCCAATGGGAAGTGGCGGACCTGTATCGACTTTTCCGACCTGAATAAAACCTGCCCCAAGGATTGCTTTCCATTACCGAGGATCGATCAACTGGTGGATGCCACGGCGGGGCACGAGCTCATGTCCTTCATGGACGCGTACTCAGGCTACAATCAGATCGCGATGAATCCAGCAGACCAGGAACATACCAGCTTCATGACCCCGACTAATGTTTATTGCTATAAGGTCATGCCGTTCGGTCTTAAGAATGCTGGGGCTACCTACCAAAGGCTGGTAAATAGAATGTTCGCGGACCAGATCGAGAAAAACATGGAAGTGTACGTTGATGATATGCTTGTCAAGTCAAAGATTGCCAGCAACCACGTCGCCGATCTGGAAGAATGCTTTAACATACTGCGAGAATATGGCATGAGGCTCAATCCTCAGAAGTGCACTTTCGATGTCGCATCGGGGAAATTCTTGGGTTTCATAGTCAATACCCGAGGAATCGAGGCAAACCCCGACAAGATCAAGTCCTTGCTCGAGCTTCCTTCCCCCCGGTCGCGGAAAGATGTCCAAGGCCTCACATGAAGAGTGGCAGCACTGAACTGGTTCATTTCCAGATCGACCGATAAGTGCTTGCCCTTCTACAACCTGCTCCGGGGAAACAAGAAGTTCGAATGGACAGTAGAATGCGAAGGCGCATTCCTCGACCTAAAAGCGCACCTGGCTGAACCGCCTGTGCTATCAAAGCCCAAGGTAGGAGAACCTCTTTTCCTCTACATGGCCGTCACGGAGGACGCAGCTAGTGCCGTTCTGGTGCGAGAAGAGGACCAGGCTCAGAAACCGGTCTATTACATCAGCAAGAGACTCCTCGGAGCTGAGTCAAGGTACCCATTGATGGAAAAACTGGCGTTCTGCCTAATCACGGCCTCGCGAAAACTCAGGCCATACTTCCAGTCCCACTCTGTACACGTCATGACCGATCAGCCTCTAAGGTAGGTTTTGCAAAAGCCTGAAGCCTCGGGACGCTTGCTAAAGTGGGCGGTCGAGCTCAGTCAGTTCGAGATTTTCTATACTCCCCGAACTACCATAAAAAGTCAAGCCTTGGCCGACTTCATGGCGGAATGCACGGGATTCCATGAGATTCCATCAGAAGACTCACCTCAGGTCGCCTCCTCGAGCTCATCGTGGAAGATCTTCGTTGATGGCTCATCTAACGAAAACGGCTCCGGGGCCGGAATCATTCTGATATCCCCAGAGGGGCATAGATTCCACTCGGCGCTGAGGTTTGGGTTCAAGGCATCTAACAACGAGGCAGAGTACGAGGCCTTGTTAGCTGGACTTAGGATAGCTAGCGAGCTAAAGGCGAGCTCTGTCCAATGCTTCAGCGACTCCCAGCTCGTGGTGAATCAGGTTCTAGGCGAGTATCAGGCGCGGGGTCCCAAGATGGCCGCCTATTTGGCAAAGGTAATGTCCGAATTGTCTGCGTTTGGGCGAGGGTCGATCGAACAGATACCTCGGGAGCAGAACGCCAACGCAGATGCTCTCGCCAAGCTCGCCACCTCGGGAGAGACAGAAACCCTGGGGTTGGTGCCAGTTGAGTTCTTGAAGAAACCTAGCATAGACGGAGGTCAGGCAGATATTGAAATGATTGACATCAGGCCGACCTGGATGACTCCCATTATTGAGTACCTCGTCGAGGGCAGGTTACCCGAAGGACGCAACAACGCACGACGAATCCTTTATCAAGCTCCGAGGTATACGCTAGTCGAGGGGGTACTGTACCGACGTGGGCATTCATTACCTCTCCTCCGGTGCGTTCTTCGAAGCGAAGCGAAGGCCATCCTGCAAGAAGTTCATGACGGATTCTGCGGAGATCACACTGGGGGGCAAAGCCTGGCCTTGAAGATCCTCCGGCAAGGTTATTACTGGCCGACTCTGTCCAAAGACTCGATCTCATATGTAAAAAAGTGCGACAAGTGTCAGCGGTTCGCTGCGGTTGCCCGAGCTCCTCCGACCGAGCTAAAAATGATTTCATCTCCCTGGCCATTTGCCTTTTGGGGGATAGATCTAATAGGCGCCCTGCCCACCGGAAAGGGCGGGGTCCGTTACGCCGTGGTAGCCATTGACTACTTCACCAAGTGGGCCGAAGCAGAACCGTTGGCGACAATAACATCGAAAAAGGTGCTAGACTTTGTGGTTAAAAGCATCATATGTCGATTTGGCCTACCTAAAAAGATCGTCTCCGACAATGGTACTCAATTTGACAGCGATCTGTTCACCGAATTTTGCAAAAGGCACGGAATTGTGAAAAGCTTCTCGTCCGTGGCCTATCCCCAGGCGAACGGCCAGGTCGAGGCTGTCAATAAAACTCTAAAGGCGAGCCTCAAGAAGAGGCTAGATGAGGCAAAGGGGATCTGGCCAGAACAGCTCCCCCAAGTTCTGTGGGCCTATAGGACCTCACATCGGACTCCCACGGGTCACACTCCTTTCTCCCTAACCTTTGGAAGTGAAGCAGTCCTCCCCGTGGAGGTGAAGGTCCTGTCACATAGGGTCCAGTCCTACGATCAAGACGGGAACCACGAGCTCCTATGCCATTCCTTAGACTTAGTGAATGAGAGGCGAGAGGATTCACAACTCAAGCTCGCCCATTATCAACAGAAGATCACTCGCTACTTCAACACTAAGGTCAAAAGACATGCCTTTGGCATCGGTGATTTGGTCTTGAGGAGAGTTTTCCTGGCCGGGAAGGATCCCAAAGATGGGGTTTTGGGACCAAGCTGGGAAGGACCATACCAGGTCATCGAAGTCATCAAGGAGGGAACTTATAAGTTAGCTCGACTTGGTGGAGGGGCGGTCCCGCGGACTTGGAATGCTATCCAGCTAAAGAAATACTATCAATGATCCATTTGTAAGGCCTAGAAGGTCACCTTCCGTGTATAAATAAAAATCAAATGTTTCACTTTATTTGCAAGTGTAATTTTAAAGTAACCACGAAAGACCCTTTCCCAGTTACTTGGGGGGCATATGGTACCTGAATATAACCAGGTCTCCTTAACGACTTAGGTGTTAATTTTTATCTATGGATAAGAGTTATCACAAACTAAGTCCTATCCTGGCTTTAACCAGGTCAGAAAACTTAGAAGTTAACTAAAATTTGTTAACCGTGGTTCTTCTTTAAAGAGCCCGGGATATGGATAAAAGTTGACGCGAACTAAGTTTTTTAAAATAAGTTCCTGGTTTTAACCAGGTCAGAAAACTTAGAAGTTAACTAAAATTTGTTGACTGTGGTTCTTCTTCAAAGAGCCCGGGATATGGATAAAAGTTGACGCGAACTAAGTTTTTTAAAATAATTTCCTGGTTTTAACCAGGTCAGAAAACTTAGAAGTTAACTAAAATTTGTTGACCGTGGTTCTTCTTTAAAGAGCCCGGGATATGGATAAAAGTTGACGCGAACTAAGTTTTTTAAAATAAGTTCCTGGTTTTAACCAGGTCAGAAAACTTAGAAGTTAACTAAAATTTGTGGACCGTGGTTCTTCGTTAAAGAGCCCGAGATATGGATAAAAGTTGACGCGAACTAAGTTTTTTAAAATAAGTTCCTGGTTTTAACCAGGTCAGAAAACTTAGAAGTTAACTAAAATTTGTTGACCGTGGTTCTTCGTTAAAGAGCCCGGGATATGGATAAAAGTTGACGCGAACTAAGGTTTTTAAAATAAGTTCCTGGTTTTAACCAGGTCAGAAAACTTAGAAGTTAACTAAAATTTATAAATCGTGGCCCTTCTCTAAAAAGCCCGGGATATAAATAACGGTTAACCCGAACTAAGTTCATAGAAATAAAGAGATGAATTGTAGCCAAATGCATAAAAATATATATATGTTAAACTGGTTGAGCAAATTGTCTCGAGGTGGAAGCACCTCATAAATTTTTTTATTACAATATAAAGTAAAGAGTTCAAAACGGCCAAAGAGAAGCATCCTAAGCCCCATCAGTTAGCCTTTTGGAGGTCGCGGTATCGTCCTGCCCCGCCGCGGCAAAGGCCTCTCTAGTCTCCGAGGGAGGAGCCTCCTTATTTAGGCGGGCTTGGAGCTTCGGCAAAATAAACGCCCAGAGGTCCGGGGGCATGAAAGAAAAGTCCGCGTCCGGATTGTGGGACCAACAGTGATAGAACAGGTCTTGTAAGGACTGCTCCAAAACGACCCGCTCGGCTTCCAGGGCGGCCTGTGCGGCCTGGGCCTCGGTCTTCGCTGCCTCGAGATCCGTCCGCGACGCGGTCAGGGAGTTTTTAAGCTCTTGGTTCTCAGAACGGATCTTCTTCAGTTCGGCTTTGGAGGCCGCCAGCGCGTCTTTTGCCTCCTGGGCCTCCCGAAGCGCGGTCTGGCGCTCAGCCTCCATACCCTCGAGCTGGGCCTTGGTCCTGGCAATGCCTCTGTACGCGGCAGCAATGCCCTGCATGAAAGGAAGGATAAATTAACTAACTGGAAGAAAAAAGGCGGCGTGTGAGTGTTAAAGATTTAAAGGAATGGGACAGTTTACCGTTAGGGTCATGTCCATCGAAGACTCTATAACTCGGACCGGGCTCGTTGCTTCTATGGCCCAGAGCTCCTTCTCCTTTAGCTTGTAGAAATGGCTGACGGCATAGCTCGCCGACTCATATACCGTCCCCCGGAATGCTTCCGGCATCTTCTCCAGATCCTGGGGATCGACCGGGATGCGCACATCCGGGGCTGCCGTGGCCGGGTTCCCGATCTCCATTACCCCGTCCTGGACGGCTAATGGAGATCATTGGGATGGTGGGAGCATGGGTCCTGTCCTGGCAACAGGAAGGATCGCCCCCGCGCCCTGGGATGGAGGGGCTTTCTCCTTCTCCTTAGCCGGGGATTTAGTGGAGGTCCCAGCAGAGCTCTTGGACTCTCGGAGCCTTTTTAGCCTCAGCCCCGCTGGGGGGTTCCCGCCGAACACCACGGCCCGTAGACTACCTCCGGGCTGAGACATCTCTTCTGCTAAGAACAAAAAACATGATTATTACAAGGTAGCAAACATGCAGAAATAGAGACAAAAGGTTCAAAGGCAATAAGTAAGCAAATACTAAGGGAGCCCTACCCCCCGAACTGGAAGAGCCTAGGACGATTATCTCGCGAACTGGCGCAGGTTCTAGGTCCGGTTCTGACTCGGGGCTGGACTCTTCTACATACTGCCTAGTCCCCGGAGCATAGATGCCCCTCTGGAGCGCTGGCCACGTGCGTAAGTTGGTCCCATACTCCTCAAAGAGGATCGACCTAAAAGCTAGGGTGTTATCTACTACTACGGTACCCTTAGGCCGACTCTCTTGGTTGTCCAGCACGAGCTGGTCAACGCAATGGAGTAAGAGCGTATCCAGGTCCGGATTCCTCTGGTGACGATGGACGATCTGCCTAGGGTTGAACCTAACCAGCCGGGGGTCTGCAGTGGCCCTATCTACATTCTTAAATTAGTAAGGGTTACCTTGGCCAGAAGGACCCGCGGATGCTCCGGATTGGACCCTCTCCTCGCCCATACCCTGGGCGACCTCCAAGGTCCTCTTCCTGTTCATCACGAGAGGAACTTATTCACCTTCCTCCTCGCCTTCGTCGTCTGCGACCTCCTCCGCGACGATCGGTCTGTTGTCGCGAGCTGGGGGAGGCCCCCGGGGCCTTTTCAAATTCAAAGTCTGATTTGGGAAAATCAGTTTGCAGAATACCATCGTCTCGTCCGTCACGAGCACGCGGTAGTCTTTCTCACTGGGGGGCAAGTTCGCCAATGTATCGTATTGACCCCCGAGGGTCACAGACTTTTCGGTCCTCGCGTAGATGGCTGCAAGGTTGGTTGAAGTCAGAAGTGGAATAAGGGAAGAGCTAAAATAAGATAACCTTTAAAGGGCGAGCTAAATCAAGGATCACTTACGAGGACGGTTGAAGTAGTGATGGTCGCAATTGCGGAACCCAGTTGACATAAAAAACTGGTCTTTGAAGTCGTTTGGATGGCTCGGCAGCTCGATGAATGCTGCTGTGTTAGGGAAGCGGGTTAAGTAATAGAACCCGTCGCCTCGCCCCCGCTGGTCCGGGCTGGCTTTGAGGCAAAAGAAGTATAGAATATCAGCAGGAGTGGGGACCTCCCACTCATGCTTTTGAAACAAATACCTCAATCCCGCCAACAGACGGTATGAGTTGGGGGGGAGCTGGAATGGGGCCAACCCCACATAGTTCAGAAAATCAGCAAAATACTGATCCAGGGGGAGGAAGGCCCCTGCCTTGAAGTGTTCACCGCTCCAGGCCGCGAACGACTCGTCGAGCGGCGTGCAACTCCGCTCCCCATCCGCAGCAGGTCGGGCGATCACGGAGGCCATCCCCAGGGGAATGTTGTGGTTGAGGAAGATTTTGGTGACCTTTGCCTGGTTGGTTATCTTCGAGACGATTCTCTCTGCCTCAAAAAACGCGTCAGGGGCCACCTCGGCCTGCTTCTCCACCGCCGGCCCAAAGTGAGGAATTGGCGAGCTGGTCATCGCCGCCTTCCCTTTATCCTGCTGGGAGGACGAACTTCCCACATTCTTCTGTGGCAGATTTCTCTTTGGAGCCATCTGGTCGCCTATCGAACAAAAGAAAACACTTTAGAAAAGGCGACCCAAGCAGGAGAATGAAGCAAGTATAATTTACACGAGCTGAGGTAAGCCCAGCCCGTGGAGAGTAGAGCCACGCGTTTCGAAGAACACGCACCTGTGCCCTCAACAGATCCCAGATTACTCGGAATTCGTGTGTCAGGGGGCTCAGAGTTAAAAATTTTCCTTGGGGGGAAAGTTTCAGTAGGAAGAACGTTGCAAAACCGCTTTTGAGGCGTATTCCTTAAGCTACCCGGTTTTACACCCCAAAATTCCTAAGAGTCCTACCCAGAAATTGTTCCTAAGGGAGAACCATGGAACCCATATTCTAAGACGATGTCCCATGGCAAGTGTGCCCTAATCTAAGAAGGGCTGTCACCCTCCATATCCGCGCAACCCAGAAAACCCCTGCATGTGGCTTCAGTAAATTTTTTTTTTTTTACCTAAGCTACAGTGGCATGCTTTCAAAAATAAACTGGGTCAGGAAACTTACAGTGTGTGGCTGGATGGTGATCGAGATTGCTGCGCTGGTAGGAGCTTCGTTGGTACAGTGGCTTCGAGGGCTTTGAAGAAACTTGTACGCTTCAGCTTCGTGAACCAGGAGAATGAGAGCAATGGAAATGAGGGTTTCGTTCTTCGGAAGGTCAAAGAGAAAAGAAGGAAATTTGAGAGGTTTTGAATGATAAGATGACTCGTGCGTGGGATGGCCACCCCCCCTTTTATACAATGGGGAGATCACGTGTAGAAGACTCTGGGAAGGCCCTCCACTCGAAACATGAAACGACGGCAGGGCAGTAGGCTAGGTCATTTAATGCGGTTCTCGTAGAATGTACCTTCGCCACCCACGGCGTTCCACGTGTCAGCACACTGCGGAAAGCATGGAATACGAAGGGTTGTGGGGGAAGTCTAAAAGCCCCTACTATGGTCTCCCATATATGACGTCATATACCACGAGCAGGAGCTTGGGGGGCAGATGTACGCCCTAGTTTTCCCACGGGCTGATTAGCAGGTTGAGCCTCGGACTAATCCTAGTTAGGCCGAGGCTCCCTACAGGAAGAGATCCTGTTCCCAGGTCGGGCCCTCTTGGCTCGGAGAGGCCCCATTCCCAGATCGTGCTTGTTGCCCAAGGGCTGGAGAGGAACGCCAGGGGGCACGCTAGGGAAAGAGCTTGTGTTACGAGCTCTTCAGGGAGCTCTGACCCTTTATGAAGTTAACATGCAAGATAAACGTGTAAATATCTGACATCACGTGTCCGATATCTTCCTGACTTCTCGGACACGCAGCAGGAACGTGTGTATTCAGACACCCACGGACGGGTTGGGCCGTGCGGCCCATTATCTCCTTCCATGCTGATTAGATCACACTTATGTGTCAGGTTTAGGAATTAATCATGAATGTCACAGAGTTGATATGACAAATGGTAAGGTCACGGGATGACCTCCCTACCAACTTCCAGGTGCCCTCTCCTATAAATAAGGAGACCCTGGGAGTTGATAGGGGTTGGAAAAAATAGTCTTTGAAGAACTATATACTTTGTAAACCAAATACCCAGAGAATATCAATAATGTTGACTAGTGGAGTAGAGGGATTTTAATCTTCGAACCACTTAAAAACGTGTCTTGAGTCACCTAGTTCTTTCTCAAAGATTTCATATCTGTGACGGTTCTACTTTTAGTATTAATCTCTTCCTCTTCTTCTCTTAATTACCTGTTGCCGAAGAACCGCGTCAACATTTTGCCTTATAAATAATGTTATTTTATTTTTTGTTGTTTCATTAGGTTGATTCACATTAAATACTTTGAAATTATACTTTTTGAAAAGTGAATAAAAATCTTATCTTTTTAGAGGTAATTTGTGCTTAAATTATAAATCTATTTGGAAAATGATAGTTTGATTTATTTTAACTATCACTAAAACTTGGTAATCAATGTACATATAAATGTTATTGAACTTATATTTTGTGGATTCTAATACCTTAATAATCTTATTTTACTATCTTGATTTCTACTTTTAATTTATTTTTATTTATTGTCTTAAATTTCTTTATTATTGTCTCTTATTTGATTTTCTTGTCACAAATTCTCATCAATCTTTGGAACTAGGTTAGAATTTATTAATTTTGATTTAAAATAGTTTTCTTTTCGATTTTAGACAACTCCTTTGGGTTCAATCTCGTGCTTACACGAACACTATATTCCATATACGATTCGTGCGCTTGCGAGTATAAATTTTTAAAACATACCTATTTTTGGTCCATCATCCACCTTGTTAATGAATGGGGTTCCATTTGATTTTGATGAGAAGTGTAACCAAGCTTTGAAGATACTTAAGGAGAAATGGATTTCGGCACCTATAGTTGCAGCACCTAAGTGGGATTTGCCATTTGAATTGATGTGTGACGCCAGTGATTTTGCGGTTGGGGCAGTGTTGGGAGAAAGAGTTGAAAAGGTATTCAGAACGATTTATTATGCAAGTCGTACATTGAATGATGCTCAAATTAATTATGCAATTACAGAGAAGGAGTTGTTGGCCATAGTGTTCGCCTTTGATAAGTTTAGGCCATACCTGATTGGGAATAAGGTGGTTGTTTACACAGATCATTCTGCGATAAAGTATCTTATAACCAAGAAAGATTCCAAGCGTCGTCTTATTCGGTGGATTTTTTTGTTACAAGAATTTGATGTGGAAATTAAAGATAAGAAAGGCACGGAGAATTGGGTGGCTGATCACTTATCTAGATTGGAAGTTGATGAGGATTCTCTTGATAAAGAAGTACAAATTAATGATGCTTTTCCTGATGAGCAACTGTTTGAAGTACGTGTTTGTAAGGATGTTCCATGGTTTGTAGACTATGTAAATTTTTTGGCTGCTAAGGTTATACCTCCTGAGATGACAAGACAACAATTGAAGAAATTTTATTTGCAGGTGAAGCACTATTACTGGGAGGAGCCTATTCTGTATAAACATTGCCCTGATCAAGTTATTAGAAGATGTGTGCCCGAAGAGGAGATGTTGTCAATCTTGACTCACTGTCATACTTTGCATTGCGACAATCATTTTGGAGGAACAAGAACATCAACAAAAGTTTTGCAGAGTGGGTTTTACTAGCCTACATTATTTAAAGATGCTAATGTTTTTGTCAAAAGTTGTGATCGTTGTCAACGGACTGGGAATATATCAAGAAGAGATCAAATGCCAATGACTGGTATTTTGGAAGTTGAGTTGTTTGTCGTATGGGGAATAGACTTTATGGGACCTTTCCCGTAATTGTATAATAACAAGTACATTTTGCTTACGGTGGATTATGTTTCTAAATGGGTAGAAGTTGTAACAACTCTGACTTGTGATGGGAAAGAGGTACTTAGATTCCTTCACAAAAATACCTTTGCTCGATTCAGCACCCCTAGAGCAATTATTAGTGATCGAGGAAGTTATATTTGCAACAAGTGGTTCACTGCTCATTGTGCTCGCTATGGTGTTCATCATCGAAAGGCGTTATTTTATCATCCAATGGCGAATGTCCAAGCTGAAGTGTCGAATAGGAAAATTAAAGGTATCTTAGAAAAGACAGTAAATACGTCGAGGAAGGATTGGTCGAAGAAGCTTGATGATTCACTTTGGGCTTATCGCACTGCATTTAAAACTCCGATTGGTACCATATCGATTGGTGTTTGGTAAGGCATGCCATTTACCGGTGGAACTAGAGCATAGAGCTTATTGGGCTGTGAAAAAGTTAAATCTTGATCTCTTTATGGCGAGACAAAATAGGCTTATGGAGTTAAATGAGCTGGAAGAATTTTGAAATGAAGCTTATGAGAATGCAAGAATCTATAAAGAGAATTCGAAGGCCTTTCATGATAAACGGATACTGAGGAAGGATTTTCAACCAGGAGATAAAGTGCTGCTATTGAATTCCAGACTTATGCTTTTTCTTGGTAAATTGAAGTCGAGATGGTCAGGATCGTACACGGTAGTTGCGTCACTTCCTTATGGCACTGTGCAAGTTCATAGTGAGAAGACAGGACATTTTAAGATGAATGGTCATAGGTTGAAGCATTATTTGGAGGGTCATGTGGAAAAATGGAAGTCCGTGGTGATTTTGGAACCACTTTTATCTGAATACAAACAAGAGTCCAGCTAAAAGACGTTAAAGACAGCGCTCTTAGGAGGCATTCCTAAGTTTACTTTTTCATTTCTTTTGTATTTGAAATTTATGATTTTTATTTTTATTTTGTTTGGAACAATGATTAGGGAATTTGTTTAGTGATTATTTTTAGTTTTAATTAGAAAATTTTTGATGTATAGAATGAATCGTGAAAAACGTGAAAAAAAAAACGAAAGAGTTTGCAAGAAAAAGGATAGAAAATGTTAATTTTCCAGGAGGCAGCGCTACAACGCTTGGAAGGAGGCGCTATGGCGCTAGTTACAAAGAAGCTTGGAGGAATTTTTAGAACGTCATTGCTACATCGTTGTTAATAGGGCGCTATGGCGCTAATCTCATAACCAAAAGGGCTTTTTGAATGTTTATTAGCGCTACGACACTGTATTGTTAGCGCTATGGCACTATTTCCAGAGACAAATAGCCTAAAAGCCTTAAATGGCGCTACAACACTGGACATGTAGCGCTATAGCGCTCTATAACATAATTTTTGTTAAAAAAATAGGGGGTTTCGCATTTCATCTCCCTAAAGCCCCCATGGATCTTCCATTATAGCCTCTTACCCAAAAATTTCACCATACATTCCACACTCTTTCTTCATTTTCTCTTCTATCTTTGCCTTTTTTTTTTTTTTGCTTAATTTCTTTCTTCTCAAACCAATTCCAATTCCCCAATCCACTTTTGAAACCCTAAAAACTCAGAGATTTCATTTCTTGAAGAAGATTAAAATTTTCAAGGGGCTTTACTCACTCAAGCACAAGGGAGTCCATTTCTAGGGTTAGTAAGTGTTTTCAATCCCTCTTATTCTAAGATTTTTGCTGCATTTTGGATTGGGTTCCATTGTTGATTGTTGTTGGTGGATATTGATTTTTGTGGTGTGTTTTGGAAAATTTGGATACTATGTTTTGTGCAATTGAATATATAGGGTGGGTGTGAAGAGGAAAAATGTTTAATTTACGGGGAGGTGCTGTAAAAAAAATTATGGGTTGGTGAGAGTGTAGATAATGGCTCCTAAAAGTAGAGTGCGAAGGAATAAGGATAAAGGGAACGGCCAAGTTTCTGCTTCCCAGCCAAGGGATGATAGTTTGGAGCAAGAGTATGATGAAACTAGGTTAATAAATTTTGAGGCTGAAGAGCATTATGAAAAATTTGTTAGAAAAACATTGATTCCTGAACATGAGGTGGAGTATCAATCTGACCCTTTTGATCATCAGATTTTGGAGTTGGTTAGAGCCAACATTGCGGCTAGGAAGTGGGAAAATTTTGTGACAAAATTGGCACAGGCAAACGTTTCATTGGTGTATGAGTTTTATGCCAATTTATGAAATAAACACAATGATAAGGTTTTTGTTAGAGGGAAGCAAGTACCATTCACTGCGGAGTCTATTAATAAGGTTTTCAATGTCCCGCATATAAAGGAGCAAGAAGAAGAATATACAAAAATTTTAAAGGGATATATTGATTACACTGCTGTGGCTGAAAAATTATGTTTTGAAGGTGCTCCTTGGAACTTATCTGGCACTTTACCTAAAAGTATAGCGTCCTGTCAGTTAAATATTGAGGCTAGATTTTTGGCTTTCTTTGTTTGTGCTCGATTTATGCCAATAAGTCATGTATCTGACATGACTAAAGATAGAGTACTACTGATTTATGTGCTCATGGCGGGAATGTCTATTAATGCGGGTTCATGGATTAAGGAAAACATTGAGTTCATTGGACAGGGCCATACCACTAGAGGTCTGGGCCATGGATCTGTCATAACAATGTTATGTTATAAGGCTGGAGTTCTAGATTTTGTCACTGACATTTATCAGTCGTTTCAGCAGCCTCTGTCAATTTCTTTGATGAAGGATTATCCTGAGCCTGCTCTATATGTGCCACATACAAGAAAAAGGGGTAAACGTCGTGTCAAAACGGAGATGGAAGAAGAGGCTAATCCGGTGATGCCGGGAGGTAGTAGTGATCAGAGTTTGAAGAACGTCAATGATAAGTTGGATTATCTTATCCAACAAAATCAATATATGGTTCAGCAGCAGCACATGATGCATCAATATATGGGCCAACGATATGAATATGAGGTGAACCATGTGGCTCACTTAAATAACCTGGTGAGTCGGTGGTCTTTAAATGAATCGGATCAAACTTATTTTGCTCCACCACCACCATATCCACCGTATGGTCCATTCTACTCTCTGCCTCCGCCTCAGACATTTGTGGGATTTCAGGAACCATAGCCTCCACAGTCTCAACCTTTTGAGGGACCTTCTTCTCAGCCGCCACAACCGCCATACTGAAGTGGCCGGTCAGGTAAGTCTCTGTTCTCATTCTTTTTATACTTAACATTGGGGACAATGTTCGGTTTTATGTTTGGGGGAGAGATTTATTTTTTTGTGTTCTTTGCGTTTGCTTTATGGTTTGTTATTTTAATTTTTGTTAGTTGTTTATTTTGGGTCATGTTTTAGAGTGTAAATTAAGTTGATAATTATTGCCATGTGAATATGATTTACTGTTTTGTAGTATAATCCAAGGGAAAAATTGATATGCTTCTAAAAACAATCTGTGTGCTTGGTTAGATTACTTTGTTTTTCACTGTGATTTGTTGACATTAGAGATCTATTGCTCATAAATTACAAATGTTATAATTGAGTTATTTTATTCATGTTGAATTTGGATTATGGATTGAAAAGTTTGAAAAAAAATTCTAGAACCTGCTTGCTTACTATTTGAGATGCAATTTGAAATAGTGCACAATGATATAGGCAATTTTTGGACTGGTTGTGCCTTTCAAGATAACCCTATTAAATTTTATCCTTAGTCAACCCTTTTGAGCCTTATAACCATTTTCTTAATTAACACATTCTTTTGAGTCTAACTGTGAAATGAAATACCATTTACTCTTTTTGACCCATACCATGAGCATGAAAATTATTATATGAGGGGAGTGAATGTATAATGGGATGTTTGTATTATGTGTTATTCGGAAAATTAATTGTGATTGAAATAAAAAATTAAAGAAAGAAAAGGAAAAGAAAGTGAAAAATGATTATGTTCCCAAACAATTATCTATTGAAAAATCAAAGTTTGGGGGAGTGTATTGAAAAAAAAACATATATATTCTCAATCATTGCACAGAAAAAGGGGTAACAAGGGATGAGTGGTGTGAAAATTCTGGGAAAGTTTGTTTAGTTGGAATGCTTGTGGTATGAATAAGCCTAAAAATGTCTCTTTATCTACATATAACTAAGCCTTCTATTACAACCCTTATAAAGTCCTATTGATTCTTGTTTGTGCATTGTTTATATTAATGGAGAATAGTAAGTAATGCAGGCATATAGAAAATTTTGGTTATGTGGTTAGTTGGTGAGAATTTGATGTGCATAAAGTGGTTTAATTATTTTATTTATGAGAAATGAGTAAATGAGCTTCGGTGTTGATAAATTGCAGTGAAAGGGTGAAGTAATTGAGACTGAAAATCTAGATTAATGTTCTAAATAGCATGATTGTTTTTCTTGTGGATTATAATGCATAGTAGTATTGAGTGTTTGAATTGGTTAGTTATGTCAACTTGATTTGTTTAGGTTTGAGTCTAGTTAGATTCTTTACTCGAGGGCAAGTAAAGGTTTAGTTTGGAGAAGTTTGATAAATGAGTTTTAGGCTCGTTTATGGTCTAGTTTTAGGGAGTTTTTCGTTAGTTTAGGATTATTTTATTGCAGAATTATGCTCGTTTTCTCATGTTTCAGGTTTTCCATGCTAAGTTGGTGAAAAGAGTGAAAATGAGTGAAAGTGGAATAAAATATAGTTAAGATGGAGAAAATCATGTTTTTCGAGTTTGGATGCTGACAATAGCACTACAACACTATCAAAGGAGCACCATAGCGCTGGGAAGGACATGAAGGAATTTATCGATTCTAGAAGTAGCGCCCCAGCGCTACAAAAGGAGCGCTACAGCGCTATCAAGAACAGTCGAGCAGCGACATAGCGCTAGTGAACAAATTTTTAGAGTAATTTGGCCCTGACTTTAGCGTTACAGCGCTACAAAGGTAGTGCTACAATGCTGTAAATGCGTTTTCCAGATTTTAAACCATTTTTTTGAAGGGAAAAATGGTCTTTTCACTTGGGAATCTTGGAAGGCTATTTAAGAACATTTTTTCTGCGATTTTAGGAGAGTCTGATTTTAAAAAAAAAACCTAGATTAGAAGATGCTGCTGTAATTAGTTTTATGTTTCATCTGAATTCTTTAGGTTGATTTTATGAACAATTATTTGCAATTTATTTCCATCATGTATTTATGAACTAATTTCTTTTATCTAGGAATCAATATAGTCACTGGGATTTCTATTTAATTTTATTATGATTTTCTATTGATACTTCTGTTCTATTCTAATATATATGATGTTTGTTTAATGCTAGTAAATACTTGATCACTATTTACTTGATTTAATGGTTTTGATTCAAAATTCGAAAGATGAGAATTGAATATGCTATCATTGTATAGACATAGGTTGCATATTGGAGGAAAGTACCTATATGACTTGTGTAGTAATTATGTTTCCATGTTTAATGCCTTCTATATGTTCAAGTTTATCATAGAAATGTAGAAAGCATGCATATAGATTGAGATCTTATATCTTGAAAAAGAATAGGAATCGATTATATTAACCTGCTATTAGAATAGAAAGAAGAGATTTAGAATTGATTATTAAAATTAATAGAATGAATAGTTGATGAAATTAATTCCTAGGTTTTTTTTTATTATTGATTTTTGATTAGTTGATTTGTTGTCTTGTTTCTAGTTCTTTAATTTTTGTTCATAGTTTATAGTATTTCTTTTACCTTTAACTATTCACTTCAATTTTAATTCATCAAATAGAATTTGAAAATCAATTAGTGATACTTGGAAGATAGTCTCTATGGGACGATATCTATTCTTTCGAAATTTAATACTTCACACGACTACGTATACTTGCGTACAGATTTTACAGATCAGCGGGTCGACCCCATCCTGAGTCATTGGAACTCGTGGATGTAGAGTCGTGTCAAGTAATCACTTGACCTATAGTTAAAGTTATTCTCGAGGACCGTGAGCCTACAAAGCAACACTAAATGCATGAAAATTGTCTAAGAACTATGAGAAGTTTATAAAGACTCGATTTTTCAAGATTCGAGCCCAAGACCTAAGTCAACGACTCAGGACCCTCGTGATTTACGATTAAGTTGAGTGGTTAAAAAACCAATTTAAAAGAAAATACACTATATCGATTGTACAAAAATAAGTACACAAATTAATTATTTGTGGCACGCAGGCCTAAGTCACAAAAATGCTTGGGGGTTCGAGCTTTAATTGCCTTCTGGTACCTCTTCCACCAGGTCATTAATTGGGTCTGTCTCTAAAGCACTCCCAGCCTAGCGAGCTGCAATCTGAGCCACCTCCGTAGCTTAGGTCGCCTAGAGTCGTTCTTTTTAGAGGAGTTTGTACTTCTTGGGCTCTCCGGTGAAGTCCAAGCTCATCTCTTGATTGTGGAACTAAGCAATGTAAAAGGCATCCTCAGGGATGGTCTCGACCTCCTGCTTGAGTTTTTCCACCTGATACTGAGAAGACATGCTCATCTCTAAGGCTTGGATGGCTTTTCTCTCGCCAAGATCGGCTCATTCGTTGGCTTCCTTGAGCTACTCCTGAAGATGGGAAATCTCAACGGCCCCTTGGGCGACCTCGACTGTTGCCTTCTTAGAATCCTCTTGGGCTTGTCGCAAATCCTCGGCAGTCTTTAGGCCGATCTCCTCAAGATGCAGAGAACATTTTTGTTCGGCTTCCAGAACAGCCTGAATGCGAGTGAGCATTTCTTGAAGACCTCAGAGTTTCTCCTTGAGGACGAATATCTTGTCGCCTGGAGTTCGTATGACTTATCCTTCATGATATCGCCCAAGCATTGACAAGCCAAGGTGGACTGCGAAAAAAGAGAAATTAGCTCAAGCATTGTGGAAGATAAAACCCCGAGAATTGGTGACTTACCCAGACAGTACCATACCAGCATGAAGCTATGAGGGAGGCCTCATTGCTGTCTCCCAGTTGGGCAAAGATATGGGCGGTCAGCTCGCACATCGTGGAACTCACCCCATGGAGGAGCTCGATAGCGAGAGGAGCGACAACTTCCCCTAGCTTGGTTGAAAACAGAGTCTCCAGTTCAACCCGACCTATTGGAGGTACGATGGGTCTCTCTCTTGGTGGTTTTAGTTGGCACAGGGCCTCTGCGGTTTTGTGGAGGAGCCTGTTGCCTTCTACCATCCTCGCATCAAAATGCTGGAGCATCCTTTGGTATTGTTGCAGCAGGTCCCCCTCATACCTCTCGTGGTATACCAGAATTTATGGGCAATGTGCCAACTGTGGTTGGTCCGAGATTTGTACCACTTCGCCAGCCTGAGGGGAGGAAGGAATTTCAAAGGCTAAGGGCAGGTCTGCCGTAGGAACTCCCCCGGGGGGGTGGAAGCCCTATGCTTCGTAGCTGGTGGAGAGGGTTCGGGATCCTTCCGAGGGCACGAGGGCTCTTCAGCAACCGAAGAGCTTAGGGGCGCTCCTAGCCTTAGGGCCAATTGAACGATGTTAGCTAGCCCCATATGATCTGGAAAAACAAAGAAACAGTTAGCGCAAATTCCAAAACAAAGACATAAAATAGTGTTGCAGGCTTCTCGGAAGCGCACCATGAGTTATGTCTTGGTGCAAGCATTGGAGGTGTCTATTCCTATCTCCCATCTCATAACTCAAATTATTGCCATATTGGCAGAAGTAGTTGGAGGTTAGACATGTCACACTCTCTATGGGTACAAAGCCGCGAGGAGGTAACTGTCTCCTCGAGCAGTGAAGGTAGGCGTCTATCAGGCCTAAGTAGTCCTGAAACACTCCCCTAGTCCAATGGTGGTGCACAATCTGGCCATAATGAAGAAGGGCGGGAGAGGCCCACACATGCTTGGGACTTATCCTATCCCCTACATGTGTTGTGTGGTATAGAGTAAGGGGCGATTTACCTGGGGCAAGATAAGAAACCTCCATCCCCTCCTAGAGCTTCTCCTCAAGCTCCCAGTCTTCTTGGGCTTCTCAGCCTGCCTCTGCAACCCGGATAGTCTCCAGCCGCTCCTCCTACAGCTACTGGTTCAGCATCGCCCAGGCGTGCCCATCAATGTAATTGATGTGTCAGGATGCTAGCTCCTGAGACTTCTTGGACTGGCAGTACTTGGTCAGCTCAACATTTTTGATTTTCTGCCCCATGCTAAGAAGTTCTGAATCAACGAGGTTGTCCTCTGCCACCAAAAATATGAGATCCAGAGCTTGCTTAGGGAGGGATTTAATCTCCTAGAGGTGGTCTTCGAAGATTTAGACATATGGAGTCCAACGGAAGGGACCTATTCAATAGTGACTAAGTAAAGAACAAAAATTGGTCAAAGAAAAAGAAACAAAGAGAATGTTCGGGAGGACACTCACCAACCTTGGAGAAGTCGAGGATCAGGGTCATGTTATTACGGATCGGAAACCTGTTCGTGAAGAAGAAGGTGTCCTTGTAATCCAGAGAATGGTTCTCATTGTGATGAGGAGTCTTGTATTCGAGGGATGAGGAGGCTTTCTTTATCAAGGTGTAGTACTCGTCCCAGTTGGTTTTCTTCCTCGGAGTGGTACGAAAGCTGTAGAAGTACAGAATCTACACCAGGGAAGGTGCAGGCCAATTTTGTATCTAATACAGAACATACATTCTCGCGAGTATCTGATAGGCATTAGGGGAGAGTTGAGAGGAAGCTATCCCTCAAGAAGTCCACGAAATATTGATGCAAGGGCAGGGTGGCCCTAGCCATCAATTGGGCTTGGTTCTAGGAACTAAGACCATTAACACTGTCGTGCGCCCTCTTGGATTCCCGACAAAGGCACACCAAACATCTATCCCCGATCGCGTAGTGCCTCATAATGACTACCAAGGCCTCAGGGTATCAGAGCAGGGTGTGGTACTCCTCTGCTTCAAAACCATCAGCCTCGTACGACTCAGTGGGGTGTGGAGTAAGAGCTCGCTTGACTTCTTCCACGGTCAACCACCTTTGGACCGGTAATATTGGCCTCTCTGCTACCTGGCCATCAGCACAAACAACTAGTTCCCTGACTAGTTCTTGGGCCTCCGTCCTTATGCCATCCTGGGATTCGCCGTGTTCTCGGACCATGTCTAAGATTTCCTGATCAAAATGGTGGAAACCTTGCTCGTGTAACAGTCGCAGTTCTTTGGACATCTGAGACAAAAACAAGGCAGTTAGCATTCTGATCGAAGAAAAGATGGCCAAAACACAAGACCCTCAAACTACTGCTCGGGGAGAAGAGGAAAAATAAATTTTTTCTATGAATTTGGGGTGTCCTCGGAGCCAAAGATCAGGCCAAAAAACGCCACTGGAAATGATCAACCTCGCCGTAATCTGGGGATTTTCCAGATTCCGGTCGAACGCAAGAAATGCAAAAGTTGCATAAGTTGTGTAGTGGGCCATTTTGACCAATTCTAATGTCAAAATGCGCCTAAAATGACTTATAAACACCCAAAACAGCTTCTCAAATGCCACAAAAATTATGTTTCTAAGCAGGTACCTAAACTCTCAAATGAAACTCGATGCAAGTGCAAAACTAAACATAGAGTCAATAGGTACTTAGTTGAGATAAAGTGCAGATAGGTGCTGAGGCGAGTCTAGAATCTGAAAAATCGCATGTCGTTGGCCCAAAAATAAGAAGGCTCACAACAATCGTCCAGATTTGCAATCAGAAATGGTTAGAGGTTTGAGGAGAGTGAGAAAAAGATAGGGTGTTTGGCGTATAGGTTTTGAATTTTGAATGGTTAGAGTGAGAAAGCTGAGAGCCGGTTCTTTGGTTTTCAAACTCAATAGAACTTGGAGGGGAAGCAACCCCTCCACAACCATCAGATAACCTACCACACGGATACTCGAGGGCGATCCAACAATCAATGTCCAAATGGCGCAAATTGTGATCATCATCCTTGGGAAAGGACTCCTCGAGCATGGGGTGAAAGGGCGCCTTGGGTACGGAGTGGATGTTTTGGATCTTGGAGCTAACCCCTCATTAATTTCACGAGTTGATGGGTCCCGTCATAGAGAGTTGTTAGGAAAAACTTATACATGATCTTTATTTATTTTCATGTATATCTAATATTAAACAAATTAAAACAAGATAGCCTAAAACAGTTTCTAAAATTGAATTCAAAGAGAAACAAAGAATAGAATACTTACAGTATACGCAGCAAAATAAAAGAGTCCTTCCTTCAGTTTCTCTAACTCTTGTATCCTCTCTGTCGCAGAGTATTATCAAGAAACTGAACCGATATTCTATTTTCTTCACAATCTTCCAATGTATCCTTAGAATCACCTAGATTAGTGTGGGCAATTATCAACACATGAGATCGATATAAAGAGAAGAAGAGAAAATAACAAAGAGGCCTAGAAAAGGACTTGTGTTTAGAGAGAATCTAAAACTATCAGAAAATTTGACTTGTGACTTCTCAAACTTATGTTTTGACTTCTCTCTAAGCACTCGTTTTATAGACTCAATTAGGCCATTTAATTTAATTAAAAAATAAATAAAATAATAGCCATTTTAAAGCCCTAGCTCGAAATTATCATGGGCTTTAGGCCCGTGAAATTTCCCATTTGATTATAAGTCCATTGGACTTAAAATCAGGGCGTGTATTATTTTCTATTGATTTAATTAATTAAATAATTATTTAAATCCTTTATCAAATTAATTATTTATAATTTGAACCTTGATTTAAACTTATTTACTAATTTAGATACTAATTTATCTTAATTAATAAATTTTCCAGAATTTCTCTTTTCTTCTCAAAATTACATAACTCTGTGAAACTATCCAAAATTGACCTAGTCAACTTTGATAATTCTAATTGATAATTAAATCAATTAATTGAGACTATCTAGATGATTTTATCCAAGGTACAATGAGGACTATGGGCCTATGAAATCAAGCTCTAATAAGTTATCATAAATCTAACAAATAAATTTACTAATTTATTAATTCCTCGTGACTCCGCTACAGACTCGAAATTGCACTCTTGAATTCATAGAACGCTCTATAACAAATATAGATATGCTATTAATTATCCATCGTTACAACCACAATTGTCACTCAATCCTCTATAGATGGTATACAATGAGATAGGACTAAAATACCGTTTTACCCCTCATTGTATTTTATCCTTAAAACACTTAGTTCCTCGTAAATGATATTTCAGTAAACTAATTTAATTATTGAAATGAGATCTCTATCATTTAACACCTTGAACCAAACTAAAAGGAAACCATTGTTTCACTTCTTCATCAGAAGCTATAGATGTTCATATCTATGATTAACACTCCCACTCAATTATACTACCGAGTTCCCAAGATGTAAGTATGAGCTAGTCCGTAGGGTAAGCTGGTAACGAACAAGTCAAAGAACTCAAATAATACAATCAGTTAGAATACTAACCACTCAGAATTAAGATTGAATTGAGCTATGGTCAACTATATGATATGACTAGAATAGATAACAACGGTATGTTTACTTATCTTATCAACTGTCAATATCGGTCCAGTTCGATGTAACAAATACATCCGATCTTATCTACTTTGCTAATGTTATGGAAAGAACATAACACTGTAATGTGTAAGTAGATCATATCGTTGATTGGCAAGTCAGTGTAAATCCTATGCACTGACTAATCTTAGGACTAACTTATTTTGAACATATAATCATATTTATATTCCAATATGATTACGTCGCTATAAATAAGATTAGCTATATGCTTGGGATTTAATAGAAGTTTATATTAAACAAATAATCATGAAAATAAAACATGTGAGCAAAGTGATCGACCAAGTCAAAAAATGATTTTTATTCTTTTATTGATAATAAAATGAGATTACAAAGAATTTGAGTTTTAATTAGGGCATAAAACCCCCAACAAACTCCCACTTACACTAATTGAAATGAATGCCTTAATTCTACAAATCTCATCTCCTTGATATGCTTATCAAATGTAGCTTCTGGTAGTGTCTTTGTAAACAAATCCGCAAGATTGTCTTCAGTTGCAATCTTCATAACGTTCACATCTCCCTTGGCTACATATTCTCAAATAATGTGATACTTCCTTTCTATATGCTTACTATTCTTGTGACTTCGAGGTTCTTTCGAGTTGGTTATCGCTCCTGTATTGTCACAAAACAACACAAGCGGTTTATCCATTTCTAGAATAACACCAAGATCTAAATTGAACTTCTTTAGCGAGACTATTTCCTTAGCTGCTTCTGACACGGCTATGTACTCAGCCTCCATGGTGGAATCTGAGATTGCAGACTACTTTACGCTTCTCCAAATCATAGCTCCACCCCCAAGAGTAAACACCATTCCAGAAGTAGACTTCTTGTCATCGACATCAGTCTGAAAATTTGAATCGGTATAGCCCATAGGGTTTAGAACACCACCATTGTAGACTAACATATAATCCCTAGTCCGTCTCAAATACTTCAGGATATGCTTAACTGCTATCCAATGTTCTGGTCCTGGGTTTGACTGATACCTACTCACTACTCCCACTGCATAGCAGATATCTGGTCTAGTACACAACATGGCATACATCAGACTTCCAACTGCAGATGCGTAAGGAACTTTTCTCATTGCATCTTCCTCTTCAGGAGTCTGGGGAGACTGCTTCTTTGAAAGATGAATTCCATGGCGGGACGGTAGACACCCTTTCTTGGAATTTGTCATTGAGAAACGTTCAAGCACTTTATCTATATAAGATGCTTGAGATAGAGCTAAGAGTCTGTTCTTTCTATCCCTAATAATCAGGATACCTAGAACATAACTTGCTTCACCCAACTCCTTCATCTGGAATTGAGTGCTCAGCCAATTCTTCACATCTGATAATTTCTTAACATTGTTTCCATTGAGTAAGATATCATCTACATAAAGAACTAGGAATACCACTATTTTATTTGCCTTCAGTTGGTAAACACATGGCTCATCAATATTTTGTTCAAAGCCATAGGTCTTGATTATTTCATCAAACCTAAGATTCCAGGAACGAGAAGCTTGCTTAAGTCCATAGATGGGCCTATTTAACTTGCAAACTTTTCCTTCTTATCCAGCTACTTTAAATCCTTCTGGCTGATCCATATAAATGACTCCGTCAAGCTTTCCATTAAGAAAAGTTTTCTTGACGCCCATTTGCCAGATCTCATAGTCGAGAGCGGCTGCTATGGATAAGAGGATGCGAATGGATTTGAGCATGGCTACCAAACTAAAAGTTTCCTCATAGTCCACACCTTCTCTTTGGGTATAACCCTTTCCCACTAATCGAGCTATATAAGTCTCGATATTTCCATCAACACCTCGTTTCTTCTTGTAGATCCACTTGCACCTAATGGCCCTAAAGTCACTAGGTGCTTCCACAAGATCCCAGACAGAATTTGAGTACATGGACTCCACTTCCTGTTTCATGGCTTCAAGCAATAGTTCCTTTTCTAGGCTAGCCATTGCATGTTTGAAAGACAACAGATCATCATCACTAGTGTCACCAACAACCATATTGGTTTCACCATCCAAACCATAGCGAACTGGGTTCCTAGAAACCCTCCCACTACGAGGCTCTGTGACTGTTTGCTCAGGAACAGTGTTACTTTCTTCATTTAAATCGACTTGCGTCGGTTGTACATGAAGAGTGGGAATTTCATCATCAACTCGTGTTGATGACGATGGAACATTGGTTGGAGTCAATTCTTTAACCATCTCCTCTAAAACTACTTTGCTGCGAGGTTTAAAGTTCTTAACATAGTCATTTTCCAGAAAAGTAGCACTTGTAGAAGTAAACACTTTCTTTTCTGAATGACTATAGAAATGTCCACCCTGAGTACCTTTAGGATAGCCAACAAACATGCAAACTTCAGTTCACGGTTCTAGCTTTCCTTCCTTTTTCCTCATGACATGGGCGAGACACCCCTAGATTCTATAATGGCGTAAACTAGGTTCACGAACATTCCAACGTTCTAAAGGTGTTTTGGGGATTGGTTTAGACGGTATGACATTGAGAATGTCGCTCACGGTTTCAATTGCATGTCCCCAGAACGAAGTTGGTAGAGTTGAGTAACTAAGCATGCATCTATCCATTTCCAATAAAGTTATGTTCCAAACATGCAATACACAATTGTGATCCATTGAAATAAATATATATATGAGAACTTGTGAAAGTCAAAACAAATCGTTCAAATTGCAACATGGAAACTGAAATTAAATTTCTACTAAAATTCGGAATAAAAATACATCTTTTAAAATTAAAAATTTATTTCCGAACTTCAGATGAGCTCTTCCTCTAGCTTGGACCGCAACAAACGCTCTGTTCCCAACTCTAAGATTTAAGCCGCCTTCGTCCACTTCCTCCCATGATTCAAAGAAGCTGTAAAGAATTACAAACATGGTTAGTAGATCCAGAATCAATAATCCAAACGGATTTATCATTCTCTAAAACACATGTTTCCAAGATAAATGAACTATAATCATTACCTTTGCTTTTCGCTGCTAGAAACTTAGGGCAATCTCGTTTCCAATGCCCCTTCTCTTTGCAGTGAAAGCACTTATCTTTACCTTTATTATTTTTCTTGTTCTTCCCCTTAGGCGTCTGTGCACTTGGTTGTGCACTCGTCTTTGCAGCATTTGCAGGCTTGGGGTTGTTTATTTGTCCACCTTTCCTCTTGTTTCCAGCTTTCGAAGATGAAAGTTGGATGAGCTTCAACCTTAGCTAGATCAGCAGCAACATCAGTAGTCTTATTTTCACCTCCTTTACTAGGTCCACCCATGTCAGGTTCAATAATCTGAAGCTCGTTCATGAGCTGCGTCAGACCATAGTTGAGTTGAGCACGAACGTGTAGAGATGGTGCCATCCGAGAATTTACGGTGCCATCACGAACGTGCAGAGATGGTGCTATCCAAGCATTTATTGTACCATCACGAGCATTGATGGTTCCATCACTAACGTGCAAAAACGGTGCTCGTTCTGGGGATTCCTCAATCATGGTGAATTTAGAGTTGTCACCAATCAACTCTATGTTGATATTCTGCTTCCAATTAAGGAAGTTTTCTCCAGTGAGTTTCTCCATCGAAAGTTGAGAAAGGATGGGAGAAGACACAGACACTACTTAGCTTAAAACTACCAATTATCAATAAAATAGAAATCAATCACATTTGCTCAATAAAACATCTATTCACACAAATTTCAAGAAATAGCACAACATATACCAAAATATGTAAGATATGAGAAAAAATACCAAAAACAATCATATCTCTATTTCTTTAGGTTTTTAACTAATCTATGATATCCTTGTCCCGGTTGGCTAGAGTAAAAAATACCACTAGTTGTAAACTCATTTAATAATGGACATCACTATTAACAACCTACTATTCGATCAAAATAAGAAAACAAAATCTCTTATTTTATGAGCTAGACCCACAGTTTCGATAATCATAGATTTAGTCCTAGTAGTCACCGTAGGGGTGAGTCTAGTAGAATTTGACCTATAATTATCTATCTTTCGAGATCTAACATTGTCAAAATAACTAATGAACACCTTCCATAGGGGGACGAATCAAAGCGCCTCGAGGCCTCATTAAGCTATTGACTATGTTAAACAAATGGTGGAGATCGAATAAAATTCTTAAAATAAGCTCATTATAAAATTAAAAATAGTATTTTTATTATTTATTTTTAGAAAATTAATGGCTATGCTTTTCCCAAAAAAAATTAAACAGATTAAATTTTTTAAAACCAAAGTCCTATAATTTCCTATTAATTCTAAAGTGTCACATTGAAACAAATTCAATTAATTTAGAATTAATTTGTTGCTAATCAATATTTAGGTTTAACTAATATAATGAACCTATACAATTAAGTCCAACTCAGGTAAATGGGCCTTAACAATTGGGCTTGTATGGAGGAGGGCTGGGTCCAGTATGTCGTTCCCACTACAAAGGCCCCCTATCTTCCATACAAGGTCCAAAAGACAGGAATTTAAACCTTCGTTTTATTAATTGTTATTAATTGATTATGCCCACTATAGTCATGCAAAGCAAATAAGCCTTCACAAGTGGAATCACCCACAAGAGAGGAATTTAAACTTTACATTTTCTAATGGGCTCAAATAAAACCTATCATTTTATGAATATTTTATTTGGCAAAATAACATATATTTAACAAACATATGGGCCACTATATGCATCTAAGCCCAATTGCAAAAATACCACATATAGTGCAACATAGATATGTTATAATTGGATGGGGCCTAATCATGTTACTATATGAGAAATTCTATGAATTTATGCAAAAATACCATAATTTATTTCATTTGCAAAAACACCACAATTAATTATCTAGAATTTATCAAAAAATTCAAATTAATTAATTTTTTACAAAAATAAGTCAATTTAAATGAAATTTATCAATAATTAACAATAGTTAATTTAAATTTCATTTATCAACAATTAACCAAAGTTAATTTAAATCCCATTGTTGACCGCGTTTTTGGCCAACGACGTGAGAACGTCAAAAACGATGAAACATTCAAGAGAAATAAAACGACACAGACAGGTTTGAAAAGAAATAAATAACACGCGCAATTTTTATAGTGGTTCAGCCCCAATATGTTGGTAATAGCCTAATCCATTTAGAGTTGTGATTATAGATCTGCACTCAAGATCAGATGAACTGAGCCAACTGAGTTTCTTCAGTACAGATTACAAGAATACAAGAATTCTTTCAGATACAAGCACTTTCTCTCTCTAGAAAACTCAGACCCAAAATTTCCCAAAAAAGTCCTTTTCTAATCCCATAAGCCATATATTTATAGGCTTAGGTTCATACACCTGCTCTCCCCTAGAATCGGGATATTTCATTATATTTATTATATTTAAATTACAAAAATATTCAAAATTTAACAGAACCCCCAATTCGTGGGAAGAATGAGAGATTCCCGCGTATGCCAAGACCGATAATTGTTGAAGCCGTTTCTGGGAATCTTGACGTAGTCTGTTCTACCTGGTTGATGAATATTACCTTCTGGTCGGCCATACCTCTACTGACCAGTTACGCACTTGGCTAGTAGGACACGCATTCCTCTGGTCTAACATGGCACTCTGGTCTAGCATGCCATGTCTCTCGTCTAACATGGCACTCTGGTCTAGCATGCCATGTCTCTCGTCTAACATGGCACTCTGGTCTAGCATGCCATGTCTCTCGTCTAACATGGCACTCTGGTCTAACATGCCATGTCTCTCTTCTAACATGGCACTCTGGTCTAACATGGCTTATGAGCTACTCCTAAGCCAAGTCACTTTATCACAACTCCGAGGAGCCAATATATTTATTGACTTATTAATGTGTCTTTTACGGACCATGTACTGCCACTTGTCACCTATATTGCCACGTCATCGATTCTCCATTTTTTGGGGATAACATTTGCCCCCCAAGTTTATTATACGATTTTTCTCGTATGATAAACTTTATTCTAGCAAAATGTTCTCGAGGTCATCCAAAAGCTCCTATCCGGTTGATAACTTTCACGTAAACTCCCACGAATGAACTTGTCTTGTGATTTCTTCAAATTCTATTTCTTGATATAATGAAAACCTAGCCTCCATTTTGATTCTTTCTCAATTCTCCTTTTGTCTATTCTGCAAAATTATCATGGTATTCGAGACAGGTTGTTGAGTATCCTCGATTTGGTTGCAAAATTATCATGGTATTCGAGACAGGTTTTTAACAATGTGATCCGATCGGACCATTGGTGAACTCCTTGATCCCAAATGCATCCGATCGGACCCTTGGCTATGGGGTAAGTCATGGCCATATGAACCCCTTGGACCATGTTGCCTTTCCTCGGCTCGGATGCACACGGATAGGCATGGTCCGCTTGGACCAGGCTTTTGTCACTCCTCGGACCCATAGTGTCCGATCGGAGCTCCTCGGATGGGCTTGTTTGGACGCCTCTCGTCGAACACATGGTGTCCGACCGGACATGCACATTGCCTTGGGTGCATTAGGCTGGAGTGCACACGGCTAGGCACGCACATAGGCACGCACACGGCCAGCCACGCTTGGATGCTTCTCGTCGAACACTTGGTGTCCGACCGGACATGCACATTGCCTTGGATGCATTAGGCTGGGGTGCACACGGCTAGGCACGCACATAGGCACGTACACGGCCAGCCACGCTTGGATGCTTCTCGTCGAACACTTGGTGTCCGACCACATTGCCTTGGATGCATTAGGCTGGGGTGCACACACATGGACATGGGTTATGAACTCCTCGGCCAGCCCTCTAGGTATGAACATCCGATCGGACATAGGCCCACACACCCACTCGGACTAGTCGCTTCTAAATGGACACCACACGACCTCTTGGCACCTCTTGGCTCTTCAGAACAAGTGTGTCCTGCTTTATGCTATATACACTCAAAGCATTTTTAGGCACTCTTAGGCATTTTCTTGGGCACATAGCATAGCCATTTAAGCCTATGCCTACAACTTTCCCTACCAAAAACCACCAAAGCACCTTGCTCGAACCTCCCATAATTATTTTGAGAGATTGATTTCTCTCAATCAATCTTGGTGAAAACTTGACTTCTCCTCTCAAAGAAAATTTTTCACCATGTAATATTTACTTTGCATGCATTTGTTTGATTCACTCCAGGGAAGTTGATCGGTGATACATGCTTAGCCGACCAGGGAAGTTGTATCTGCTCTCTTGAGCAGGAAAACTTTGCACCTGATCAGCTAAACTTGTACCTGGCTAGTAGTTTACTCTTTATTTTTGTATAGCTGAGCTGTTGGCATTTATATTTTACTTTTCTTTGTTAACTTAAAACATTCTAAGTCTCCTCTAGACTTAAAAAGTTATAAGTTTTTTGTGAATAGTAAAGTCACTTTGGTGTATGCCTTATATTTTCGCATGAGTACTTAGTTTTCTAACATAGAAATTCTAGACATTTCATAAGTCCATACTAAGTATACTTTCTCACACTCTTATTGCTCTAACATTTTATGAGCATGTTTTTTGTCACACGAATATCTGCTCCTAACTTGAAATTTTTAAAAAAATTCCAAGTTACTTAAGCTTTGTCAAACAAGTTAGCTTAATGGCCTTTTTGGACTTCGAAAATTTACAAGTCAGCCTAAAAATAGATATATTAACTCGTGCTCTTATTTCTTGTGTTAAATTATATACCAGTATACCCCATGTGCCCCCCAGGTGATTGAGGGTTGAAAGATCCTTAGTCACTTACTACCTGATTGAATCTGTTCGAGCAGTTAATTACTCGTGAAACACATAGAATATATGGAAAATATTCTAGCAGTTGAACACTGCTTGAACATATCGACCAGTTGAACACTGCCTGATTTTACCGACCAGTTGAACACTGCTCGGATAACTAACACACATGCATATTTGTAGCAAGAATCGACCACGCTGCGCGTAGTCTCTTTTATTACTTGTAAATTAAAAAGGACAAAACATGTCTAATAACGAGTCTTAAACAACCAAAATTGTTCAAAAATAAAATGACTGGTTAGCAAATAACCAGTTCATAAACCAAACTTAAATAACAAGTCTAACAACTCGAAATCAAGCTACCACTTTGAAAGCGGTATTTAAAAATAATATATCCTTCGGTGCTCACCACTCTAGTGGTTTCTGATCCTAGCACTCCTGCTCAGCATACTTCTCCTTTGCTTCGTTGCTCTCCTCAGCCAAGTGTGGACCTCCACATATAGTGTCTAAGGTAAAGTCCACAGGTCCAGGCTGCAAGGGTGGAGATCTTTGTCGCTTGAGACCAGAGTTGCTGCTACCTCCTTCTCCTTGGGGTGTCTGTGATCGGTACTTCCTCAACTTGCCCGACCGGAGAAGAAATTCTATCTCGTCCTTGAGGTGGTTGCATTCATTCGTGTCGTGACCATAATCTTCATGGAAACGACAAAACTTGTTCATCTCTCTCTTCCTCATCTCTCTCCTGATGGGTGGAGGCTTCTTGTAGGGAACCTCTTCATGACTAGCAAGATATATCTCTACTCGGCTGGTTGAGAGAGTGGTGTAGTTAGTGAATTGAGGTTCATACTTGGTTGGCTTTTCACTTGAATCCAACTTTGCTTTCTTTTCCTCATGGTGGTCAGACCCATTATTTCCACGTTTCTTTCCACCATCACTAGGAGAGTCAGTTGATCTGCCTGGATTGTTTATGCCATTCTCCCCTTTCTCTATTGCATCATCCAATTTCATATATTTGTCCGCTCGGTCAAGAAATTGTTGAAGTGTTGAAATTGGATTTCTATGTATACTGTCCCATAGAGGACTCCGATAAGTTATCCCAGCGGATATGGCAACCATCTTCCCCTCGTCTCCTACAGCAGTTGCTCTATTGGTTTCTCTCATGAATCTCTGTATATAGTTCTTTAGAGACTCATCTTTTCCTTCTTTGACATCTGCCAAGTGGTTGGCATAAACTGGTGGAGTCTGGGCAGTGCTGAATTTCCTACAAAACTCCTTCCTGAATGCCTCCCAAGAGGTAATGGAGTTTGGCTTAAACTTCCAATACCATTCCTGGGCAGTATCCGTCAAGGTAGTCGGGAAAACTCTACACCGATAATCGTCACTTACTCCGAGCAGCTCCATCTGATCTTCGAATTTCCATATGTGCCTTATCGGGTCCGCCTTCTCTGTATAAACTGGCAGTACCAGTGCTTTGTACTTTGCTGGTGGTTGGGCTGCTCTAATTTGAGCACAAAATGGGCTGCCACTCCGGTGGTCTATCGCATCTATCTCGGAAGGTCGTTTTGACAAACCTTGCACTGCGGCTGCTAGCATGTCAAGCTGGGCTTGGATGGCTGGTACAACTGATGAGGTTCCAAGGTTTTGATCGCCTGGTCGGGCATTACTATCTGGCGCGCCATCGTCAAGTATTTCTACTTGACTGGCAGGGCGGTCCATATTTTTCCCTTCGACCGGGACGGTCCTCCTCTTGTTGGTGATAACATCCCTTAGATCCTTCTGAGAAGCATGCTTTCTTGCCCGATCGAACACCGTACTCTTCGACTTCCCAGAGGGCTTACTACGCGGGACTTCCTCCGCCTGCTACGCTGCTGGTCGGGGTGCAGTGGAGGCTTCTTGGCGCGCTCTGGGCAGTTTTCTCCTCCTTGTGGGTTGTGGCTCTCCTTTTCCTTTGACTGGTCGGTGGGATGACTATCAGCCTCATCATGACCATGCCCATATTTGAACTGTGAAGTCCTCTTATCTCGAGGAGCTCTATTTTGCTCTTGCCCAGGTGGAGTCTTCTTACTATCCGATCGGTGACTTCCTGATTTTGAAGTTTCTGATCGCTGGCTTTTGGAGGGGGTTCTAGAGTGCTCCCTTTGTGTTGAGGCAGTGTGCGATCGGACTCCATCTTCCTCACGACTAGGTGGGTTATTACCACCCCTCCTTTGTCGCTCATTGTTCTTACGACCAGCTTTTGTGGTCCTTGCTCCTGGGGTGGCTGCTCCTCGTGCTACAGCTTGGGCATTGGCTTGGGACAACTGGGTAGCTGCCTCTAAAACAAGTGCTGCTTCACGATGTCTCCGGTTGACCTCCTCCTGTTGTTGTTTGAGCTCCTCGCTTCTGGCCTCCATATCGCGCCTTTGCTACTCTAACGCGGCTTTCTGCCTGGCCATCTCTTCAGCGAATGCCTCCTGTCTGGCGTGGAGTTGTGCCATCTCCTCCTGGAAGGCGCTCATGGCTTCTTGGAGCTCTTCAACTTCTGGAGTCACGTCCTCGAGTATGACCCTAGGCTCATTCTCATGGTCTTGTGGGCTTGGACCTTCTGATCTAACAGGCTCTTTAGAGGAGCTTGTCTTCTTGGAGGCCGCATTGGTGTTCTTAGGTGCCATTACACTTCAGGGACCGTCTGTATTTCTCTTCAGGCTCTCAATGAAAGCACCAATATGTTGACCACATTTTTGGCCAACGACGTGAGAACGTAAAAAACGATAAAGCCTTCAAGAGAAAAAAACGACACAGATGATTTTGAAAAGAAAGTAAATAACACACGCAATTTTTATAGTGGTTCAGCCCCAATATGTTGGTAATAGCCTAATCCACTTAGAGTTGTGATTATAAATCTGTACTGAAGAAACTCAGTTGGCTCAGTTCATCTGATCTTGAGTACAGATCTATAATCACAACTCTAAGTGGATTAGGCTATTACCAACATATTGGGGCTGAACCACTATAAAAATTGCGTGTGTTATTTACTTTCTTTTCAAAACCGTCTGTGTCGTTTTATTTCTCTTGAAGGCTTTATCGTTTTTGACGTTCTTACGTCATTGGCCAAAAACGCGGTCAACACCCATTTATTAAAAAAAATTATTAATTGGCTGAGAAAATGATATTTTTCAAAATTTAACCAATTTTAAATTTTAAAATCAACATCTTAACTATTTTCCAAAAATATCTTGTGTTGTTACAACTATTAGCTAATATTTTAACCATTTAAAAAAATATATATAAATAGTTATAACAACCCTAAAATATCTCAAAATAGTTAAACAAATTTAAATATCCATAAAAATATCTAACTAACAATATTCAAATTTAAAATAATTTAAATATTAAAAATAATATAATAAAAATATATTTATATTTTCAAATAAAGATTTAATAAAAAACTCAAGAATTTAAATGAAAATATCTTAAATATTTGATATCATAATTCTAATATTTTAATATATTAAAATATTTTAAATTAAGTTGTTAGTCTATTTTTAAATTTGAATTTTAATCTTTATAGAAAATATCTAATTATTTAAATCCCAACTAACAAAAATATCTTATTTAAAAAAAAATTAAATAAAAAACAAATCTGAAATTTTTGGCGTTGATTATAAATAATTTATTTCCACAAATTTTATTTTTCTTTAATTTAAAAAAAATTAAAAAAAATGTTGGATGAATAGTACCCGTGGGTACTGTTCATCGTGGCTGGTGCGCGTGGGCGCGCGGGCAGGCGTGCGCGCACGCATGGGCAGCCAAGCCAAATTTTTTTCAAAAAAAAATTTTCAACAATTTTTCAAACCAAAACTATTTTCTAATTAATTTTTAACATGTTTTACACAAAATAAAACATATATAAAAATTAATAGCATAGAAAACACAACAAAATACCTTAAAAATTGCTAATAATCACATAAAATCAACATGCTTCATAAAAACATGAAAACCATCCAATTATTCAAACATATCAAATAATCCAATTTTAAATATGTTCATGCATAAGTATAAAGATTACCAAAGGCTCTGAGGCGAGTTATTAGGAAAAACTTATACATGATCTTTATTTATTTTCATGTATATCTAATATTAAACAAATTAATACGAGATAGCCTAAAGAATGTTTCTAAAATTGAATTCAAAGAGAAACAAAGAATAGAATACTTACAGTGTACGCAGTGAAATAAAAGAGTCATTCCTTCAGTTTCTCTAACTCTTGTATCCTCTCTGTCGCAGAGTATTATTAAGAAATAGAATCGATCTTCTATTTTCTTCACAATCTTCCAATGTATCCTTAGAATCACCTAGACTAGTGTGGACAATTCTCAACATGTGAGATAGATATAGAGAGAAGAAGTGAAAATAACAAAGAGGCTTAGAAAATGACTTGTGTTTAGAGAGAATCTAAAACTCTATCAAAAAATCTTACTTGTGACTTATCAAACTTATGTTTTGTCTTCTCTCTAAGCACTCCTTTTATAGACTCAATTAGCCCATTTAATTTAATTAAAAAATAAATAAAATAATAGTCATTTTAAAGCCCTAGGTCGAAATTATCATGGGCTTTAGACCCGTGAAATTTCCCATTTGATTATAAGCCCATTGGACTTAAAATCAAGGCATGTATTATTTTCTATTGATTTAATTAATTAAATAATTATTAAAATCCTTTATCAAATTAATTATTTATAATTTGAACATTGATTTAAACTTATTTATTAATTTAGATACAAATTTATCTTCATTAATAAATTTGCCAGAATTTCTCTTTTATTCTCAAAATTACATAACTCTATGAAACTATCCAAACTTGACCTGGTCAACTTTGATAATTAAATCAATTAATTGAGACTATCTAGATGAATTTATCCAAGGTACAATGGGGATCATGGGCCTATGAAATCAAGCTCCAATAAGTTATCATAAATCTAACAAATAAATTTACTAACTTATTAATTCCTCGTGACTCCACTATAGACTCGGAATTGCACTCTTGAATTCATAGAACACTCTATAACAAATATAGATACGCTATTAATTATCCATCGTTACAACCACAATTGTCACTCAATCCTCTATAGATGGTCTACAATGAGATAGGACTAAAATACTGTTTTACCCCTCATTGTTTTTTATCCTTAAAACACTTAGTTCCTCGTAATTGATATTTCAGTAAACTAATTTAATTACTGAAATGAGATCTCTATCATTTAACACCTTGAACCAAACTAAAAGGAAACCATCGTTTCACTTCTTCATCAAAAGCTATAGATGTTCATATCTATAATTAACACTCCCACTCAATTATACTACCGAGTTCCCAAGATGTAAGTATGGGCTAGTTCGTAGGGTAAGGTGGTAACGGACAAGTCAAAGAACTCAAATAATACAATCAGTTAGAATACTAACCACTCAAAATTGAGATTGAATTAACCTATGGTCAACTATATGATATGACTAGAATAGATAATAACGATATGTTTACTTATCTTATCTACTATCAATATCGGTCCAGTCCGATGTAACAAATACATCTGATCTTATCTACTTTGCTAATGTCTGGAAAGAACATAACATTGTAATGTGTAAGTAGATCATATCGTAGATTGGCAGGACTAACTTTTTTTGATCATATAATCATATTTATATTTCACTGTGATTACGTCACTATAAATAAGATTAGCTATATGCTCAGGATTTAATAGAAGCTTATATTAAACAAATAATCATGAAAATAAAATATGTGAGCAAAGTGATTGACCAAGTCAAATAATGATTTCTATTCTTTTATTGATAATAAAATGAGATTACAAAGAATCTGGGTTTTAATTAGTGCATAAAACCCCAACATTCGACACGTAGCGTGACTTTCCAAAGTAACGTCAGGGGGAGCCCAAACGTCCCCCCCCCCCCGAACTTTCAAATTGTTCCTCTCAATCTAAGTCTCCACTGCCTGAGGAAGAGTGAAGAGTTGGGGGGCAAATGTTGTCCGTATTTTCACCATCCGACATGTGGCAATGAAGAGTGATCAGTGACAAGATAAGTCATGAGGTTCTCAGAGTGTGAACCCCTCCAAGAAGCCCAAGTCGTACAAGTCGGGGATGTCTCCAGGGGAGGCCACACCCCGAGGGCATTTCCAGGTGAGGCCACATCCCGAGGTCTATCCTCGAGGCGAGGATGTCCCCAGGTGAGGCCACGTTTTGAGGAGCTCTCTTCACTCGCTCATCTTCCACGTCTAGGATTTTGGTCCTTAGATCTGGTATAGTTGCCAAGTGTTAGTCACTGCGGATGTGGGCCACCAGAAGCTCGTCGAACAGCTTTTGGTGGGCCTCAATTAGCGGTGTCAAGTTTGTACACTTGACAATCGGCATTTCCCACAACACCACCTAACACGGGCAAACGTGCACCACACCCTGATAGTTAGAGATGTGTTCCCCATAAATTTGGTACACGACTTTCCGCAATGGGCCCCGTGCAATCCGCCTAGGTCGTAGTCTCTATTTAGTGCAGTCTTTTTTGTATTAATTCAGCATTAACACCTAGAATGGGGGAATTTTGTATTAATGATAGATGATTAACATTAATGACCCTAGCCTCTATAAATAGGGATGGGATATCTCCTTGTAAATGGTTCAGATTTTTAGAGAAAGAAACTATGTAACTCATTGCAATATATACGCTGCTTGAGAACCACCATTGAAGCTTGAGGAAACAAGCTTCAAACTCTCTAATAATAGAGACTCGTGGACTAGGACTCTTTTATAGTCTGAACCATGTAAAATTCTTGTATTCTTTCCCAGTATTTCCTTTAATATTTCAGATTAAGTTGATAGCGAAAAAGACAGTCAACAGTGTCGTCAAATTATTTACATTAATTAAGCACAAATTAAATAGAGCGCAATGAAGAAGAAGAAATCATAGAAACTGCATTAATTAATAATAAAATATCAAGAGACTACATTAACTAGAAAATAAAATTAGTTCATAACTAAATTCATAACATCCATTAATTTATAAGAAAACATAAGAAAAAGAAATTAAAGAAGAAGAAAGAAAACTCTTGATGAATTCCAATCTTGTGCTCCAAGATCCCCTTGATATCCAGCGGCTAAAAGGTGATTTGAATAATTTTGAATTAAGTTTTTATAGTAACCCTAGTGATTCTATGTGAAAAGGCATTGTTGCCCCCATAAAAATGAAATTTACGTACGTTGTACGGACTCAAGCGCCACCCGCCTCCAGTTTCCCAGATTTCTTTAGCCTTTATCTTCTTTAGTGTCGCGACCCTTTTGTTTCCAGTATTTAGCAACCTCTCTGACTTTGCATGCGTCGCAGCTCTACTTCCAAGCGTCGCGACCCTATTGTCCAGTATTTTTAAATCACATTTTGAACTTCATTTTCACTATTTTGGTCTCTCTAGGCATCCAGGAACAACCAATCATCAAACTATATGCAAAAACCACCAAAATCATCCTCAATTTAGCACACTTCATGCCACATCCACTCTATCATTTGATTAATTGCTAAGTCCTAAAAATACACACCAACACAAGCATAATACTCCACCAAACCACCTTAAAGTTAAAAAACACACCATGAAACACACTCTAAAATCATACTAAAATAAATCTAACAGTTGCATGCGTGTCTGATTTTGTTTATACATGTGGAAACAACTTATTTGAACTCTGATTTCGGCACTGTGAATTCCTCAGAAATTTTTGAAAATTAGCGGGATACCTATTATAATTGTAATGTATGCCATCATGAAAAAAAATTGGGTTATAATTTCTCCAAGTGTCGAAAATAGAAAACACCTCTACCGCAGGGACAAAAATACTCCTACGGTTGGGGCAAAAGTGATGCCCCTACCCAATAAAATTCCTATATATATTCAATCTTTCTCATTTTTAAGAAATCAAAATTTTAAAAATAAATAAAATTTAGAGGAAAAATATATATTCATATGAATTCATACACACATGATTAAAATAAAATTCTTTAAATTAATCTAAATAAATATATGATACTAAATTAATACCACAATATTTTTTTTAAATAAAATATGTTCTTCCCATAATATTTTTTTACATTCATAAAAAAAAAAATTATACTACCTATTGATTGTGATTAAAAATGATTACTTCTGAATCATTTTTCATATGTAAATTAATATTTATATTATTTAAGGAGTATTTTGCAACATTCCATTTAAACACATAAGTTGTAGACGAATCAACAAAGGATGATGAGACAAATGATTAAGCTACATGTCGGTTGCGTTGAAAAATATATTATGCTCATATTATTATGCAGCACGTACTAAAATACCAGTCAAAAAAATACGCAAGTAAACCGTGTACGATACGACCCAGTTTTGTTAGTTTGGGTTGTGAGACCGACCATTAAGCAAGCGCCACCTAGCTCTACGTGGCTGCTAAACGACACCGTCTTTTAATTTTAATCCACATCTCAGTTGTTCACGCACGGTTACCATACATGATAGACCCGAACCCAAAAAAAAAAAGTGTTGGGTGGTATCCAAACAAAAATACTAGTACAAAAATGGCTTTATATAAGTGTCAAATACATGACGAAATTAAGGTGTTGTAGTTTCTGATATTTATGAATGTGAGAATTGGGAAGCTTCTTGTTTTAGCGGTTGGGCTTCCATATCTTTCGTTTGTGTAAATATATGTTTATATATATATATATAGAGAGAGAGAGAGAGAGAGAGAAGAATTATTTTTGATTTGGCATAAAGAATAGAAAATATGTTGGAAGGGAAGGGTATGATCAAGGAAACAGACATGGCTAATCAGAAGATGCAGACTCAAGCTATGGCTTGTGCTTCTCATGCTCTTGATATCTATGATGTTAATGACTGCATCTCCATAGCTGCCCACATCAAAAAGGTATCAACATATTATATATATTTATTTTCTTTATAATTTTGATTAAACACATGTTCTTATCATTAAAAATATATATATATATATATATCGAAAGGCATGATAAATAATTATAATTTATAGCCAAAATTGTATGAATTTTGTCAGGAATTTGATAAGAATTATGGGAGCGGATGGCAATGCGTGGTGGGTTCTAATTTCGGTTGTTTCTTCACACATGCACCTGGGACTTTCATATATTTTGGCCTTGAGACCCTCAATTTTCTTATCTTCAAGGGAACCTCTTCTTGATACATCTTGATATACATACACACACATATATGCATATATACAGAGAGAGAAAGAGATCGGGTCCCTAACTAGGTCATCTTGAATGTATAACATGGTGCGTTAGTGAGATTCTTATATACACCACAATAGACGATAGGTAGAATTAAGAAGCTGTTTTTTAGTTCTCTTTCTCATGGTGTGTTATTGTAGTTTGTAGTTAAATATCTGTGTTATAGTTATGGATGGAAGAAAAAGATAATATTTTACTTCGTTATACAAATGCATAATCATTGTCAACTGGGATATTTTGATAGTATTCAGTTTTCAAATTCCAAAGCATAAAGATAACCATCACCATCATAATCTCCCGTTGGAAATTAATAAATGGTTTGAATACTTGCAATTTGAATACAAAAGCACAAGGTTTTGATTTGAAAAAGTCATGGCAGAGTAGACTCGCCAGCCATTCTGGAAGAAGACAAAAGGGAAAAGGTCCCACCCCAGGCCCTTGGCCCTTGGGAAATTGACATATAAATTAAAAAATAAATAATATTTTTTCTCCTCCAACTATCCTTGAAATATGCCGCTGCATGATCATCTCTCTTGAATAATTTGCAATGTTAAAAATTCTTCCGAATTATTCACTTTACTCAAATATGAGACTTTTTTTAAATTTCATCTTAAGTGGCTAACAGATTGATGATGTAATATAGCAGTGTCTTATGTAGAATAATTACAAATTTTGCCCCCGAACTTTGACCACTATCAAATTAATTGCTGTATCATTTTTATTAAGATTAATTTAATTTTTTGCTTTTTAAAAGTGATAATTAAATCCTTAAAAACAAAATAAAAATCATTTTAAAAAATTAAGAAAATAAACAATAGTAAAAGTTTCAAATTAATTAAATAAAATTCAAACTCAAAAATTAAAAATCAAATTAATAGCAAATAATTTTTTTTTACTTTTTCTTTTCTTTTACAATATAAATAACTATATTTTAATATAAAAATTAAAAAATAAATCTTAAAACAAAGTTTTTTCCCCTCCTCTTCTTAAATTAAAATTTTTATTTATTTATTTAAGTCTTTTGTAGTCCACCTCTTTAATTAAAAGTTTTTTCTTTGTTTTATAGTATTTATTTTAAGTGTTCATTCTAAAATAATTTTAATTAATATTGTAAAAGAAAAAGTAAAAAATAGTTATTTGTTGATAATTAAATTTTTTATTTATTATGGATGTAATTATTATTTTTAAGAAAAAACATAGATATATATTTATAAAAGGGGTATAATTTGGTAGTGGTCAAAGTTCTGGGAACAAAAATTGATAATTACTCTACACATGATATTGCCACATCAACAGACAAAATACTACATCATCACTCCGTTAGCCACTGTTGACGGTAAGAACTCGTCAACGATTGATGGTTAGAAAACTTCAATCTCTATACTCTAGGAAGCTATGAATTAGATAGAAAGAACTCTAAACAACAGGAGAAAAACTCAGGCGAGCATGAGAACCAGAAGCATATATTTCTTAAGTCTCGTTTTTACATTCAGTTTTCCAACCCCTTAGCCTGAGGGGTTGGAGCCTATTTATAGGGGGGAGGGGCTCTATTGGCCCAGGATACAAACAGGTCCCAGACCACAGGGACGTACATAGGTATTCTGATAGTGTAGTGGCCCAGGGCGTAGTGGTGTCTACCCTGATGGTGTCAGAGTCGTGGCCCAGGACAAAGTACTGTCGGCTCTGGCGTATGGTCGGGGGTGTCCAAGTGGTACCACTGCGCTTCGTACAGGTCCGTACCGCCACTACTCCTCAGACGCAGATCATAGGGTCGTGCCTCTGTTCTTTCCATAATCGTACACCCCGTGTCAGCGCACGTGTTCCGTACTCGGTTGTCCTCATCAATTCCCGTTCAATGCTCCATGTTCGTTAGACATGTCAACAAGATTCCCCCAAGTGATCTCGTGCCTATGCCAAGGAGGCTTCAACCTATGCATGTCCTGAGAAGTCAAGGTGTCAAGGGTCAGGGCCGGCTTATGCGGGTCACATGGACACGAGACTCGCAGTATGGACGCCGTGGCAAGGCCACACCCTCGCATAGCGAGGGTACCTCGCGTAGCGAGGCTGGTCCTTTTCCCCCAGGCGTAGGCATGGCTTAGGACACGGGCATCGTAACAAGGCAGCACCCTCGCATAGCCAGGGTCCCTCGCATAGCGAGGCTGCCTTTCCTTCCCCCGGGTGCAGCATCGCGAGGCTAGGGGCATGGATGCCACCACGAAGCCTCACCCTCGCATAACGAGGGTGCCTCGTGTAGCGAGGCTGACCTTCTTCTCCTGAGTGTAGACGAGGCTTGATGCCTGCTGGAATGGGGCGCACGCGGATGACCAGCTGGGGACCCTCGCATAGCGAGGGTGAAGTTTGGATTGGCAAGTGGCCGAAGTCCCTCGCCTAGTGAGGGTGACTCTCTTACCCCAACTCCCTCACCATCGTGTGATGCCCTTTCAGGATGTCTCGTAGTATAGAGCTTCACTCGTGAATAGAATTCACAAGGAAAAAATTCCACATTTACACTTCCCCCCGAGTCTATAAGTACACTTTTAAGTGTGTTTGTAGACTCTCTCTATTTTTCTTGCTTGACACGCACGGCCAGCCTTGGGGGACTTAGCCTTGGAAATTTTTCCAACGTCGCTCGAAGAGGCCCGAAGTATGGCTTGGAGTTGTGTTTCTTCTTAGTGTTTGAAGAAACACAATAGCCACCTAATACTTGGGGGCTCCACGTAAGTTCCTAAGGTTGCGTAAGGACTAATCATCCTCAATCGCAGAACCCAAGTTTCGAAGCCACTTGTCCACACCAAGATCTGCGTAGCCTAGTGGCATGCTCTCCAACTTATTTTCACGAGTTCAAGGGTTCTATCCTCCTCCAAAGCTCTTGAGGTGCTCTAGTAGATCCCTCTTATTGCTGTTGTTCGTGGATCACATATTTTTCTTTGATCTGATGGCGATAATCTTTCCGGTGCACCTTGATTATACTTGTAAGGACACATTAACCCGTTGGGCTGTTGGGGTCCTTTTATATTCATTGCGCGCGCTTGTTATTTTTTGCGAGAAGCGTCCTTCTCGTCCTTATACATAGTACTATTTTTTCCAAGGGTCACTTGTAAGACCCTTTTTGGCTAGCCGGCTTAATGGCCGATCTAGACTTATTGGGCGATTCCCTCCTTACGGCCTCACCTCTTGGGGTGTCGGCCTTTAGTTAGAGGTCATCCTTTTAGACCGTTCCTTTGATATTCATAAGGGTAGCTAATCCTTTTGAATATAAGAGAGATTTTTTTTTTTTTTTTTTTCATGCCTCCTGTCCTACCCCCCAAGTGCTTGGTGAGATTTAATTCAGCAGGCAGTTCGGTTGATGCTCGCATGAAAAAGAAAAAATCACATGTGAAGTTGTGAACATTTTCATTTATAGTAATAAGATTACAACGACATGCATATAGAGGGCTTACATTTACTTAGGGGTTATGTAGGTAACCTCTTTGATTCTCGTCTACTGAGATAGCCTATCCTGCGACAAACTAAACACAGCTACTGCCTGTGTTGGGAGTGGAAGTCTTACTGGTAGTATTTCCTCAGGTGTTCCGCGTTCCATGCTCGGGGTATGATGGTGTCGTCCATGCGCGCCAACTTGTAAGTGTTCGGGGGTATGCACTGAGCCACCTGATAGGGCCCCTCCCAATTCGCCCCCAGCACTCCTGCGCCTGGGTCTCGTGTGTTTGGGAGTACTTTCCTTAGCACTAGGTCGCCCACTCTGAAAGTTCTCTCTCGCACCCTCGAATTGTAGTACCTTGCGGCGCGCTGCTGGTATACCGCCACCCTCATTTGGGCTTTTTCTCTCTTCTCCTCCAGCATGTCTAAGCTTTCAGCCAGGGCTACATGGTTGGCTTCGTCTCCATACGCCTGTACCCTGTGGGACTCGACTCGCATCTCGACTGGGAGCACGGCCTCGCACCCATAGGCCAGGGAGAAAGGGGACTCCCCAGTAGTCGTGCGTGGGGTGGTTCTGTAGGCCCACAGCACATTTGGTAGCTCATCTGCCCAGGCTCCCTTCATCTTTTCCAGCTTTTTCTTTAGGTTCTTCTTAAGGACCCTGTTGATGGCCTCCACTTGCCCATTGGCCTGGGGGTGCACAACCGCGGAGAAGCTCCTCCTTATGCCTCTTTCCTTACAATATTCATCGAAAGCTCCTCCCTCGAACTGGGTACCATTGTCGGAAATAATCTTGTAGGGTACTCCATATCGACACACAATGAATTTGTTGACGAAAGAGGTGATGTGTTTGGCGGTTATCTTCACAAGGGGTTCCGCTTCTACCCACTTAGTGAAATAATCCACCGCCACTACTGCGTACTTCGCTCCACCCCTCCCTGTAGGAAGAGCGCCGATTAAGTCTATTCCCCAGATAGCGAAGGGCCAGGGGCTGGTCATGCTGGTCAGTTCGCTTGGGGGTTTCCGAGGGTAATTGGCGTGCCTCTGGCATTTGTCGCATTTTGTGGCAAAGTCATGCGCATCTTTCTCCATGGAAGGCCAGTAGTATCCTTGTCTCATGGCCTTCCTAGCCGTGGAGGGTCCGCTCTCGTGGTTGCCGCACTCTCCCTCATGTATCTCCTGTAACACCTTCAACGCCTCCTCTTCTTCTACACACCGCAGGAGTGGCATTAAGAATCCTCTTTTGTAAAGGACCCCATTTACCAGGGTGTATCTTGCGGCCTTGTACACCAATCTCCGGGATTCGTTTTTATCCGCAGGCAAGGTTCCTTCTTCCAGGTACCTCTTGATTGGCTCGGTCCATGATTCCCTTGGGACGCTAATCATGTGCACGTCTGCGCCTTCGATGCTGGGTTTTGGTAAGTACTCCACGGGTATTGATTCCAAGACATCACTATCCTTGGTGGATGCCAGCTTTGCGAGTGCATCGGCATGGGTGTTCTTTTCTCTGGGGATTTGCTCTATAGTATATGCCACCAATCGCCCCAGATAGCCCTTCACCCTCGCCAAGTATGCTGCCATCTTGGGTCCCCTTGCCTGGTACTCTCCCTTTACTTGGCATACCACCAACTGAGAGTCGCTGAAGATTTGAAGGCGCGTCACTCTCAGTTCCTGGGCCAAACGCAGGCCAGCTAAGAGCGCCTCGTACTCTGCCTCATTATTGGAGGCCTCAAACCCAAATCGGATTGCGCAATACATTCTATGTCCCTCGGGCCCAGTCATCATGATGCCCGCTCCTAATCCTCCTTCATTTGACGCCCCATCAACGTGCAAACTCCACTCCTCTACACCTCCTAGTTCTTTCTCCATAACAGACAGCTCCCCTCCTTCACTCCTTCCTTCATTCGGCTGGTGGGTGAGCTCTACTATAAAATCTGCCAGCACCTGTCCATTGATGGAGGCCCTTGGAGTGTATACAATATCAAATTGACTTAGTTCGATCGACCATTTCATTAGTCTCCCCGAAGTCTCAGGCTTATGCAAGACCTGTCTTAACGGACTATCTGTTAGGACTTCAATTGTATGTGCATGGAAGTAAGGCCTCAACTTTCTCGAAGCCACCACTAGCGCATAGGCCAACTTTTCGATCTCTGGATACCGACTCTCTGCGTCCACCAAACGCTTGTTGATATAATATACAGGTTGTTGTTGCTTCTTCTCTCCCTTAACCAAAGCTGCGCTGATGGCATGCTCAGACACTGCTAAGTACAGGTACAGCTTCTCGCCCTTCTCTGGCTTTGCCAACAGGGGTGGCTTCCCCAGGTGCTCTTTCAGCTTGACGAATGCTTCCTCGCATCTTTCATCCCAAGCGAACTTTTTGCTCCCTTTGAGGATGTCAAAGAATGGGAGGCACTTGTCAGTGGACCTGGAGATAAACCTGTTAAGGGCCGCTACCCTTCCCGTTAGGCACTGCACCTCCTTTTTATTCTTCGGCGAGCTCATCTCTATTAGTGCCTTTATCTTGTCAGGATTGGCTTCGATGCCCCTGGAATTGACCATGAAGCCCAAGAATTTTCCTGAGGATACCCCGAAGGTGCACTTGACTGGGTTCAACTTCATCCGGTATTTCCTTAGCGTGTCAAACATCTCACCAAGGTCTTTGTTGAGCTCCGTTGCTTCTTTGGTCTTCACTAACATGTCATCCACATACACCTCCATATTCCTTCCTATCTGATTGGCGAACATTTTATTCACCAGCCTCTGATAGGTGGCCCCTGCGTTTTTGAGCCCGAAGGGCATCACCTTGTAACAGTAGAGCCCTTTGTCTGTAATGAATGACGTGTGCTCTTCATCTGCCGGGTTCATTGGGATTTGGTTGTATCCTGAGTAGGCGTCCATGAAACTTAGTAACTCATGTCCTGCTGTCGCGTCTACTAGCTGATCTATCCTGGGAAGTGGGAAGCTGTCCTTAGGACAAGCTTTATTCAAGTTCGTGAAATCGACGCAAGTTCTCCACTTCCCATTTGGCTTCGGCACGAGTACTGGGTTTGATACCCACACAGGGTAGAAAGACTCACGGATGAACCCGTTGGCCTTCAACTTGTCGACCTCTTCCTTTAATGCTGCGTATCTCGTTGGGTCTAGCGCCCGCCTCTTTTGCCTGACGGGCCTTGCTTCTGGGGAGATGTTCAGGTGGTGGCACATCACACTGGGGTCTATGCCCACCATGTCCTCATGACTCCATGCAAACACGTCTAGATTATCTTTAAAAAATTTCATCAATTCCTCCTTCACGTCACCTTGCAGGCTCCTCCCTATCTTCAATTTCCTTAAGGGTTCTTCCGTCACTGTAACCTCCTCTACTTCTTCCACTGGTGCTGCTCTTGACTCATCCACGACCCGAGGGTCCAGCTCCTGTGGACCCCCTGTGGGCGTACATAGCGCCTCATGTATCACCATGGCCGTTGGCTCAGGCGGCTTTACAGGCGTGCGGAGTGAGGTGTTGTAACACTCCCTCGCCTCCTTCTGTTCTCCCTTCATACTTGCGACCCCTCCTGGAGTCGGGAACTTGACAACCAAGTGATATATTGAAGTTATGGCTTTCAACTCTTTCAGGGAGGGTCTCCCCAATACCGCGTTGAAAGCTGATGCACAATCTACTACAACAAAGTTAGACATGACTGTAGTTTGTCGGGGTTGCTCCCCCATGGTAAGTGTCAGTTCGATCATTCCAAGGGGTTGTACTGAGTCCCATGTGAATCCGTATAGGGACGACTGGCAGGGCTTCAGATGACGAATGCCCAGTCCCATCTTTTCCAAAGCAGGGCGATATAGGATGTCCACTGAGCTCCCGTTGTCCACTAGGACTCGATGCACACGCATGTTCGCCAATTGAACTGTCAACACCAGCGGATCATTGTGGGGAAAGTGTACCCCTCGTGCGTCCTCCTCAGTGAAGGTGATCGAATCGTTTTCTCCCTTGAAGCTTTTCGGGGGTCGTTGTTCCAAACTCATGACACAGGGTGGTGGACTTCGCCTGGCTTCTCTAGCATACCGATCTCGTCCTCTGCGGGAGTCCCCTCCAAACCCCGGACCTCCGAAAATAGTTCCCACTTCTCCCCGGGTCTCTGGAGCATCTCTTTGCATCTTAGATATCACTGGCTCATCCTCCGTCTTCGGCCTTTCTCTCCTAGGGGTGTTACTGGTGGAGTGCCTGGTCCTCCCGTCGCCTACTGGGACAGTGGTTTCCCGACCCTTCTCTTCCCTCTTGGGCAGGGTCACATTCGACTTTCCTTGCACCAGGCCATTTAGCACCCCCCGCATGTTCTCCAAGGTAGTCTCCAGTCTTTGGTTTTTACGGTGCAGTTCATGAATCTCCTCTTCATAGAAACGAGATTTAGAACTCGAGCTCACGGAATAGACCCGGGGTTGCTTATCATGTCGACCCGTCGAGGGGCCCGGGTCTTGCCGGCCGGAGTTCGGTATCTGTAGCAATTTAGGGGGAGGGAACTCGTTGGCCTTCCCGAGTGGTACAGTAGTTGTCCTTGGAGGATTCTCACCAGGCGGGGAGGCCGGTGACGAGGCCTCCCTGTCATTATCGTGAACCACAGGGTCCCTTGGGAGCTCTGCGTCTCGGGGTGGAGGTGGATCCATCATGGAGGCCTTCAGTTGGACTCCGGTAAGGTGGACCTCCACCTCTCGAGGCTCCCTGAGTCGCTTCGAACGTCTTGACATTTCTCCTTGCCGGAAGTAATGGAAGAATAGTAGCTTGTTGCTTACGTTCCCACAGACGGCGCCAAACTGTTGACGGTAAGAACTCGTCAACGATTGATGGTTAGAAAACTTCAATCTCTATACTCTAGGAAGCTATGAATTAGATAGAAAGAACTCTAAACAACAGGAGAAACACTCAGGCGAGCATGAGAACCAGAAGCATATATTTCTTAAGTCTCGTTTTTACATTCAGTTTTCCAACCCCTTAGCCTGAGGGGTTGGAGCCTATTTATAGGGGGGAGGGGCTCTATTGGCCCAGGATACAAACAGGTCCCAGACCACAGGGACGTACACAGGTATTCTGATAGTGTAGTGGCCCAGGGCGTAGTGGTGTCTACCCTGATGGTGTCAGAGTCGTGGCCCAGGACAAAGTACTGTCGGCTCTGGCGTATGGTCGGGGGTGTCCAAGTGGTACCACTACGCTTCGTACAGGTCCGTACCGCCACTACTCCTCAGACGCAGATCATAGGGTCGTGCCTCTGTTCTTTCCATAATCGTACACCCCGTGTCAGCGCACGTGTTCCGTACTCGGTTGTCCTCATCAATTCCCGTTCAATGCTCCATGTTCGTTAGACATGCCAACAAGATTCCCCCAAGTGATCTCGTGCCTATGCCAAGGAGGCTTCAACCTATGCATGTCCTGAGAAGTCAAGGTGTCAAGGGTCAGGGCCGGCTTATGCGGGTCACATGGACACGAGACTCGCAGTATGGACGCCGTGGCAAGGCCACACCCTCGCATAGCGAGGGTACCTCGCGTAGCGAGGCTGGTCCTTTTCCCCCAGGCGTAGGCATGGCTTAGGACACGGGCATCGTAACAAGGCAGCACCCTCGCATAGCCAGGGTCCCTCGCATAGCGAGGCTGCCTTTCCTTCCCCCGGGTGCAGCGTCGCGAGGCTAGGGGCATGGATGCCACCACGAAGCCTCACCCTCGCATAACGAGGGTGCCTCGTGTAGCGAGGCTGACCTTCTTCTCCTGAGTGTAGACGAGGCTTGATGCCTGCTGGAATGGGGCGCACGCGGATGACCAGCTGGGGACCCTCGCATAGCGAGGGTGAAGTTTGGATTGGCAAGTGGCCGAAGTCCCTCGCCTAGTGAGGGTGACTCTCTTACCCCAACTCCCTCACCATCGTGTGATGCCCTTTCAGGATGTCTCGTAGTATAGAGCTTCACTCGTGAATAGAATTCACAAGGAAAAAATTCCACATTTACAGCCACATATATGACGAAATCTAGCAGAAGTCCCATATTTTAGTAACGTGCATAGTTCAGGAGAAATTTTTAACATCGTGAATCATTCAGGGGCACAATTATACAATGGTCATAGTTCGGGGGGCAAAAATTCTATTTATTGTAAATTCAATTTACGTGGTATTGTCGCATCAGCGACCAAAATGCCACATCATCATTCCATTAGCCACCTAAATCAAAATATAAAAGAAGCCTCGTATTTGAGTAACATGTATAGTTAGTAAAATTTTTAACATTGTGAATTATTCGGTAGACAAAATTTGAATCAGTCATAGTTGAGGGGCCAAAATACAATTTATTCATATCAAAATAATTAATTCAATTCAATGATGGGATTAATTCACCTAATAACTTAGTCACGTACACAAATTTAACATAATTTTATCTATTTTATTTTTGACATATAATTAACTATCCATTATTTTATAATTTTTCTCATATATTTCATAATCCAATAATATCTAATGTGATCATATTTTTGAAACACCATACAGTACTAATAAATATCATTTCATCTTAGTATCGTTCCAAAGTCTTAATTTGACATTGCTATTCAACCTGGGTTGAATAGCCTCATGATCCATATGGTTATTAATTATTGGTTTTTAGATTTTGTACAAGTAAAAAAAAATTATTAAATTTACGGAACAAATATTTGAAAACAAAACCCAATAACATTCGGCCACATCAACTCGGGATGAAAATTCTATCCGGTTATTGAATATTTTCCCTCATTCAAATAAAAATGACATATATATATATACACTCCATATTAAAGATTTCAAATTTCAATGTAATTAGTAAAAGTTACACATATTTATGGTGTAATTCTAATTTTTATTTTAGGAAATTATAGTGTATACTGTAATTGTATTAAAAATGACATTTTTATAGTTAAACGGAAATTATAACATTATATGAGAAAATACTATTTTGATCCCTCTATTTTTCTCGAATATGCGATCGGTTCTTGTGTTTTGTTAAATGACAATTCAGACTTTGTGTTTTACAAAATAGATCAAAATAGTACCATGGACCTGATTTTGGTCAAAATATTTTCAATTATAAGATCAATTTTTGTGTCGTTAGTGATGTGATGGGTTCAGAGAAGCGAAAAAAGTGATCGAGGAGCTGAGAATGAAATATTACATTTGATTTTTTTTTACCAAAATTGGGCATAAAGTACTATTTTGATCTATTTTGTAAACACATAGTTGTTGATGCTGTTTTTCGTCAAGTTAAATCGCAGAGCAATTAAACAATATAAACTACAGTGCGAACGAATAATAAAGAGGAACAAGAAGGTTTTTACGTGGTTCAGCAGTTAAATCTGCCTAGTCCACGAGTCTGTGTTATTAAGACTTAGAGTTTTCTGGAAATTCTTCAAGGATGAATTACCCAGAGCTTTCTCTCAAGATCTCAGATTATCGATCCCTTACAAATGGTCATTCCTTCTCTATTTATAGGGAAGGTGACAGAGTCCGTTCCCACATATTTCGAGAAGATATCCTGTATGTCAATTTAAAATAATGGCATTAAATGCTATATCTTCTATATACAAGGAAACGTCCCCTGAAGACCCAGGAATGAATAACAAACTAAATAATATCCCCTTAATGTTGGGATTTTACAACAATAAATATGTTCACACATACACAACGGGTTATCTTAGGTGACTCATTGAATCTTCGAGGTCAGCAATCAGCATCGTGACTGTCAAGACTTACGGACTCGTTATGAATTTGCCATCTTACTCCAAGATCTGCTCGAAGCAGATGAATGCTATCGAGGCTATCACACTCGAGTTTGCACTTCTTAAGCTCGGGCTTGCTCAATCCGAAGGCACTCGATAACGGATGTCATGCCATTTCGAGCCTAGAAAGAATCCCGAGGTTACGTCTTCGAGATTGCCATTTTACTTCGGAGGTTTTACAATTGGACCATGCGATGTGTTTCATATATTTCGAGCTCATACTCGAGTGTGGAAACACGCTAGTTGGGTATTAGCCAACCAAAGTACTTGAGTGCCTTAAAACTCTGCCCACATTCATTCACCTGCCAACTTTATGGTACTATCATTTCATTTGTCCCTGGCCGTCAGATCTGATACGGAATCTGGCCAATGGCCCAGATTAGTTCGACTTTTAACATTCCTGGGAGTCTATAAATACACCCCCACTCGTCTTCCCCATTTTTCATTTACGTTCAATTTCTTAGAGAGAAAAAACCAAAAACTTCTTTGCCCAGTTCTTGCATGTTCTCCAAGCCGAGAAGACAAAGCAACGTTGGCATCTTTGATTCTGTGAGATCGTATTTGCAGCCGCTTATACAATTATCAATTTGTCTATTTCCGCCGATCATATTGTCTAAGTTTTCTGTTCATGGCTTCGTATGTCTGTATATATGCATTGTTTTCATGCGCGCTTATATTATTGCACTGTTGATCCACTCGTTAGTTTAACGCACTAGAATGTTTCTGTTGACAAATATTAGACTTAAGTTCTAACATCATGGGTTCCAAACCCAGATCATTCGTAAAAGACCCAAATATGGTTCTTTTACTGAGTTTTTGAATTTCGGATGACATATCTTGTACACCAAGATATTGGGTACAAAATTAGGGCTTTAGAAATTGCACGTTTCCCAAAAATATCATTTTTTGAGTAATCGCTACCTTTTTTCCCTGATATATCAGGATCTCCACTGATAAGTCCACCTTCTTTTCCTTCAGTGGAATGCACGCCCTGAGACTGGCCTTGTCCTTTGGATCGAGTTTTCCTTGTAGCCTCGATCATTCGAGCTTAGGTCTTCTAGTTTTTTCATTATTTCTTGTTCGCTTGGCCCTCACCCTTTTGCTTTCTTGTTAGATGTCGCAGAACTCGGATAAGTGGTGGGGGTCAAAGCTTGTGATTCCTTATTCACCAGCGCTTGATCCGGGAGCATGAACTGAGGTGTGAAGAAGAGGACATTCAAGATCACTTTCGACGTCAGATAGACGAGGTCGAAGAAGGAAAAAGGAAAAAACTAAGAGTTGCCCTCTATCCAGATCCAGACCTTGAGCCTAGACCGATCCCCCTCGACCCTACGCTCAGGGAGACAGTTGCTTTCAAGCTGGGTGATCTTGAATTCTCGCTAATGGGGGAACCTTCTACCTCGCAGCCAACCTCCGTACCTACCCTGAGGAGGGAATTTTTCGAGTTCGAGCACTATTGGAGCTCGATCTCATCATTAGGGCAGATCTCTGACATTCTGGCCCTTCACAACATTGGATTATCGGGCTCACTAAGGTGTCTAGCTCCGGCCTCCCATGAGCGAAGTTGCCGTGCTCTGGGAGATAGGAATCCTGACAGCAAGCTAAGGTATGCAGCTTGGAGCCAGGAGCACATGAAGGCGGGGGTTGTACTGCCTTTGAAGCCCTTTTTTAAAGGCTTCTTGGATTTCCTTGGGTTGGCTCCATTCCAGCTCAACACCAATTCTTACAGGGTTCTGTCCGTCTTGAGGTCGCTTTACCACGAGCTAAAGTGGGAAGGACCTTCGCCTGAAGAGATCTTATATCTCTTTTGTCTTAAAAGCAATCCCTTCCGGGCTCGGGGAGGAGACGACTTCTATTACCTCTCGAGCTATTCCAAGGAGAAGAAGATCTTCGAGGATCTTCTGAACCATCCTCCGGACTTCAAGAAGGCCTTCTTCTGGACAGATGGCCTAGCTCCATCCCGATATTATTCGTTCAGACAAATTCATAAGTATCTAAAAAAATCTTTCTTTTTGTGCCCGAGTTTTTGTTTAAGCACGCGCTTAGTCATAATACGTTCATTTTTCCAGCCAACTATTGTCGTCCTACCCCCTCCAAGGAGATGACAGAGCACAAGGAGGCTTTGCTCTGACTTCCCTATGGCAGAAGGTCCCTCTCTTTTCTCCTCCACGAAGACAAGCTCCGAGCCTGCGACCTCTTGGAGGGGGATCAGTCCACATTTGACTGGTCCAATAAAAAGTATACCCAGTGGGAGCTTGTGCCTCTCCCAACCGGCAACCTCCCCCGAGGCAAAATGCTAAGCCTCCATCCCCAGATCGGCGTCGCAGGAGCCCATAATCGGGGAACGAGGCTAACGATGAAGCCTCAAGCTCGAGCTTGGGTGACAGAGGTATGGTCATTCCTAGCTCAGATTTGTGGTCTCCTTCACTACTTAAGCATAGGCCCAACAGATTAGTGTTATGTGAGGACGAAAGGGACCATTTTTATGTATGGTCTTGGGTAGATGAGAGGGTTCATAGGTTTGATAGTTGGCTTGGGAAGTATGACACCATGTATAGTTTGAACGAGGTATGGGATGGAATAGCCATTCAATATGGGACGAATGACTATAGAGACCTTTCAAGGTTGACTTCCACTTATAGGGAAGGCACTCCCCTTGCCTCTTTTGAAGATGGGGGAATTACGTGGTCGCTGAGCACGAGCTCGGGGGGGGGGGGGGGGGGGGAGAACGAGTTAGGTTTCTCTCCGCCTGTCTTTTCATTCTTTGCTTGTCTGCATCATGCTAACTTATTTTGTTTTGGAATATCTCATAATGTGATGTGAATGTACAGGTGACATGGATTTCGACCTCGACAACGTTCTTGCTGACGGTGGAGCCCAATGGAGTAAGCGCCCAAGGGGGTCGCGGAGGTCAGATCGACCTGCTGAGGTCCTTAAGAGGACCGAGAGGACACCTCCCCCACCAGCTCCTGTTGCTCCGAGCTCGAGAAGGCCAAGACAGCCGAGCTCGAGGAGCTGAATGCCCGGCTCAAGGAGCTTGAGAAGATGAATGCCTGGGTTGCGGAGCTTGAGAAGATCAATGCCAAGCTTGAGGAAGAGAAGGACGCCACTTTCAAGATCATGGAGGGCGAAAAAGCTCGTCTCCTTGCTGAGTTTAAGGAGAAGAAGGATCGGGCGGTCGACCTGGCCATGTATAGAATTTGGGCCAATAATGTCGACCTCGACAGCAGCTTCTTAGGCTCTTTTGAGGCAGAACTTGTGGCTAAATGGCAGGCTCGACATGATGAGGAGGAGACTGCTTGGGATGAGGCAAAGAGAACCAAGGAGGATGCTGAGAAGGCCAAGGAAGATGCTGAGAAGGCCAAGGAAAATGCTCCTTCTTCCTAGATCTTGCTTCGGGGCTGCGTCCCTTTGAATACCTTGTAATAGCTTTTGTGTTTGGTTTTTTTGGTTTTTATGCCCCTGGGGCTAAGACAATGTTGCAGCTTGTGAAAGAGGTGCCGTTTTGTGAGTTATTTTCGAGCTCATACAAATGATATTTGTGATACCATTTTTTACTTTGCTTTATTATACTTGCTTTACATTTCTTATGTCGAAATATTTTACGCATTTTATATTAAAGTGTCTTATATGTCTATTTATTCATACAAACATATGGTGGATTTAAGCCTGAGGTTCAATGCATTCATGCACAGTTTGCTCGAAATATCCGCATTTGATCTCGTTATTTTGTCAAGGTCGGAGATTACTTTTACCATGCACCCGAAGGTACTTATATGGCACGTAACACTAGTGGTTTAGTTATATCTTACTTTTTTTAGTTACTTTTCCTCGTCCTCGGGTAGCTCCCTGAGGTTATGAGGTCGAAACTATCGTTTTGCAAGATACTCCATCCTCGATCTCGACTTAACGTGAAGTGGGTTTACGTTCCAACTTACTGTCGATTATTTTTAGCTAGTTTGTTCCAAACCTATTAAGATCGTGTTTGGTTTGTAGTCTATACACTTATGTTTTTTATCTGGTTCACATATTTGGTTACATCCAAATACTTTTACCTTTTGATAATTTCGTTATGTCCAGGCTTACTTAGCTCGCGTGTTTGGTTATATCCGAACACTTGTATGTTTTTGATAGTTTGGTTATGTCCAAACCATCTTAGCTCGCGCATTTGGTTATGTCCAAACACCTATATGTTTCTGATAGTTTGGTTATGTCCAAACTATCTTAGCTCGCACATTTTGTTATGCTATTTCATTTTTTCAAGCTGATGGTTTATGTACCACAAATGCCCCCTTAATATCTTATGAGTGTGACCATAGGTTATTTAATTAAGAGATATTGCAAAAAATACAGCATATTAAAACGAAATCAAACTTTATTCGAATAATTTGTTAACTGGAATATAGTAAACTTTAACAAGCATGGTTACAGGTGACATTATTCCTACACTATTGATAGTAAGGTCGTAGATGTTCGCCATTCCATGCTCGTGGTACCAAACTCTCATCCAATCTTGCCAGCTTGTTACGCCGGGTCAGATAACTGATTCGATCTTCCCAATTAGGCCCGAGCACACCAGCAGTTGGATCCCGTGTTGCCAAGAATACACACCTCACCACCAAATCCCCCACACCAAATTTTCTATCTCGAACCCTTTTAATTAAATACCAGGTAGCTCGCTGTTGGTATGCAACATTTTTTAGCTGAGCTGCGTTACTTCTTTCTTTAATCAGGTCCAAACTTACTTCGAGTTGGGATTGGTTCGAAGCTTGGTCATAAGAGAGGGCACATATTGTGGGAATTTCGACCTCGATTGGCAACATAGCCTCGCAACCATATGCCAGAGAAAAAAGGGTATGTCCTGTTGAAGTACGGGACGTGGTTCGATATGCCCACAGAACTTGGGGCAACTCTTCTGGCCATTTCCCTTTAGCTTCTTCCAACTTTTTCTTCAGCGAACTCTTTAGGGTTTTATTCACAGCTTTGACCTAGTCATTCGCCTGGGGATGTGCCACAGAGGAGAAGCTCTTTATTATTCTATTTTTTTTCGCAAAAGTTGGTAAACAGATCACTATCGAATTGAGTACCATTATCGAACACAATCTTCCTTGGCAACCCATATCGGCATATGATCTTCTTTACCACGAAGTCCAAGACTTTCATCAAGGTGATTTTTGCCAGAGGTTCGGCTTCGATCCACTTCGTGAAGTAATCTACGGCCACTACTGCGTACTTCACTCCGCCTTTGCCAATTGGAAATTAACGTATGAGGTTGATTCCCCAGACCGCAAATGGCCACGGGGAGGTCATCATAGTTAGCTCGGAGCTTGGAGCTCGAGGGATTGTTGGGAACCATTGGCACTTGTCGCATCTCTTGATGTAATCGAACGAATCTGCCTTGATGGTAGGCCAAAAGTACCCCTGGCGTATGATTTTCTTGGACAGACTATGCCCCCCAGTGTGGTCTCCGCAGAATCCTTCATGAATTTCTTATATGATTTTCTTAGCCTTAGGTGGGGTCACACATCGGAGTAATGGCATGGAGTATCCTCTTCTATATAGCCTTCCATCTATAATGGTGTACCTGGGGATGTGATACATTATTTTTCGAGCCTTGGTCCGTTCTTTTGGGAGAATGCTGGCCACAAGGTATTCAACTATCGGAGTCATCTAGGTTGGCTCAGAATTTATCATCAAAACATCTTCCTATTCAGGCTCGGTTATACTGGGTGTCGTTAGATGTTCGATTGGCACGACATTCAACTCATCGACCTCGGTGGATGTAGCGAGCCTGGCTAAGGCATCTGCGATCGAGTTTTGTTCTCGGGGGACCTATTCTATTGCGTAGAACTTGAAAGGCTCAAATGCTGCTTTTGCCTTTTCTAAATATGCAGCCATTCTCGTCCCACGAGCCTGATACTCCCCTAAAATTTGATTAACCACCAACTGGGAGTCACAGTAGCAATGGATCGCTTTGGGCTTGAGTTCCTTGGCTATACGAAGTCCTGCCAGTAGAGCTTTGTATTCAGCTTCGTTATTCGACGCTTCAAAGTCAAATCTCAAAGTAGAGTGAAATCGACTTCCTGCTGGGGTGATTAGAATTACATCTGCCCCCGATCCATTTTCGTTGGAAGACCCATCAACATAAAGTTTCCACAGCTCACGGGCTGGGGTTATAACTTCATCGTTAGTCACTCCAGTGCATTCCACTATGAAGTCTGCCAGGGCCTGTCCTCTTATGGTCGTCCTCGGATGATAAGTGATCTCAAATTGTCCGAGTTCAATGGCCCATTTTAGCAGCCGACCTGAGGCTTCTGGCTTGGATAAGACTTGTCTTAGTGGTTGATCGGTCAATACATGGATGGGGTGCACCTGGAAGTAAGGTAGGAGCTTTCGAGATGAGTGGATTAGGCTGAGAGCAGCCTTCTCCATCAAGGGATATCTCGAATCTGCCCCCAACAACCTTTTGCTGACATAGTACACAGGCCTTTGCACTTTCTGTTCTTCTCGGACGAGTACGGTGCTGATGGAGTGTTCGGTCATAGCAAGGTATAGGTACAGAACTTCTCCCGTGATGGGTTTCGACAAGATAGGGGGTTCCACGAGGTGCTTCTTAAGCTCCTGAAAAGCTAACTCCCAATCTTCTGTCCACTCGAACTTCTTCCCCCCCCCCCCCCCCCCCGCCCCCCTCCTCAGAAGGTTGAAAAATGGAAGACAACGGTCTATAGATTTCGAGATAAACCTACTTAGTGTCACCATCCTTCCAGTCAAACTTTGGACATCCTTATGCTTTCGAGGTGAGGGCATATCAATCAGAGCCTGGATCTTGTCTGGATTTGCTTTTATTCCCCGGGCATTTACAATGAAGACTAGAATTTTTCCCAAAGATACCTTGAAAGAGCACTTCTGAGGGTTGAGCTTCATGTTATACCTCCGTAACACGATGAAGCATTCTTTAAGGTCGTCCACATGGTTATTGTTATGTTAAGATTTAACTAACATATCGTCAACATAAACTTCCATGTTATTACCTATTTGTTTAGAGAACATCATGTTTACGAGTCACTGGTAAGTGGCTCCAGCATTCTTGAGTCCGAACGGCATGACATTGTAGCAATACAACCCTTTTTCTGTCACGAATCTCGTATGATCTTGGTCAGGGGCATGCATGGCGATCTGGTTATATCCAGAATAGGCGTCCATGAATGACATAAGCCCATGTTCCGCCGTGGCATCTACGAGCTGGTCGATCCGAGGTAAGGGGAAGCAGTCCTTAGGACAGGCCTTATTGAGGTCCGAGTAATCGATACAGGTCCACCATGTCTCATTAGGCTTCGGGACTAACACCGGGTTGGCTACCTAATCGGGGTAGAAAGCATCCCGGATGAATCGGTTTGTGTTCAACCTATCGACTTCCTATTTAGGGCCTTCTTCCTGTCGTCATCCAGTAGTCTTCAATTTTGCTGCTTCGGGGGGAAGCTTTTGTCAATATTCAAAGTGTGGCTCACTACATTCGGACTTATCCCTACCATGTCCGAATGCGACCATGCGAAAACATCCTGGTTCTTTTTCAACAAGCAAATTAATTGTTATTTTGTCTCTTCGGGAAGGTTTTTTCCTACCTTTATTGTCTTCGAGGGGTCTTTTTCCTTGAGTCTGACCTCTTCGAGCTCTTCCAATGGTTCGAGGTCAGCTCTTTCCTCTATTCTTGGATCAATTTCTTCGTCTACTTCGAAGACTGTCTCATCCTTATTCTGAATTATGGCGAGCGTTTGTTTACTCGTTTGCTTCTTTCCTCTAATGGAAATGCTATAGCATTCCCTCCCTGCTAGCTGGTCTCCCTTCAGTGTCCCGATGCCACTAGAAGTCAGGAACTTCATGGCCAAATGCCTTATAGATGAAACTGCCCCCAGCCTTACTAGGGCGGGTCTCCCGAGCAGCACGTTGTAGGCTGACGGTAGGTCCACTACTACAAATTCCATCATCTAGGTTGTTGAGACTGGGCAGTCTCCCAAGGTCACAGGGAGCTCGATGGACCCTATACAGGCAATCCCCTATCCTAAAAAGTTGTACAACGTTGTTGCACAGGCCTTTAGGTCACGAAGCGCGAGTCCCATCTTTTCTAAGGTGGCTTTATAGAGGATGTTCACTGAGCTCCCGTTATGAATCAGGACTCGGTGAACCCTCTTGTTCGCGAGCTAAAGGGTGATGACCAGTGGGTCGTTGTGAGGAAATTGGAAATGGGACGCGTCGTCCTCTGTAAAGGTTATAGGTTGAGATTCAACCTTTTGGTATTTCAGAGCTCTAGGTTCGGGTTCTCATGGGGTCTGGACATCTGAAAGGGACCTGGTTTTCATTAGCCAGGTAAATATTCTTCCGAGACTCATTGAGCTCGGTGTACACCTTGTACACGAAGAAATACCTTTCTCCTTTCTTCTTCTTTCCCCATTTCGCCTCGGGGTTACTCCCTTCATTTTTTTTTCTTTAGGAAGGATTTTCTGTAGGGGGTTTTGAGGCTGATGGGTCCGCCGAGGTCGAGGCAGAGTTCAAGTTTGTCGTTATAGTTATGGGCTGAGAGGCCATATTCAGCGTTGACCTTGCCTCCTCTACATTGACAAACCTCTGGGCTTGTCGATTAAATTAGGTTATGGACCTCACAGGTTTCCTCTACATATCTTCCCAGAGGGGACTTCCTGGCTATTATCCCCATTTCCTGCCTGGGCCCGGGACGGTGGTCCAGGCCCACAGTCTGGGCATTTGGATCTGGGCCCAGCCTAGGCCCGCTTAGCAGGGGAATGATCGGGAGCGATGGTCCAAGTGTGGATCCAGACTCGGATGGTGTCCGGGAAAGATGTTCCAGGACAATCGTCAGGGAGATGTATAGCCAGTTGGGGTTACGGTTAAGGTGTATGCAACAATCCCGAAGCCTGGTAAATGGTCCAGGCTTGCGGTAAACGAACCCGAGTCAAGTCCTCCAGGTTGGCAGGAAAAGGCATCTGTGACCCTGAGGCCGCCCCATGACGTGTGGGGGTTGTCCCCACTTTTCACCTACGGAAAAGGGCACCTCGGGATTGCACATGGCTGGTTCAGACCTGCGGCGCCAGTACACTGGCTGACTTTGTCCCCTGAATCTGCCTCGTAACTCAGAATGCCCAGACCAAAAGCCCCATTATTTCGGGCGAAATATAGTGCTTGGGCTGCCCCATTGGGGCTTGATAATTCTTAGTCTTGTTGTATTTTTGTCCTTTGTATTGGGCTTCCAACAGAGAAGCCAAGGGTATTTGGGCCCGGGACAGCCCGACCCAAGTCCAGTTCTCCTGAGAGCCTATAAATACAGGTGACATAGCACTGGAGAAGAGAGAGCTCTGAGACTTGTATACAGTTACTCTGTTGAAACATAGAGAAAAACTCCATTGTAAAAGGCTTTCCAAGCTCTAATACAACTGTCTCGTGGACTAAGGCTCATTAACGCCCCAACCACGTAAAAATCCTGTTTTTATCTTCTAAATTCCATATCATTAATCTTGCTTACTTTTCATTAATACAGTTTCCGAAAACCTCGGTCAACACCGGCATTACCCCAGCTCGGACAGCCATTAAATGGCTGCTGTCATCTACATCACGAGCTCGGGCGACTTCCAGATTGAACCTTGTAAGGTAACTTTTCAGTGTTTCATTCGGTTGTTGCCAGACATTGGTCAAGGCGGACGCCTTGGGCCTTATTCCGATCATGGCTCTAAATTGCTTCTTGAAATCTTTAGACAACTGATCCAAAGAAGTAATTGAATGCCTCTTATATTTTTCGAACCAGTTGTTTTCTTGTCCTATAAGCGAAGTTGGAAACCGCATGCATCTGAGCTCGTAGCCCACATTACTTTCTCTCATAATAGTGTTAAACGTACTTAAGTGACTCTACGGGTCAGACTTCCCCTCAAATGGTGGGACATGAGGAATCTGAAACCCTTGAGGAAACAGAGTGCTGGAAATATGGGGGGCAAAGGGTTCGAGTTCCTCGTCAGACTCTTCGTCCCGATCCCGACCTCGTTCATTCTGTAGGAGCCTGAATGCTTTTTCCAGCTGATCAATCCTCTCCTGGACTGGATCCATGGGGGGTCTAACCTGAAATTGGTTATCATTGATCATAATTCTAGGTTCGCACCTTTGCATGGGATCCTTGCATCCATTTAGGCGATCCCTCAGGTCTGGGTTCGAGGGGTTACCATTACCCCGATTATGATTCAGGTGCTCCCGTAAGTCTGGGTGGTCCCTTTGATTCTCAGTATTTCTGTGTCGTCGGTCATACATACTGACCGATCTTGTGCCTTCTGAGCCTTCGCTGGGAAGGCTCGCCACATAGTAATTTCGAGATGCGTTCCTTTCAGGTTGTCTTGTCTCTATAGTGTGAGACCGAGACATTTGGCTTCCTGTAGGCTGGGCGCCTCTACGTTCTCTAGAAGTTTCTCCCTTCCCATGTTTCCGTCCAACCCGCCTTTCCCTATCACCCATCGGCAACGGTGGGTGCCGTATGGGTGATGGTGGCTGCCACCCATTTCTGAGCCTGGAAGGTCCCGAGTTCGCCTATGCTGGTTCGGGAATGTTCTGTGCGTTACCAGGATTTTGGGTTCGAGCCACTGCGGGGGCTCAGTTATTCCCCGTTTCGGCTGGTAACTCAACAATTGAGTTTACAGGAGCTCCAGTGTAGGTGTTTCTTCGGGGCCTCGAGGGAGCTGGCTGTTCTGCCAGCAGCGGAGGTTGCTCCGTTATTCGTGTGGCAGCGTTTTTACGAGGTCGCCCATGCGGTTTGCGGGGAGGAACATGAACATCTCGCGGAGGTGGAGCTTGGGCCTCAGGCGATGGTGCAGGCTGAGCCGTGTGTGCCTCACCAGCCAATCTGGCCAGCTCCTCGTTACATTTCCTGGCCTCTACCAACTGCTTTCGCAATTGACGATTTTCAAGCTCCACAGTAGGGACATATCGCTCAGGGTTATAGTACATGTCCTCGTTGTCCCTAGGGCCGGTGGTGCAGGTGGTCCTCGAGAGTCAGAGGATCCACTCCTCTCATCTGGGTCCGGATTCATCATCGGCTATTTCCCAGGGTGCCGCAGATAGCTAACTTCTTCTTCAGGAATATTAGGATCATTCGCGGCCATAGTTGATTCAGGGAGGCTTCTTCGACTAACTAGACTCAGATTCTTATTGCTTAATGCTCTCAATGAAAGCACCAAACTATTGACACCGTTTTTTGTCAACTTAAATTGCAGAGCAATTAAACAATATAAACTACGGTGCGAACGAATAATACAGAGGAACAAGAAGGTTTTTACGTGGTTCAGCAGTTAAATCTGCCTAGTCCACGAGTCTGTGTTATTAAGACTTAGAGCTTTTTGGAAATTCTTCAAAGATGAATTACCTAGAACTTTCTCTCAAGATCTCAGATTATCGATCCCTTACAAATGGTCATTCCTTCTCTATTTATAGGGAAGGTTACAGAGTCCGTTCCCACATATTTTGGGAAGATATCCTGTATGTCAATTTAAAATAATGACAGTAAATGCTATATCTTCTATATACAAGGAAATGTCCCCTGAAGACCCGGGGATGAATAACAAACTAAATAATATCCCCTTAATGTTGGGATTTTACAACATTAAATATGTTAACACATACACAATGGGTTATCTTAGGTGACTCATTGAATCTTTGAGGTTAGCAATCAGCATCGTGACTGTCAAGACTTACAAGCTCGTTATGAACTTGCCATCTTACTCCAAGATCTGCTCGAAGCAGATGAATACTATCGAGGCTATCACACTCGAGCTTGCACTTCTTAAGCTCGGGCTTGCTCAATCCGAAGGCACTCGATAATGGATGTCATGCCATTTTGAGCCTAGAAAGAATCCCGAGGTTACGTCTTCAAGATTGCCATTTTACTTTGGATGGTTTACAATTGGACCATGCGATGTGTTTCATATATTTCGAGCTCATACTTGATGAATCCTGTTTTCGAAGTCATAATCTCTGATCTCAAAATCTGGATGTAACAAAACACATTGGACCGATCGCATATTTAAAAAAAACAAATAGGCCAAATTAGTATTTTCTCACATTACATTATATAGATTATTTTTCCCAAGATAACTTACTATTCAAAGACGCCGCACTGATCTCTCTGACCACTCACTGGCGCAATCACAAAGATATCACTATATTGATATATTTTCTAGAAAAACCTGGTACAATGAGTGACTAGAGATGCACATTTTTTCTATGGGAATGGGGCCTCACGTGGATTCGCCCCTAATAGGGTGGAGACATGGATAATTTTTTGACACCAAAATTTAAATGGGGTGTGGTTGAGGATGACACTCCCTAATGGGGCCCAATTAATTTTTTTTTATTTATTTTATATATTTATTTATTTGTTAATGTAGTATATTAGTAACTTTTTAAAGATTTTAAATTTTATTTGCGACAATATTTAGTATTTTAAACCATAAATATTGTGTAATATTTTAATTTTTATATAATTCATTATTTTTATCATAGTTTAAAAATTATTTTTTAAATAAATGGGTTCTCCTTGAGGATTCTTCGCCTCATCGGGAATTCTCCACCCTTCTCCTAGCGAGGAATAAGTGAGGATGAAGGTGGGAACATGGATTAAAATTGTAAATAGGGACGGAGATGGGAGAAGCACTCCCCGTCAATTCCCCACCCCATGTGCATTACTATGAGTGACTTTGGACCTATTAAACTTGGTACAAAATTCTTGGATGTCAAGTTTATACATTTAGTTACAAAATATAAAATTCTAGCCATGTGTAAATGCTAATTAAGTGAGTTCACAAACTGGAATTTCATCAAATAATTCGACTCCAATTTAGAATTAATAAGTACTAAATAAATGGTAAACACTCTATATAGTATATACTTATGTTTATCATATTCTAGTTATGAAGCTTGAAGAAATTAATAGAGGTATATGATGCAAAAGTTGTAGCATGAATTCCAGTCAAAAGTCTTAATAAAATAAAGGAATGAGAAGCCAATAATATTAGTTTTACTACATATAGATTATTCCCAGCCTTAAGTAAATTTTGAATGAACTTAAATTATTTACCTACATAAATGTATAAATGGAAGATTTTTCAATAGTTATTATTATGGATTGTTACAAATAATCATGGTTGTTGTCTGTGTTTTTATCACCAGACACGTGGCAATTATGAGTAATTAACAAGGCAAGATATGATGTCCTCGAGGATTGGATATCTCCAGGTGAGGCTACACCCCGATGACCATTTTAGAGGTCCTCACGCCTTCTTCAGTTAGCTGTCCTCCAGATCTAGGATTTGGTCCTCAGGATTTAGAAGAGCTGCCAGATGTTAGTCAATAAGAGTATGAACCACCAGAAGATCCTCTGACAACCTTTTGGAGAGCCTCGAGTAGTGGTGTCGATTTGTACACTCGACAATTGGCATTTTACACTACGTCGTCTGATATGGAGAAACGTGCAGCTATACCCTAATACTGTCAGAGGCATGGTCCCCATAAAGCTAGTAAACAACTTTCTGCAATGGGCCCCATGCAATTCTTCTGGGCCGTGGTCTCTATTTAGTGTAGCCATTTTTGTATTAATTCAACATTAATAGCTCGATAATGGGGGAGTTTGTATTAATAATACACGACTGACATTAACAACCCCAGCCTTTATAAATAGGGCTGGAGTATCTCCTTGTAAAGGGACTGGATTTTGGAAAGAGAAACTCTGTAACTCAGTGCAATATATACGCTGCCTGAGAACCAAGCTTCAAGCTCACTAAATACTAGAGACTCGTGGACTAGGGCTCTTTTATAGCCTAAACCACGTAAAATCCTTGTGTTCTTTTCCATTATTTTCTTTAAACTCTCGGATTAGATTGATAGTGAAAAAGACAGTCAATAATGGTGACGTAGAAACATAGTGACTTGGTAGAGCAAGTCGCCAACAAGTAAATATCCTTTTTTTTTTTGTCAAGATTCTTTTTTTTTTGCATAAAATTCGGTTTGTATATTTTTTTTTGGCCATAAGAAATGATGATTCTAACCAATGAGAAATAAACTATGTTTGGAAATTGACATGCTTTTAAAAAAATGAAAAAGTTTCCCAAAATTAGAGTTTCATAATAAATATACATGTATTTCTAAAAAAACTTAATTTTTGATATTGTTCTTCTTTATTCAAAGTAAGAAATAGATAGAAGAATGAAAAAAAATCTTAAATTGCAGCCAAAATTCGTGGAGAACGAAGGGAAATAAGAAAAAAAAATCCTAAGAGAGTGAGAGTGGAAAACGCATAGGAGAGGAAGAAAGGACATGAAGAGGGAAAAAATTATTACTAAGGATTTAGGTAGAAAGATCAAAAAGACAAGACAAATCTTTTATGAAAGATCATTGTCTCATAATCGAATGAGGTCGAAAATATTTTTAGATCGTGCTCGTTGGTACCGTTCTCCTTTGAAAAGTGTTGAGTCATCTTCTTCTATGTTTGTAATTACTCGATGTTGTCTTCATAATAAGTCTTATTGTTCTTTTTACAAGGTAATATATTCATATTTACATATGTAATTTTGGTTGAGATGTCATCTTATGTTTTTGTTTCTAATTTTCTTTTACATATGTATTTTTCTAATTTCCCCCTTGGAGCTTTGCGATACTAGGTGATACCATCAAATGTTAACAAAAGGAACCTTCAAATTCCTTATCATGTTAAATGTGTAAGTAAATTATTTTTAGTATAGTTTTAAATTTAATTTTTTTCCAAGATTTTAAATAGTTTGTTGTAAGTTGGTTTGATAAAAGTAGATGCTTTGCTTACAATGGTTGTTGGCTTGCAAAATATTTTGATTAAGAAGATCCTTGAATCGAGGGATAGGTTGAATAGTTCAAATAATCTTATCCATCAATTACGTTGTTGTTTGATGAATATATTGTAGGTTATTTAATAATTTTATTATACACATTAAGTATTTGAAACATGACTTCTGTCTTATGTCTTGTACAACAACTACATGAAACATCTCAAAGATCTGAAGGCTGTAATGAGGATATCAATGGTGGTTATGATGGACTCAATAAAGATGGAGATGTTGAATAAAATTTGGATCTTTAAATATAGTCATATTTAAATTAAATACAACATTATTGTTATTTGGAATAAACTTTGGTTGATTTCGAATATAGTTTGTTGAGTTTATATTGAATTATTTTATGTACTGAATACAATATTTGGAATGAGTTTGGGGTAAATCACTTAAAAATTGTTAAATCATCTCCTTGGAGATGTAAATATTGTGCAATATTTGGCACAAAAAATTAATATATGATATATTTGGCACAATATTTAGTACTATGCTTCAATGTACAATTGTAAAAACTGGTGCAAAAATCAATCTTTCATTAATGCTCATTTAATATTTTATTAAAAAAAAAGTAAAAGTAATAACTTTAGTTTACATTTTAATGTTAATTGTTAAAGATAATAATAAAATAATAAGATAAAAATCTAGCATTTAATGTTGATAGATAAAGATAATACTAAAATAATAAAAATGACATAAAAATAAATAAAAAGTGTATCATTTATGGTGACGCAAAATATGCATCATGCTATATTGTGTACCAAATTTGACACACTTGTATAAGAGTAGATATTGCATATGCAATTAGTAAACTAAGTATGTTTACTAGCAATCCAAGTATGGAAAAATGGAAGACAATTGAAAGAGTTCCAAGGTACCTTGAGAGGACCAAGAAGCTAGGCCTCAAATATTCAAAGTTCCCGTAGATACTTGAAGGATATTCTGACGTAAGTTGGATATCAAGTGTGAGAGATAATCTCTGCACAATTGGTTGGGTATTTATGGTTAGAGGAGGAACAGTTTCTTGGGGTTTTTAGAAAAAAATATGTATTTCATACTCAACCATGGAGGTCGAGTTTATAGCTCTAGTGGCAACTGACAAAGAGGCGGAGTGGCTTAGGGATCTCATGTTGGATATCCCAATTTCTGCATATGAGGTATCAACGATCTCGATATGTTCTGATAGTCAAACCACATTATCTAGAGCCTATAATGACATATATAATGGGAAGTCTAGACAAATAAGTCTAAGACATGAGTATGTGAGACAATTGATTCAAGATGAAATCATATCGATCTCATATGTTAAGACAAGTGAGAACTTGGCCTATCCATTTACAAAACCTCTTGCGAAGAGGTTAGTAAGTTCCACTTCAAAAGGGATGGGACTGTATTGTGGATTTTCAGTACGCAAGTATATGCAATTGAACAAAGTAATATATTTAAGTAAAGTGTTGAACCCACATGGATTGCCTACAAACTACCAGGAATTAATTGATTTAAGAGGATCAAATTGCAGAAATTAAAAAATAATTGAAATAAAATAGATATCAAAAACAGAAAAGAACTGAAACAATAACAATTCTAATTCAATGGATTAAATATAGGGTTATTAATTTTATCAACTCTCCACCCTACGCTTCTCTAACACAATTTTCAGAATTTCTATCTCTATCGTGATAGCATATTACAATTGCAAATTATATTATTATTATATAACTCTCTACAATAAGCAAACTTCCTGCATCTCTGTTGTAAGTTAAACAAATTTCAGGTGTTGACCCTTGATTTGGCCAACGACACGGAGTCAAAATAACGACAAATAATAAAATCAAGAATGGAATCAAATGGGAAGAAAGTGACACAAATGATTTATAGTGGTTCGGCCACAACTATGTGGTAATGACGTACATCCACTTAGTGTTCTTATTGATGTTGAATCCCAATGCCGTGATCAAAGAACTAGGGTTCTTGAGTTTCACAAGCCTCAAGAGAATTATAACTTTTTGGTGGATAATCACACTATGCTCTCCCTATGAGTATTCAAGTTCAAAGTTTCAAAAGTCCCTTCCTTGAGCTCTCCCATTCATATTTATAGGCTCAAGGGGGTTACATGGGCCAATGGGCCTTAATTATCCTTAATATCAGCGTATCAAGGTAATAAAGAGAAAATATAATAAATGTAGTTCTTACAAGATTATGTATCTTAAAGGAAATAAACTGAAGCATGCGACTAGACTGGTTGCATCTAAAAGCGTGATCTGATGAAGCAATAAATATCTGGTCGATAGGAGAACAACACTCCTTCACTTTGACGCTGCCACACTGCCACGTGCCAACCACGTGTAATAAACTCTTCCACATCATCAGGAGTCATTTTTGGGTAAACATTTTTCCCCCAAGTTTATTTTACTGCGACCAGCATAAAGTAAACTTAGGAGACTGACCCTTCGCATACCCCACCAAATCTATGAGAGTCATCCATGCCTTCTTGAAAAAGGCAACCGATCATGTCTTTTCAGTTTCCCAAAAGTTTGTCTGACGGCCAATGCGTTTCCCCATGCCTTGAAAATGTATTTCCATGATTACATCTTTTATAGTGCTCCGATCAATATAAATAACCCATCCTTTTCACTTTTTACCTTTTACCGAACCCTTTGCCTTCAAGAACTCTAAAGAACCAAGCAAACCTAAACCCAGAAAAGTTTGCTGATCCACGGTGCGCCTGTCCGATTTTTTGAAATCTTCTCAATCCTTCATCTAAGTAATTCTTCTAATCGATTCTTTTCTATCACGTTGTGCCATGTAATGCTTGTTTTCCCTTCATTTTCGACTTTTGAGTTCTTGAATATCTCTGTCAGTTCTTGCAAAGTGGTCTTGGGGTAAATGGGTATGTTGATTTGTGCTAAATATGGTAGGAAAATAACACCTTGCTTGGGTTAGGAATTAGTTTGGTAGTTAGGATCATGAATTTAGGGCGTAAAATCGAAGTAAAAAATCGATTTTCAATCTTGTAGAAAAACTGGGGTTTTCATGCCCCTTCAGAGTCGAAAAAGTCTTTCCTAGAAAACTTTTTACTTCTACTTTTTTATCCGTTTTCCAAACTGCTCGTATATAATTTAGTGTTTTTGTTAGAATGCTGCTGGTCGTATAAAATCTTAACTTTTATACGCGAGCAACGTCATTCCAACTCTTAACACCAGTTTTTGGGCCGTAGATTCTCATCTCCCCTTCTCTGTTCGCAGATTTTCATGCAAGATCCGTGGGGAGGTGAAAGGCCAATTGATGACGACCTGCTCGCTCAACTGCTCTTGAACGAAGAACAGTCGTCGCTACTCATCCCAGAAATCCATTTTTCTCGAATTCCGCCCAACAGACCTTCCAGTCCATCAAAAATGGGTAGAGTAAAATCCACTGCCCAAAAAAGAAATCATCCAAACCTTCTGAAAATCAGCCCGCTCATCGGGCTGAAATTCCTACGACCAGTGGTAGAGCCGAAATCACTAATTCCAAAATTCAAACACAGGCCAACCCCCGCGACACCATTCGACCAGATGTCAAATGGTACCTTGCTCCTCCTAGCATAATCACTACTAGGATGGTAATTAATTTCCTGAGAAAGTATGGACTTTTTGGGGTTTCTTTATTCCTTCCTACCACCGACCAACGGGCAAACCTGCCTGGTGGTGCCTTCAGCGGCTGGTCGAGGTATCACATCAAGGCAGGAGCAATCCTGCCTCTCCATCCTTTCTTCCAAGGAGTGGCCAATTATTTCGGGGTCGCTCCTTTCCAAATAACCCCGAACGGGTATAGAATGCTTTCGACACTCTATATCCTTTACAGCCATAAAAAAAAAAGGCCCATCCCTTCTCATCATGAGATCAAATGCCTGTTCGATCTCAAATGTAACCCCAACTAGGACAACACGGGCTTCTTTCATTTTTGCCACCAAGAATCGACCTACACCTTCCTGAGTGGGACTACCTACAAGTCCAATGTAGGAAAGTACTGCCAGTAGTACTTCTTAACCACTGACCTAGTCGCCAACAACCTAGCCTTCACCCAAGGAGGGAACTTCTTCATTTTTCTGGTCGTTTATTTTCCTTATATTTTATCTGTATTCTCCTTAGAAAATTAGCACATTTTAGGTCCATGGCTGCAACTGGCTCCTACTCCAAAAATGGAGGTTCAAGCAGCACTACTGGCTAGCATGAGTGACGTAGAGAAAAGCGTCAAATAGTTGGTCACTGAAGCCAACCTAAGGCTGGTTGGGCTTCTGGCACCTCACCAGGACATGAGGGAGTCAACGGCGGGGAGTGCGACTGGTGGAGAAATTCCCGAGCAGCACCCAGACGTGTCACAACCTCAAAAGAGGAGACCAAATGGAGTGACAATCAGGGAACCCTCCAGTACCCCGCGAGCAGCCACTCCCCCTGCCCCTTTGGGAAAGGGAAAAAAGAAAGCTTTCGAACCCCCTGCACCCATCGATGAGTCTTCAGATGAGAACGGTATTGTCTTCTCATTCTTAGATAGTTTGTCCATTCCCTGTCATTTATTTGATGGGGACGAGAACTTTAAGTATACTCCAAATTTAGATTCAGATTTCTTCCAGGTAGTGAGTGAGTGTAGCAGTAGTTCAATAAGTAATGTAGCGACTAGTAGTTATAGCACGGGTACTTTACTTATAATTTCCTCATCTTTAATTTTAGTTCCATCTATGCTTATTGTTTAAATGTTCACGATGCTTCCTTACTTTCAGGTATTTTGTTTGAAGATATGTTCGATCACTACACCGTTGCTGCTACTCCCTCGAGCAGGAAGAAAGACAGTAAGAGGGTCTGCGGAGAAAGTAGCAAAGCTGCTTCAAAGAAGGCCCGGACTGAGGGTCCTTCAGCAGTTGCTCCTTCGAAGGAAACCATGCCACCTCCCACAAAGCAAACAACGCCACCTCCTTCTCCACTCGACCAGTCGTCTCCAACTACACCGGTCGACCAGCACTCTACCCCTCCAGCACCCACCAACCAGCCACGCCACACTCAACTCGAAGATACCTTGACCAGCACCATGGTCAGTTTGGTCAGGGAGAGAATATACAAGCTCTCCAAGCAAAACTGCGGCCAAGAGGCCATCATCAGCACCGGCTCCATGGAGGCCGACCAGATAATAAACCGAGGGCTGAACGAGATAGCCAGTGTAAGTTGTTTTCTATTGCTGAGTCATTTTACTTTGTCAATTTCTGCCATAATCTTACCTCTTTTATCTGATCGCAGGAATTGCTGACTATCACTGATGGTTGGCACCACACGGGGACTTTGGTCACCCAGACCAAAGACTTTGACACCAAGCACACTGAGGCGGTGAAGGTGCTCGAGGGGAAGAATGCTGAACTGCTCGAGAAAAACACAGAATTGACCAACCGGAACAATGAACTGCGCGAGCAAAAAGCCCAGCTGAACGAAGAGTTGTTGGAGTGTCAGGCTGCCCTGAACAAATCTAATGAAGACCAAGAAAGGTTCAGGGAGTGTGCCAAACTCAACTACCAAGAAGCCAAACAGCTTAAGCTCGATCTGATTGCGAGCAGAAAGGAGACGGAGGAGTTCGAGGGGCGTGTTAAGGAGCTTGAGGAGACAAATGCCAGAAACTTGGAGAAGTATAGTGTAACGCCCTGGATAGACAAGACCGTTACACTATGTATTTATAAAGGTGCAAGACTTGCTAATCAAGTCATTTAGTTGAAAAAATGTGTTACTGAAACTATAATTGAGCTAGGGTTAAAAGATTTTGGTCACAAAAATTGCTTTCCATATATTTAAACATTTTAGTACATGGGATCCCAAAAGTAATAACATTTAAAAGACAATTTACAAAAATTCAAAGCAAAAGTACAACTACTAGCCACTCTAAGGGAAAAACAGACATTTAGGCTTTTCGCGTCCTGTATCATTCCTCGGTCGTGGCGGCCAATCAGCTGACTATGTACATTCAACCCCAAAGCTCTCCAACTTAGGACTAGTCCACCTTGCCTTTGCCTTTACCTGCACCACGTAGCACTCGTGAGCCAAGGCCCAGCAAGAAACCTGATAATAGAGCATAACCATTAAGCAGACAATTTACAAATCAGCAATCAAACAACTCCTAAGCATAACCACATGTTCAACAATCCAAAAACAGTTATATAATCAGGCATTCAACATACCAAGTTCATCAATTAATATTAATAATCATTTCACATATTAATCAGGGTCGACACCCTTAGGTTGCACCCCCTATTTATCCCACTGACTCCGGCCCGCTTAAACCGAGATCAGTGAATATCAAGCTATCCTCAGCTACTAGTGGCCAAGTCGCGCCCTCTGCGCATATATTGATTTTGGCACTCTTAGGCCGTTTATCACATGTCCCATGGCATAATACCATCTATGGCATCATACAGTTATAGGGAGCTCTTAGTCCCAATACAATCACATAACCGGGTGCAGTTTTCTTACGTTTGATTCCGCTGGCTTTGTTCAATGAGGTCAACTCTCAAGCACGACCCCGTCTGAGCCCTAGCATACACCTAGTCGCAGCCACAAATTAGAACCATCACTAAACTTCAATACCAAAACCTAACCTCCGGACCAATCCCCAGCCCTCGAGAAGCCCTAATTCCACCAAACAGAGTGTTGGAATCAAACCCTGAGCCCCCGGGAAAAAATCCTATGAAATAACTCAAAAACCCATTTATGGAAATAGGGTAGCGCTACAGCGCCACAAAGTGGTTGCTCTAGCGCTGCAAGCAGAGCCAAAAGTGCCAGGAAACCCAAGCCTAGCACTATAGCGCCCAAAGGCTAGCACTACAGCGCTAGTCACAGACTAGCAACACCCTGTTTTTCTTCCTTCGATTTTCCTCGAACCAAAACCCCTTGGAACCCTTCCAAACCTCAACTACACACCAAATTAAGTCTATCATCACCTATATCTCACCCCACACAATCCAACAACTCAATACTTAACCACATGCATCATCAAACTAAGAAAACAAACATTGAACTCATGAACTCAAGAATTCAACCAGAAACTCAGAAACTTAGAACTTCAATGCCAGAATTTGTTACCTTCTATGGAGAATTTCGACCTTAGGTTATCTCTAGTATCCTTCCAGCCTCAAGCCCTTCAACTCCTCAAGCTTATTTCCCTTAATTCAATCCAAAACTCAAGCTTAGAAATTACCTCAATAAAACTCAGAAAAACTCATCAGAAATCTTGAAACTTACCTCAATTGAGTAGCTAATCCCTGCTAACTCTTTTAGCTTCATCAAGGTCGTTAGCCCTAAGTTCCAGCCTGAGCTTACTCTGAGATTCCAGCCCCAAAACTCACAAAGAATGGTGAGGAGTAGAGCAAACCGAATGGAGAAGAAAGAGTCCCTGTTTTTCTTCTTACTTTCCTTTAACTTCTGAAACTTTCTACAGCCTCCACTAATACTAAAAAACAATATAACACTTATCTATTTTCAGTCAAATGACCATTTGGCCCTCCCATTAAATCCTAAGCCTTAAAGCATACCAAGGGCATTTTAGTCATTTACTCTCAATTCCCGCTAATTCCTCGAGTGTCCCTAATAATTACCACTTACATCGCGACACCTAACTAATCACCAATTATTTTCCTCAGTATCAAATAATCTCCAATATACTTCTCAAATTCCCATAAATACCCCCGGACTCCCACGAGCCGATTATAAATCCCCGTCGTGACTTTTCCGCTAAACCGCTCACTAGGATCGCCTCGAGTCACAAGCTACAAATATATCCACATAATAATGTGGTCTCAACATTTTATCACAAATATTTACATTTATGCCCTCACGGGCCAAAATTACAAATATACCCTTATAACCTAATCAGGGCCTACATGCATACTAATACACATAGTCATGCATCACATTTATCCAAATAATCATATAAGCATGTTTTTCACATAATCATGCATTTTCACCATTAATTCACATAACTTCCAATTGTGCCCTCCCGACACACTAATCAAGGCCCTTAAGCCTTATTACTAATTTTGGGTCGTTACATATAGGGAAGCCACCCACCTTTGCTTCTACGAGTTTTGGAAGCATAACCGTGAGGTAGACTTCAGCTATCTGTCCGAGCGCTTAAGACGAACTCAAATAACCCGGTGCACTATTCGCCTGGAGGAAGAAGAAAGAACCAAAATTCCTGCTTCCCCAGAAATTTCCTTAGCAACGGAAATTGACGGCGCGAACAATGAAGCTGGCACTACTGTCGACCAGGACACTCCTCAAGATCCTCCTGCCTCGTAGTCTTTTCTTTTTCTCTTTATTTTATTATCTTTTAAATACGCGACCTACGGGTCGTGATGTAAAGACAATTTCTTTTTAAATTTTTATTGCTGCATGGGCAACTTTTATCCTTTTAATCAAACAATTACATCCGAGCAGTGACTACTCGCAGTGTAAAATGGTTCTTTTTTCTTTGATATTATAATATATTTTCACTTTATTATAAAATCTGTTTGCATGACCGAACTTAGCATAGTACTTTGGATTGATTTAACAAAATAACAAAATTTTGAAAAATACTCTAAGTACCCTAGCATGCTTTCACTTATTTTGCTCATGTGTTTACATACCTTTCGATATGCTTTGCTTACTAGATACCTTATATGCCCCCCAAGTGAATGAAGAGCTTTAGGTCCTCGATCATTTGCCTTGACTAAGACCTGTTCAAACATTTCTGCTCGTAGGATAAATTTTAAAATGAGAATATTGCAAAACAACACACGTAATGAGCAAATAATTGTAATAAATACAATAATTGGCAATATTGACTGGCTGCGTACAATCCCTTTTATTTCTCATAATAAATGGACAAAACGTGTCTGTACGAGTGATCACCAAAATGATCTTACACTTATAAGCGATCAGTCACATAAAATGACCAACTCTTTTTCATAACTTGTAAAAAGTAAAATTAATACAAGCCAATTCTTTAAGAAGAATTGTTTATCGATAGTACTTGCACAGGTGTTCTCCATGCCAATATCGAGGAATGAGATCTCCATTTAAGCGAGCAAGTTTGTAAGTGCCTAGATGGAGGACTTCTTCAATTTGGTACGGTCCTTCCCAGTTAGGTCCAAGTAATCCAGCGGCCTGGTCGAGGGTGTTAAGGAAACCCCTTCTAAGTACTAGATCTCCTACATTGAATTTCCTCTCACGTACTTTAGAATTGAAATATCGGGCGACCTTTTGCTGGTAAGTTGTTGCTCGGAGTTGGGCTTTCTCGCGCATTTCATATACCAAATCTAGAGATTCCATCAATAGCTGGCTGTTAGAGCCTTAATCATACGTCATTCTCTGATGCGATGGCGGATCTAACTCGACAGGCAACATAGCCTTATACCCATAAGCCAAGGAAAATGGAGTATGGCCTATTGCTGTGCGATGGGACGTTCTGTACGACCAGAGGACTTCAGGCAATTGCTCTGGCCATGCCCCCTTCGCTTCTTCAAGTCTTTTCTTCAGAGTATCTTTTAGTGTCTTATTGACTGCCTCGACCTGTCCGTTTGCCTGAGGGTGAGCAATTGAAGTAAAGCTCTTGATAACTCCATGTTGTTCGCAGAAATCTGTGAACAGATCACTATCGAATTATGTGTCGTTGTCTGAGACAATTTTTCTTCGCAATCCATAGCGACACACAATGTTTTTAACCATGAAATCCAGCACTTTCTTGGTCGTTATGGTTGCAAGTGGCTTAGCTTTGGCCCATTTTTTAAAGTAATCAATGACCACCACGACGTACTTGACGCTGCCCTTTCCTGTGGGCAAAGATCCGATTAGGTCTATACCCCAGACTGCGAATGGCCATGGACTTTGCATCTGTTTTAGTTCATTAGGGGCCGCTCGCGGAATTTTGGAGAACCTCTAGCACTTGTCGCACCTCCGCACAAATTCCATCAAGTCTTCATTCATTGTTGGCCAGAAGTATCATTGCTTTAGGATCTTTTTGATAAGCTCTGCCCCCCAGCATGGTCTCCACAAAAGCCTTCGTGGACCTCTTTCATCAATTCTTTGGCCTTCTCCCTCGAAATACACCTGAGGAGTGGCATTGCGTATCCCCTTCGGTACAAGATTCCATCGACTAGGATATACCTAGCATCCTACCGCTAAAGGGTCCTAGCTTTGTTTCTGTCTGTTGGTAACACACCCTTCGTCAGGTACTCCGTGTAAGGTGCCTTCCATGTATCCGCCGCTTGAATCACTAAAGAGGCCCCTTCTGCTTGGATACTTGGCGCAGATAGTCGTTCAACCGGCACTATGTTTAGGGTGTCAGCATCCATGGAACTTGCCAACTTTGCCAAAGCATCAGCGTTTGAATTTTGGTCGCGAGGTACTTGCTGGAGAGTGTGCTTATCAAACTGCGCCAATAGATCCCTCGCTTTATTCAAGTAAGTGACAATTTTTAAACCTCGAGCCTGATATTCTCCAATGATTTGATTGACCACTAACTGAGAGTCACTGTAGATATCAAGTGACTTTATATGCATGTCTCTGGCTAGCCGTAATCCTGCGAGCAACGCTTCATATTCGACTTCGTTGTTTGAAGCGGTGAAGTCGAATCTAATCACGCAGTGAAATCGATGCCCTTCAGGCGTTATCAAAATCACTCCTGCTCCAGCGTGATGCTCATTGGAAGAACCATCTGTAAACAACTTCCATGAGGGAGTTTGGCTTTGAGGTTCAGGCTCGTCTGTTCCTTATGGCTGTTTGCTATTTGGAAGACCAGTGAGCTCTGCAATGAAGTCGGCCAGAGCTTGCCCTTTTATTGCTGCTAGTGGTAAGTAGGAGATATCAAACTGCCCAAGTTCAACTGCCCATTTCAACAATCGGCTTGCGACTTCTGGCTTCTGCAGAACTTGCTGTAGAGGTTGGTCAGTCAAAACTGTGATTGGGTGAGCTTGGAAGTATGGCCACAGCTTTCTGGAGGCTAAGATCAAGCAATAGGCTAATTTTTCAATAGGTGGATACTGCAGTTCTGCTCCTATTAGCCTTTTGCTTACATAATAAATGACCTTTTGCACGCCCTCTTCCTCTCTCACTAGAACAACACTAGCAGTGTATTCTGTGATCACCAAGTAGATTAACAGAGTCTCTTTATCGATCGGCTTCGATAGAATCGATGGCTGCGACATGTGCGTCTTTAAAGCTTGAAAAGCTTGCTCACACTCCTCCGTCCATTCAAACTTCTTGTTTCCTCTAAGCATATTAAAAAATAAATCTACTGAGAGCAGCAATTCTTCTGGTTAAGCTTTTAACATCCTTGATTTTTGTTGGCGATCTCATATCGACCAGGGCTTTGATCTTCTTGGGATTGGCCTCAATTCCTCACGATTTTACGATAAATCCTAAGAATTTTCCTGATCCAACTCCGAAGTAACACTTGAGGGGATTCAGCTTCTTCTAATATTTGTTCAAGACGTCAAAGCATTCTTGTAAGTCCCCTATATGTCCTTCCACCTTCTTCGACTTAACCAGCATGTCGTCAACGTATACCTCCATGTTTGTTCCGATCAGGTCCTTGAACATGTGAATGACTAGTCGCTGGTAAGTTGCACCAGCGTTTTTCAAATCGAAGGGCATTACTTTGTAACAGTTAAGCCCCGTATCGGTCCGAAAGCTAGTGTGATCCTTGTCAGGGGGATGCATACTAATCTGATTATACCCAGAGTATGCATCCATGAATAAGAGGATCTCATGCCCCGCAATAGCATCGACCGGCTGGTCGATTCTAGGGAGTGGGAAACAATCTTTGGGGCAGACTTTATTAAGGTTTGTGAAATCGACACATGTTCTCCACTTGCTATTCGGCTTAGGAACCAGTACGGGATTAGAGACCCAGGATGGATAAAACGCTACCCAGATGAATCCATTCTCCTTTAGCTTCTCGACTTCTTCCTTTAGAGCTTTTGATCTGTCTTTGTCGAGCAGTCTCCTTTTCTGTTGCACTGGTGGAAAACTCTTATATAAGTTCAGGACATGGCTAATGACCGCATGGTCTATTCCAACCATGTCTTTACGTGACCAGGCAAAGACTTCCTGGTTCTTTCTTCAAAATTCCACAAGTTTTTGTTTCGTTGTTGTCTCTAAGCTTTTATCGACTTTCACAACCCTGGTCGGATCTGCTTCATCAAGTTAGACCTCCTCAAGGTCCTCGATGGGCCTTATATATTCATCAAAATCCCCAAAGCGAGGATCTAAATCTCAGTCCTCACTTTGGACAACGCCTTATTTGTTGACACCATCACTTGATTGGGCTTGTACATCAATAGCCATTTGCAACTCTTTCCCAGCAGCTTCCCTCGATACACATTTCTTCGCCTTAGATATCGAGGCTTTGTAGCACTCCCTTGATTCCCGTTGGTTTCCCAACACGTATCCTATCCTTGCGTCGGTTGGGAATTTCATGGCAAGGTGCCATATCGAGGTAACGGCTCGCAGGTCGACCAAAATTGGCCTTCCAATTACAGCATTATAGGCTGAAGAACAATCGACTACTATGAAAGTAGTGAGTAATGTCCTGTTTGCAGGTGCAGTTCCTGCTGTAACTGGGAGCCTAATCGACCCTGTCAGGGCTGGCCCTTCGCCAGATAAACCATAGTTGGTTTGGTTGCACGACTCTAGGTCCTTGACAGACAACTTCATCCTTTCCAGTGAAGACTTGTACAAGATGTTGACTGAGCTTCCTGTGTCAACCAACACCCTTTTAACCATCATGTTGGCGATTTGGACGTCAATGACCAGCGGATCAGAGTGTGGGAATCAGACGTGTTGAGCATTGTCTTTAGAGAAGGTTATCAACTCCTCCTCTGTTCGAGCTTTCTTTGGTGCTCGATTCTCCACAATCATCATCTCGATGTCCTGGTCATGGCGTAAAGTCCGAGCATATCGCTCCCTTGCTTTCCCACTATCCCTTGCAATGTGTGGGCTGCCACAGATGGTGAGTCACGTTCTTGCCACAGAAGTTGGCTATAAAGAGTGCGAGCGTTGGCGTGCAGGCGCCTGCTCATTGCCACCTTGAGCCTCTCACTGAGACCCTCCTGTGACTCGTACGTATCTCCTTAGGTGTCCCTGCCTGATCAGGAACTCAATCTCGTTCTTCAACTAGTTACACTTATTGGTGTCATGTCCGTAGCCGTTGTGAAAATGACAGAATTTTGTCGTATCTCTCTTGGAGATATCCTTCCTTATAGGCGTTGGTCGCTTATAAGGGACATTGGCATTGGTCTCCTGGTAGACCTCTGCCCTAATTTCAACAAGGGCCGTATAGTTGGTGAATCTCGACTCATATCTGTTGCCTTTGGGGCGTTTATTTTCAGATGTTGACGGCTCATTGGTCGCCCTTTTTCCACCGTTTCTGCCATTTCCGCTCCCATTTCCTTTGCCGTTTCCATTGGGTTTATCTGACCCGTTGGCGGCTTTGGCAGGATCTTCCTTTGGTCCCTTCTCTTTCGTGGGCGACATCCCTTCGTGGCGATTGCATCTTCCAGCTTGATGTATCGATCAGCTCGATCCAGGAATTTCTGGGTACTTCTTACCCCATTCTTTTTTAGGCTTCTCTAGAGGGGAGAATGGCTTCCAACCCCAACAGTTAGGGCCATCATCTTTTCCTCGTCGCCCACTGTTTTGGCTCCAGCCACTGCTCGCATAAAGCGCTGGACATACTCCTTTAAGGGCTCTCCCTCCTTTTGGCATATCTCGACCAACTGGTTCGCCTTAGTGGGGTGTACGTGACCGCGTAGAATTTTCCGTAAAATTCCTTCACGAACATTTCCCAGTATACTATACTAGCAGGGGGGAACTTAAAGAACCACTCTTGGGCGGTGTCAGATAGGCTGGCGGGGAAGATCCTACAATGGGCATCATCTGACACCTTCTAAATATCCATTTGTATCTCAAACTTGTTCACATGAGATATTGGGTCCCCATACCCATCAAAGTTCAACAATGCTGGCATTTTGAACTTGTTGGGGGTTTCTGCCACAACAATCCTCTACACAAACAGAGTGCCTCTCCTTCGATCGTATTCTATGTGGGATGCCCGACTCCTAACCAGCTACTGTACTGCCTAGTTCAGAGCATCAATTTGAGCCTGAACCACGTCTGGGATCGCTGGGGTGGTTGGGCCGGAGGAGTGTACTCATCGTGCCTCCCGTGTCTATCGTTGAGTATGTCCCTCGGGTCATCATCCCTACATCTTTGTTTGCTATCTCCAAGGCAATCAAAGATGTTATGCTGTCGGTGTTGCCCCCTAGCGTTATGGCTCGCAGGCCTATTTTCCCTTGGTGGGGGGTTTCTGTCTCCACCTCTCCCCTCATGTCTTCGACCAGCATTCCCCCTGCCGGAATCGGCCTCATTGTAGTCATGGCTGTCTCTAAATTGCGGCCAACTTTGGCGGGACCGGCTGGTCACACTGTTTCATCCTCTAGCTGGCATTTCCTGAGCGTCAGGGGGAGGCCTGCGCTGGTCGGTGGGTCCCCGTGCATTATTATGTCATGGGGGGCCCTTGACTACAAAGCCTGACTCGTTATGCCTTCTGTGGGCAGAACGACGTTGCCCCCTGCTCGGTGGATTTGGCTCATCATCCCCTGGGCATCTAGGGCTGCGGGGCGGCTGCCCAGCCCTATTCTGCCTTTGGCGCTGAGGATTGCCACGACCAGCTTGAGAAGGTGGCTGTTGCTCAGGATCCCGAAATGGGACATCAACCTGAGCAACGGTGGCTACTCTGGTCTTTGTGGGCTTGCTGGCTGGAGTGGAGGACTCGAATTAGGGGCCGTTGCGGTGGTGCACTTGGTGGCTGGTCCGGTTGAGAGGTCGGCGCAGCATGCCGTCTGGCCAACTGAATGGCTGCTTTAAGAGCGACCGTGGCATCAATCTATCGACGGTCCATTTCTTCCTGCAACTCATTTAACTCCTGGCACTGACGCTCAATCTCCCTTTGTTGCAGCGCCAAGGTCTCTGCCGCATTTTCCTTATTGGCCCTCATATTGGCCAACTCATCCTAAAACACGCCCAGTGTTGCCCTCAGTGTCTCAGAATCCATTTCCTCCTCTTCAAAATCCAAGTGTGGTTCATTTTCAGCCACATTTGGAGGAGAAGGTTAAGATGACGCAACGCCAGCAGCCTGTCCAGCCTCTTGGATGTCTTCGCCATTTGATTTTCTTTAAGCTTTTTGACTAATCTCTCAATGAAAGCACCAAAATGTTGACCTTTGATTTGGCCAATGACACGGAGTCAAAATAACGACAAAGAATAAAATCAAGAATGGAATCAAATGGGAAGAAAGTGACACAAATGATTTATAGTGGTTCGGCCCCAACTGTGTGGTAATGACCTATGTCCACTTAGTGTTCTTATTGATGTTGAATCCCAATGTCGTGATCAAAGAACTAGGGTTCTTGAGTTTCACTAGCCTCATAAGAATTACAAATTTTTGGTGGATAATCACACTATGCTCTCTCTATGAGTATTCAAGTTCAAAGTTCCAAAAGTCCCTTCCTTGAGCCCTCCCATTCATATTTATAGGCTCAAGGGGGTTACATGGGCCAATGGGCCTTAATTATCCTTAATATCAGCGTATCAAGGTAATAAAGAGAAAATATAATAAATGTAGTTATTACAAGATTGCGTATCTTAAAGGAAATCAACTGAAGCATGCGACCAGACTGGTCACATCTAAAACCGTGATCTGATGAAGCAATAAATATATGGTCGATAGGAGAATAACACTCCTTCACTTTGACGTTGCCACGTGCCAACCACGTGTAATAAACTCTTGCCACATCATCACGAGTCATTTTTGGGTAAACAGCAGGCATTAAACATGTAATCTCTAAGCTACACCAATCATGCGAGTACTCTTGTCCAATACAAATCTATGGTTATTCAACTAAAGCATACTTAACCCTCACTTTTTCAGATTTTAGGTTAAAAACATATAGTTCATGCAATCTGAGGCCAATCAATCATAAACTTTAAATACAAATAAAGAAATTCACAATATTGACAGGAAATTCATAAGAATTGCATTAGATAATCATAAGGTTTAAAGAAGAATCCATTAACACACTAACAAGAAAATTAGTTCATGCTAAACATAATAGAATCCATGAAACTAGATCTAAACATCACTATAACAGAAAGTAAGAGAAGAAAAGAAGAAAAACAATGAAAGATGTTGAATCCTCAATTCCTAGCCTCTGCTGAGTGTTTCTTTGAGTCTCTCTGGTTCCATCCTTCAAAATTCGACATAATGATGCATTATATAGTTGCCCTACGTGTTCTATGTGAAATACCACTTATGCCCTTGTTAAAAAATACCCTTTTCTGCATGATAACAGAATCAAGCACTGCGACTCAATAAGGAAGCGCTGCAACCCTACTTTGAAATTGGAAAACTCATCTTTCTCTGCTTTCGTCAGTGCCGCGGCCCTAAAGTGATTGTGCCATGGCTCAAAATACACATACAATAATGTTGCGACTCAAAAGTCTAGCGCTGCGACCTTCTTTCAACCCAGATTTTTGCCTTCTCTAACTTCCACAGCGCCGCAACTCAAAATTACTTCTCAAAAAATTGAACTTTTCAAGCCCGATAACCTCATTTAAGGCCAAAAACATTCCAAATGAGATCTCTTAACCACAACCTTTTCAAATTAGGCATTTTAAGCTCAGAATCTCAAGATATCTCTATATTTTAGTCCATTTCTTTATTCCGCATAAGATCCTAAAACTGTTAGGAACGAGTTTCCTAATACGCAGCGGAAAGGTGGTGTGGTTGGCCCAGTGTACAACAAAAATTTTGTAACATATTTAAACTACCTTTAAATATGCGGATCCATTAATATACATACATTAATCATAAGCAAGATAGTGATAGAAATCATACCTCTTGAAGCCTATCAAGTGTCCTTGCTATCTTCTCGTATTTAGAACGATCTTCCTATCCAAGCCGCTCCACGTACTCACACCAAGATCTTCCAAAGCGTTCTCTACACCTCAAAAAATGTGTGGGCACTTAGAGAATGAAGGATAGTTTATTTGTGATTCTTCTTGATGTACTCAACTCATGAGATCAAGAGAATAGGCCTGAGAATTGGTTCTTTATTTTCAGGGAGAGAGAAAACTATCGTTCTATTTTTCACAGAGCGAAATTGTCAGAGTAGTCTCACTCTCTTTTCTTATCTTCTCTGAATAATTTTCTGATCAGTCATACTTAACAGAAAAAATTCAAAATTTAAAAATTAAATCTGTAACCATTTTACAATTTAATTTTTAATTAATTAATTATTCCATTAATGAAAAAATACGAAAAAACCAATTTTTGAATTATCCATTAATTAATTAATTAAACAAATAAAATTGAAAATCCCATCCCTGAAAAAATACTGCTCTACACGCCACACACAGTCTATGGACTGTGTGTGAACGTGTAGCTTCCTAATTTCTAGAGATATTAGTTTTTTAAATTTTATTTAATTATTTATTCAAATTTCTTTGTCAGATAAGATCTAACAACCTGATAGCTAATTCAAATTTGAATTCAAATTAACTATCTATTTAATTAATTATCAAATATAATTAATAATTTGAATAAATATTAATCTTTTAAATTCAAATCCAATTTGAACTTAACAGATTATTTTCTCCCACTCAAATAAAGATATTTAATTAATTCTACCAATTAATTAAATCCAAAATTTTCGAAAATAAATATTTAATTAATCATAATTTCGAAAATTACAATTAATTAATTATTTAATTAAATTTCGAAATTTAATTTAATTATTTAGTATAATTTCGAAAATTATACAATAATTAAATATTAATTAATTTTGTTAACTACAACTAATTTGTAATTAATTAATTAATCACTATTATCATATAATTGCATATTTGGCCTGAAGAACAAGTTTCTTCTTAAATATGTCTTTAAACTATTTTCCCTTCATATCAACTCTTACCTTGAACAGTGTTGATAGAGCCGCTATGGGGACCTATGGACCTATAATTCCAAGCTCCAATAAATTTGAGATTATTAATTAAACTCTTTAATTAAATAATCTTAATTTATTAATCTCATGATTATTCCACTATAAATATGAGACTGCACTCTTGTAATTATAGACATTTCATTTACTGAGTACTTTATAATCATAAAGCGTCCATTGATATAATCATTGCATACAACTTCACCCTCTAATAATGGTTCATAATTAATCGGGAATAAAATTACCGTTTTACCCTTTTAATTATCTCTTGTTTCCTTAAGTACCATTGACTCTACTAGTGAAGGTTAATTCATAACTAAATTATGAATTTGAGCTCAATAACCTTTCAATCCCAAAAGTCAACCCTTAAGAGAACCATCATTCAATCTCTTGCGAGAAGGTATAGATTCCATATCTGTATACTATGTCCCCAGCCATCTATATTAATGAGTTCCCAAAACAAAAGTTTTTAGCCTGATCATTTTGACAGACCCTAACAAGTGAATCAAAGAACTCATATAACATAAACAGGAGTTCATTGTAACTTCAGGAATAAGATCTATTTGTATATGATCATTAGTTGATATATTTAATTAATACTTCGAAACGGTATTTAACTAAGTATTAATAAACATATCTGGTCATGTTCTATATATTCTCTAATATATAAAGCACCTCCACTAAAGTGTCCTACCACACTAGTGATCCGGATCTAAATCACATGTATTCATAATACTAGTGGACCGTACTTGCAGTAATTAATCTAAAGATTCCATAACTTTATTTTACTGCGAACTATTCAAGTTCATTTATCTCAAACACAATCCTCTCGTACTAATACGTGTTTGAGATTACATTCATGAACTTAGGAATTTTCCTGATATTTACATAATATGATCATAGAATAATATAGTCCATAAAATATATGCATAACAAATTCAATTTATTTATTTATTTCATAAAAACAATGTCCACTACATATGCTTTCAGGGCACATTTCCAACAAAAACCACTATCAAACACAAGTGTCATACTACAAAAAAAGGCATATAGACTCCCTAACATTTCTCTCCAAAACACTGTAAAAACTAACCTAACAAACTCCCCCAAATATAAATTTTACTCTCCCTCGAGTAAAAACCAATTAACACTCCCTAAAATAAACTAACAACATGGTCGAATCAAGCTATCACTTAACAAGCCTCAACCCAAGAAACATGTAACACCCTAATTTCTCATCAATTATTAAGAACACAACGTTGGATCATAAACATAAACGTTGCTCTTTTATTGAATGAAAATTTAAATAAGTAAATGGATCCATGGTTTTTCGAAAATAAAATAATTGTCTTTAACATACTAAAATGAGCAACATTAAATAAAACTTTAAAAGAAACATGCTTTAATAAAAATAAATAAATAGGCTCGCTTGATCTTCCTCGACTATATGGTCCCCACAAGTACATCACGAAGATCCTAGGTCCCATTTGCCACTGGCCTTTCTATCTTTAATTGCCTGAATCAACAACATCATAAGGGGTGAGCTTCTAAGCCCAGTAAGGAAAATACAAACTAGAGTCAGTCATATAATCATATAATCAAACATATCATAAATTTCACAAGAGTCATAACATAACTTATTTATACTAATCATACAACATCATAAAAACCTAGATCATAACATAGCCTAAGTTATAATCATAAATCATAGTTCATAGTCATAAGTCATAGGTCCTAATAATAGGTCATAGGTCATAATCATCGGTCATAAGTCATAATAATAGGTCATAGGTCATAATAACAAAACAGATATAATAAAAAGATAAGTGCTTATACATCGGTGGTAATTAAGCCTCGGACATAAGTCTGTTATATACCGGACATCAACTTAGGTCTATCATAAAATTTTGGCAACTGAGCCTACCAGACATAAGTCTTTCATACATCACTGGACACCTTTGGTCCAACCACACTTACCCCTTTATTGTACCTGAAATATTAGGTCATACAAAACATAAAATAGGTCATAAACTAAACTACCTAATTTTCTTTACCAAATCAAGGATATTGGAGACAAGTGCGAGATCGGGAACTCCTAAAACCAAATATTAAAAACCATAAGTTCTCTAGAGAAAAGAAGATGAAGATAAGATCTAAACCATTGGAATAAATTCTTACCAAAAACCTTAAGTTTTAAAGATTTAGAGCACCTAACAAAAAGTCATTATAACGAGTTAGGATTGAACTAAAAGAAAAGAATAAGAAGAATTGAAATGGACTAAACATGAAGATTAAGCGTACCTTAGAGAGCTTAGAGCTTCGATTTATACCTCAAATAATGAAATCACACAATAGCTCTTCCCAAGTGTTTACAAAAGCTTAGATTTGAAAGCTTTGACCCCAAAACCCTAGTGTTTCTCTCTAGAATGAAAATAACAGCTTGGAAGCTCTGAAAAGTGTTTGGAAGGTGATCAAAATGGTTGAGTGAAATGTATTATTTATAGAGTTCAAGGAGTGAAACTATAACTTCTTGGATAACCAAGAAAGTTACATTGTGCATTTTAAAATAGTGCAAGACTTGCTAATCAAGTCGTTTGAACATAAATGTGATTCTAAAGTCAACTAACAGGTTAGGGTTAAAAGATTTTGATCATAAACAGTTAATTTTCATTAAAACAAATGTTTGCTACATGGGATCCAAAAAAAAACATGGTTTATGTGATAAATACAACTCACAAAAATTTATACAACAAAAGCCAGTCTAATGGAAAAATACAATTTAGAGCTCTATTCCTGTAACTTTCCCTCGGCCATGGCGGTCGAGCAGCTGATGATGTACACTCTGCCCTCAGAGCTCTCCAACTCATGGTTGGTCCAGTTTCCTTTTGCCTTTACCTGTACCACGTAGCATCTGTGAGCCAAGGCCGAGTAAGAAAACACATATAACAGCAATAGCATTCAATCAACTTTAATCAAACTAATTCAATTATTCAGTAGAGTACAAGCATTAAGCTAAACAACGATAAATAGGTATTTTCAAGCATTCATCTCAATCAGTAATACAATTGTTCAGGTGTTGGCGACCTTACGCCGAGTCCTCTGTTTATCTAGCTGACCCTGGCTCGCTTAGGCCGAGCTGCGTTCAGTACGCTTATCATCAGCCTTGGCACCCTTAGGTCATACTTTCATATAATGAATAACAACCATATAATCACAGAATACATACGTTCAACCACAGGGAAACTCAGTCCCATTCACAACAACATGGGTGCAGTTTTCTTACCTTGAATCCTGAGCGATAAATAAAGAGTGGTCCCGAGCTCGATCCTCAATCTTGAGCCTTAACGATAATCCTAGTCACAAGCAATGATGAATAACTTATCAAATTCTAATCCAATTAAATGTTTTGGAAATAAATACTAGCCTCTAAGACCTCGAATTCTACTAAACCAGGTAGTAGAATTCATCCCGAGCGCTTAGGTTTGAAACCCTGTGCCTCCTCGAGCTTAAAAACCTAAGTTCCCTTTATTTTCCATTTAGGGTCACGACTTGCCCTAAAGGGCCCCAACCCGCCCCTTAATCAAAGGCCCAACCCTCACTGCTGGAGGACACGGGCCGCAACTTGCATCCCCTGGGTCACGGCGTGCCTGGCGAATCAGAGGCATCTAGTCTCTTCAAGCACGCGGGCCGCAATGCCTGAATAACAGGGCCGCGACCCGAGGCCCAAAACCCAGAAACTCCACCCTTTATCCAGCATTTCCCTCGAGTCCAAGCCTTAAAATTCAACCCATTCCTTAGCCAAACTTAGAATTGAACTCAAAATTCTTATTCCTATAACCTAAACATCATATCCAATCTTATAAACAATTCTTACTCTCCTTAACACCCAAAATCAGCCTTAAAAATCATTCTCATGCAGGCTCTAAGATCATCGTCATTTCAACAGAATTCAATAATCATAGGTTACATTTTTACCTGAATTGACAGCTTGAATCCCCCAGCTAAACTCTGTCCACTTCTAGCCTTAACTCCTTATGTTTTCCTTGCCCAAACTCAGCTCATTTCCAATATTGTTCTCCTTCAATTCTCCAAATTTACTTAGGTTTTAGAGAGAGCGAGAGTGAGAACGTGTGGGGGAAAAAGAGAGGGAAAGAGAGTGTTTTGAGAGTCAGGAAATTTCTAGTGAGTTCTGTCATTCCTAGAATTAGCTAGGTGTATTACCCTTAACCCAAAAAGACTAATTTGCCCCTTGAATTTACTCAGCCCTCTAATGATTTCATAGGGTAAAACTGTCATTTTTCCGATTCTCGCTAATTCCTCAAGTGTTCCTACCATTTACCAATTAATCCCGTCGTTTCCAAATAATTACCAAATACTTATTCATTATTCAATAAATCCCAAAATATTCTCTAAATTTCCAAAATACCCCTAGGCTCCCCCGAGCCGGGTATTAAACCCCGCTGTGACTATTTCACTAATTTGCTCACTAGGATCGTCTCGAGCAATAAACTACAAATATATTCACACAATAATGTGGTCTCAGCCATTTATCACATATAGTCACATTTATGCCCTTAAAGGGCCAAAATTACAGATATGCCCTTATAAATAGTAAGGGCCCACATGCATATTTAATACTCATAAACATGCATATAATTTATTCACATAATCATATAGATCATGCATGCCACATAGTCACACGTTTAACTAATTAAACACACACACATATCCAATTATGCCCTCTCGACATGCTAATCAAGGCACTAAACCCTATTAGTATTTTTGGGTCGTTACAGAAACTAACTTCCATTTCAATGAATAAATAAATGATTAACAATAACATTTTCCGCTCAACAAATGCCCAGAACTCGGTCAAAATCGTTCAAGAACAAGTCCATGTTGTTGAGGGCTATTTCTAGCTTCGGATTCCATGGATTTTCAAAAGTGACCATAGGAGCCGATATATTCCCGAGGGTCTGTGGTTTCGTTCATGTAAAGTCAACGTGTTTTTCCCTTAAATTATAGGCAATATATCGACCCCTATAGCTACGATATATCGACTTATGCTGATATACTAAACCACGTTTTGGCACATTTTAAGCAAACTTAAAGTTTGTTTAATCTACTTTGACTGAGTAATACGAGATCCTAACATCTGAGGGAATGTTCTAGACCTCCTAGACTTATCCTTCATTATTTTATTCATCTAAAATCCTTAAATCCTTAATAAACATATATGTGACAAATGTCACATTCTTAATTATTATATCTAAACCTTAGGTTATAAAAAAATAATATTTCTAGGACTATCTACATTAATCAAACATTATGATAAAATTAATATTTCTAAACTATAGGCTAAACTTTATAAAATCCATAACTAGCTCTACGAGTTTCTAACTAATTCCCGACTTTGAACCAATATCCATAAAAACTAAAATACTACAGCGCAAGATAATATTATCTAACTAAGTAAAATTCTAAGGCGCTACGATTCTCCCCTACTTAAAATAATTTTGTCCTCGAAATTTACTTACCAATTACCTCAGGATATCGCTCCCTCATATATTCCTCCAACTCCCATGTTGCCTCTCTGTCAGTGTTATTGCTCCACAAGATTTTAACCATAAGGATACTTTTGGACCTTAACTCCTTAGTTCCCCGCTCTAGAACGCGTATTGGTCGTTCCTCATAACTGAAATCTAGTTTTAACTCTAGAGCCTTGTAATTGAGCACATGGGACTGATTTGATACATACTTTCTGAACATAGATATATGAAAAACATTATGTGTTTCAACTAATGATGGCAGTAAAGCCAACTGATATGCTACTTGCTCTACTTTGTCCAATATCTCTAAAGGACCATTAAACCTCGGGCTTAACGTTCCTTTCTTTTTGAAACACATAATTCCCTTCATCGGATAAACTTTGAGAAAGACTTGATCCCTACTAAAAACTCAACATTTTGCTTCTTAGTATCGGCATAGCTCTTTTGGCAACTTTGGGCGGCAACCATTTGTTGTCTTATCTTACTACTGCCTCTGTTGCTTCTCTTACGGCCTCGGGTCCTAAGTATCGTCTTTCACCAACCTCGTCCCAATGAAGTGGTGATTGGCATTTCCATTCACATAGCATCTCATAAGGTGCCATGCCTATTGTTGCCTAATGACTGTTGTTGTAAGAGAATTCTATTAAAGAAGTTACTTGCTCCATGATCCTGAGAAGTCTAAAGCACACGCCCTCAACATATCTACTAATATTTGTATGGTACGTTTTGACTGACCATTAGTTTGAGGGTGAAATGCCGAACTTAGCTTTAACTTAGTGCCCATTGCACGTTGTAGACCTTCCCAAAACTTTCTTGTGAAAATCTATCCTCTATCAGAGAGTATCATCTTTGGAACTCCATGTAGTCTCACTATCTTCGCCACATAAGGTTCTACATACTGCTCGGCGTTATAAATTGTTCTTACTGACAAGAAGTGAGCAGATTTTGTGAGTCTATCTACTATCACTCAAACAGAGTCATGCTGCTTGGTGGTCCTTGGTAATCCCATCACGAAGTCCATCGCTATATCTTCCCATTTCCATTTAGGAATTTCGAACGGTTGTAATGTTCCAGCGAGTCTCTGATGTTCGAGCTTAACTTGTTGACATGTATGGCATTTTGCTACAAATTTTGCTATGTCTTTCTTCATCCCCGGCCATCAGTACATTGTCTTGACATCGTTGTACATCTTGGTCGATCTCAGGTGAAGTGAATATGGAGTAGTGTGTGCTTCCTTCATAATACTATCTCTTAATTCACTTTTTCCTGGCACACACACTCGATTCCTATATCGTAGCATGCCTTCTTTTGTCAAGGAAAAATCAGCATTCTCCGAGCTTTGTAGTGCTACCTTTTTTTTAAGAAGAAACTCGTCCACTTTTTGTTTCTCCTTTATTTCCTCCATTATTGTTGACTTGATTGTGAGGTCAGCTAGTTGTCCGATTATTAACTCAATTCCGGATATCATCTTGTAAGTGTTGCGCTATCCTCTTAAGTGTCGACATGCTTCCGTAATTCTGCTTACTAAGTGCGTCTGCCACAAAATTAGCCTTTCCCGGATGATACAAGATCTCACAATCATAGTCCTTTACTAACTCCAGCCACCTCTGTTGCCTCATATTGAGCTCCTTTTGCGTAAAGAAGTACTTTAGACTTTTGTGGTCCGTATAGATTTCACACTTCTCTCCGTACAAATAATGCCTCCAAATATTAAGAGTGAAAACCAATGTTGTTAATTCTAGGTCATGGGTCGGGTACCGCTGCTCGTACTACTTTAGCTATATCAAAGCATATGCGACCACCTTTCCGTCTTGCATCAAAACGCATCCAAGTCACTGCTCCGACGTGTCGCAATATACTATAAACTTGCCCTTATCGTTTGGGACGCATAGAACTGGGGATGATATGAGCTTGTTCTTTAACGTTTGGAAGCTTTCTTCACACTTTTCCGTCCATGTGAACTTCTCCTACTTCCTTGTTAAATTTGTTAAGGGTGTAGCTATTTTGGAGAACACTTCGAAAAATCGTCTATAGTGTCCTGCCAAACCCAGAAAACTTCTTACATCGGTGGCACTCTTAGGTTTGGGCCAGTCCTTCACTGCTTTTATCTTGGTTGGATCTACTTCTATGGAATTTTTAGACACAATGTGTCCTAGAAATTCCACCTTCTCTTGCCAGAATTCACATTTCTTTAACTTAGTGTATAATTGATGACTTTTGAGTTATTCTAATGTTAGTCGCAGGTGCTCTTCTTGCTCGGTTTTTGTCTTTGAGTAGATCAATATGTCTTCTATAAACACTATAATGAACTTATACAAGTAGTCCTTTAATACTTGGTTCAAAAGATCCATGAACGCGACTGGTGTGTAAGGTAAGCCAAAAGACATTACCAGGAACTCGTAATGTCCATATCTGGTCCAAAAAGTCATCTTTGGGATATCCTCTTCTCGTACTCTTAGTTGATGATATCCTGACCGTAAATCTATTTTTGAGAACAATGTAGATCCTTGTAGTTGATCAAAAAGATCATCTATTCGAGGCAAAGGGTATTTTTTCTTAATTGTCACTTTATTTAGTTCTTGATGGTCAATGCACATCCTCATGCCCGTCCTTCTTCTTGACAAAAAGTACTGGTGCACCCCATGGTGAATAACTTGGTCTGATGAAACCCATATCTAATAGCTCCTGCAGTTTCATCTTTAACTCCTTTAACTCAATAGACACCATTCTATAGGGATTTTTTGATATTGGAGCCATCTCTGGTGCCAACGCTATTTCAAACTCGACTTCCCTACTCAGAGGTCATCCCGTTAGATCTTTTGGAAACACCTTGGGAAATTCGCATACAATATGTGCATCTTTTGGTTCGAGCTACATCTCTCGTGACTTGTCCACCATGATGGCTAGAAATGCCTAACACCCGCTATTTATTGACCGTTGAGCTTTTAGAGCTGAGACTATTGGTATGGAAGTTCGGGAAATTTCTCCTTCAAAGGTGAACTATTCACCGCCTTCTATTTGAAAGTTGATTGTCTTACCCTTACAATCTATCATTGCCCCATGTTTTGCTATCCAATCCATGCCTAATATTACATCATAATTCTTAAGGTCTAACTCGATCAAATCTACTGGTAATTATCTTTGTTTGATTCTAACTGCAACGCTACGCACCCCTCTACTAGATAGCATTCTTTTCCCCGAGGGTAACTCAGTGACAACTTATCTCTAAAAAGTTCGCATGGTTTACCTAAGCTATCAATCATATTCATACAAACAAAAGAATGAGTAGCTCCTAAATCGAATAAAAGATTGCATAGTTTACCAGAGATAGTGATCTGAACTGTTACCACTGTATTACTGGTTTCTGCTTCACCTCTAGTAAGAGTGAAAACTCTAGCTGGCACACGCTTATTGTCTTTCTTTTGGCCCTTCAACTTTGGGCAATCCTTTTTAATGTGTCCTTATTCTCCACAATTGAAACAACCTTTCGTCTTATATCAGCATTCTCCTAAATGCTTTCTCTTGCAGGTAGGGCACTAGGGATATTCCATGTAGGGCTTCTTATTCCCATTACATTCTGATGTAGTCTTACTCTTCTTATCGGCCCTTTGATTTTGACCACCGTCATGTTTTTGTTTGTGGTCGTTCTATTCTTGGCTATTCTTTTTGGCATCCCTTCTGGCCACACCTTCCTTCCAGATCCTTTCTTTCACCTGCTCAGCTTCCAAGGTTACCTCTAATGTTTCTGCTTAAGTGGTTATTCCTCATATTAGCTTTACGTCACAGGCTATCATAGGTTTCAGTCCCTTCATGAATCTTTGAATTCTTAGTGTCTCGGTGGGTACCGTATCTACTGCGAACTTAGCCAGCCCATCAAACTTCCTGGCATACTCTATCACAGTCGAACTCCCTTAAGTAAGCGCAATGAATTCATCCACCCTTGTGACTAGAATCGCAGGAATGTAATACTTCTTGTCGAACACTTGGATAAACTCGTCCCATATCATAATGTTCATATCTCGAGTCCGCTTCACTATATCCCACCAAATGAGAGCGTCTTTCTTTAGTAAACTCGAAGCGCATGAAACTCGGTCCTCATTCCCCAATCACATATGTTCTAAAATGGATTCTACCAAGCAAAGCCATTCTTCAAATTCTATTGGGTTAGATTCACCGTAAAAGTTTGGCGGTTGTTGCTTTCTAAAGCATTCATACATTGTTTTATTAATTGTTATTCATTTTGATCAGATCCAATCTAATAATGCAAAGAAAATGGGCCTTCACAAATGGGCTGACCCATAATAGAGGAATTTAAACTTTACACTTTCAATTGAATCCAAAATTCTTAACACTTACTAAACAATGAAACAAAATAAAAGAAAATAACACATTTTATTAAAAAATAAGAAATTAATTACAAACTGGTGAAAATTTTCTAAAAATAACATAAAACAAAACTTAACGATGTGTTCTTATATTCGTCTAATCCTCCACATCAGATCCTTCTTCTAGCATATCCTGAGTGAAGTCCTCATAATCCTCTTGAGTGTAGATAAACCTTGAAGTAAAAGGAACTTGATTAAGAAATCCTTCCGTAAGGTTGTCTGATAACTAATGAACCCTTTCTCCTATTTCTCCATTTGGTAATATAATATCCTTGAATATTTTAAAATTTCGTGCAAACCTATCCATAAATATGTCATATTTATCTTCAATAGGTACATCATTATCAAATAAAACTTCATTCATGCTATCCTTAAGCTTGGTTCTGCTAACAATAGTTTGACTGAGTGCATGAGAACAATGAACTTCTCATGTGATTTTAAAAGGGTTGTATGACTATTGATAATCTTTTCTATTTCCTTGTGAATTCAGTTGATTCTAAGAAACACTCTCTCAAACACATTCTCATACTCAGGGTCTGGTATTCTTCTTATAGCTTTAATCTTTCTAACCACACTTGAGTCCATTAAGCTAAATTATGAAAATAACACAAGAAAACATTACAACATATTTCACAAATTGTGTATGCTTACTTGGTAGAGAGTTGGTCATTTATAGTTGTCGTGTGTATTCATGAGAATGTTCAGGACCAATATAGTCGTGGCTCTGGTACCACTTGTAACGCCCTAATTTCTCATAAATTATTAAGAACACAATGTTGCATCATAAACAAGTGTTGCTCTTTTATTGAATGAAAATTTAAATAAGTAAATGGATCCATGGTTTTACAAAAATAAAATAATTTCCTTTAACATACTAAAATGAGAAACATTAAATAAAAATTTAAAAGAAACATGCTTTACTAAAAAAAAATAGGCTCGCTTGATCTTCCTCGACTATATGGTCCCCACGAGTACATCACGAAGCTCCTAGGTCTCACTTGCCACTGGCCTTTCTATCTTTAATTGCCTGAATCAACAACATCATATGGGGTGAGCTTTTAAGCCCAGTAAGGAAAATACAGACAAGATTCAGTCATATAATCATATAATAAAAAATAACATAAATTTTACAAGAGTCATAACAAAATTTATTTATACTAATCATACAACATCATAAAACTCTAGATCATAACATAGCCTAAGTCATAATCATAAATCATAATCTAAATCATAGTTCATAGTCATAAGTCATAGGTCCTAATAATAGGTCATAGGTCCTAATAATAGGTCATAAGTTATAATAATAGGTCATAGGTCATAATAACAAAACAAATATAATAAAAAGATAAGTGGTTATATAGGGGTGGCAATTAATCCTCGGACATAAGTCTGTCATACACCGAACCTCAACTTAGGTCCATCATAAAATCTTGGCAACCGAACCTACCAGACATAATTCTATCATACATCATTGGACACCTTAGGTCCAACCACAGTTACCCCTTTATTGTACTTGAAATGTTAGGTCATACAAAATATAAACTACGTCATTAACTAAACTACCTAATTTTCCTTACCAAATTTGGGATATTGAAGACAAGTGCAGGATCGGGAACTCCTAAAACCAAGCATTTAAAACCATAAGTTCTCTAGAGAAAAGAAGATGAAGATAAGATCTAAACCATTGGAAGAAAGACTTACCAAAAACCTTAAGTTTTAAAGAAATTGAGCAACTAACCAAAAGTTATTATAACGAGTTAGAATTGAACTAAAAGAAAAGAATAAGAAGAATAGAAATAAACTAAACCTGAAGATTAAGAGCACCTTAGATAGCTTAGAGCTTCGATCTATACCTCAAACACCGAAATCACACCATGGCTTACTTCCCAAGTGTTTAGAAAAGCTTAGATTTGAAAGCTTTAACCCCAAAATCCTATTGTTTCTCTCTAGAACAAAAATAACACCTTGGAGGCTCTGAAAAGTGTTTGAAAGATGATGAAAATGGCGGAGTGAAAGTTCCTATTTATAGAGTTCAATGAGTGAAACTAACTCCCATTTCAATGAATAAATAAATGATGAAAAATAACATTTTTTGCTCAAAAAATGCCCAGAACTCGGTCAAAATCGTTCCAAAACAAGTCCAAGTTGTTAAGGGTTGTTTCTTGCTTTGGATTCCACGAATATTCAAAAGTGAGCACAGGAGCCAATATATTCCCGAGGGTCCGTGGTTTTGTTCATCCAAAGTCGACGTATTTTTCTGTAAAAGCATAGGCGATATATCGGATTACATTGTTATACCAAACCACGTTTTTGCACATTTAAGCAGACTTAAAGTTTGTTTAAACTACATTGATTGAGTAATACGTATTCTAACATCTGAGGGAAGGTTCTAGACTTCCTAGACTTATCATTGATTCTTTTATTCATCCGAAATCTTTAAATCCTTAATAAACATACATGTGACAAATTTCACATTCTTAATTATTCTGTCTAAACCATAGGTTATAAAAAAATAATATTTCTAGGACCATCTACATTAATCAAACATTATGATAAAATTAATATTTCTAAACTATAAGCTAAACTTTATAAAATCCATAACTAGCTCTACCAGTTTCTAACTAATTCCCGGCTTTGAACCAATATCCACGAAAACTAAAATGCGACGGCATAAGATAATATTATCTAACTAAGTAAAATTCTGAGGCGCTACAAAACACCATGCAATATAAGTTTAAGAATTTTTTTTAACTAAAGCTACATCCATAATTTATGTCAAACCAATTCAACAGTCAACTTTGATCTTTACTATGCTTAATTTGCCACAGTTGATAAAAAACACAGCAGGCGATGCATCGCCTGACGTGTCCGTACAGATGCGTGTTTTGATCTCCAAATGATGTGTTCAAAAGCTCTAATCCTATTGGTTTGACTTAATGGCAGTGCCTACACTATATAATGGTTCTCTTAGAGTTTTGATAGACTTGATAATTCTTTCAAATCTCTCACTAACCTCTCTCTCTCTCTCTCTCTAGCTGCCAAGATCATAAGTTTTCTCCAAAAATTCCATAAAGAAAGTGCTTGTCTTTGTGAATTTCAAGGCTTGTTCAATCCCAATTCTCTTTCCTACTAGAGAAAGCCTCAAGCATCCTTCACGGACTGAGAAATAGAGAATTTTGACAACGATACATGTCATGTAGAAACCTTTTGTTTGATTTTCTCCATCAAAGGTTTCAAGTGGTGTTCTAATTAGGGTTTGATGCTTGCAAGAAGAACAAGGAGTATTGTTCTATAACTAGGGTTTGCAATTCTCTATCTCAATGTTTTCTTGGACTCTATCAAGTGTTATTGTGTGTAGATTCTTCTTATTGTGGTGGTGTAATCTCACTTTCTCCCAACAGGCATCGTAATTAAAGTTAAGAGGCAAATGGACAGATTCTTATCAACGTGGTTATTATTTTGGTAGTATTACAACAACTAGTAGATGTGAGTCTATGTATGCATTTTTGAAAAAGGACTTGCAAAATAAAATACCACTGTGGATTTTTTTTTACGACACTTTGACCATGCTTTTGTTATGATTGGTTAAATACATAGTGAAATTGGTTAGGCAAGAAGAGGTGTGAAAACCATAACAGTTTCACTAAAGTAAACATGTGTTAGTTGACTTTTGGTATATGCATCTATAAGTCATGTTTTTTGGTCCAAAGTGTTTCTTTGGAGAATATAAGAGTACCCAAAAATTTTAGAGACATTTGGGGATGTTTTGAGACAATTTTTGGGGAGCCAAGTCAAAAGGACCTGCGTTGCGTTGCCTCTTGGAGGTGACGCCTCACTGGTCCCTGGAAATACAACACAGGAAGTGCATCACCTTGGTGCATGTGATGCATCACCTGGGAGGTCAATACGCGATCGTACAGTGGCGTGTTCTTGGCTCCAAAATTCAAATTAAATGCTCTAATCTCATTGGTTGAGTCTAATGAGGGTTCATATACTATTTAAAGCGGTCTTGAGTTTTTGGTGAATTGATCACTCACCTCTCTCTCTCTCTCTCTCAAACCTATATCTCTCTTTATCTAGCTCTCAAGATTACTAGTTTTCTCCAAGATCTTCATCAAGAAAGCTTGAATTGCATGAAGATTCAAGGCTTGTGAATCCCAATCTCATTTCATTGTAGTAGCTTCAAGAAATTTCAAGGATGAGGCTAGGAATAGAGATTTTTGGAAAACAAATCTCAATTTGTGTCAAGCCTTTATTACAATTTTTTATCTACATAAAATCATAGAACTGTGATTTTATGTCACCAAGGTTCTTCAACCCATAAGTACATTCTACTACGTGTTTTATTTGTGTTATGTTCTTTGTATTTTTCTTCAATTCGAGAATAGATTATTCTTGATTATTCTTTTGAATTGTAATATACAAAGCTTGGTGTATAACCTTATCCCCAACAATAAAAATCTCTAACCCCAAACATAAGTTTTGTATCAAAAATTGTCTATCTCTAAGGTTTATCTACTAACCAAGACTATGGAAGAAAGCTCTTCAAGTTCATGTCTCAAGATATAGTGAGACTAGATCGATTCGATGGCTCAAACTTTGTAAGTTGGCAAGACAATATCAATTTTCTTCACACAACATTGAAGGTTCACTACATCCTCGACAAAGATTTTAAGACTATGGATGCGCCAAAGGATGATGATAATCAAGAAGTGATCAAGGAAAGGAAGAAAGGGGAAGACGAAGAGCTAATATGTAGAGGCCACATACTCAACACCCTCTCGGATCGTCTCTATGATCTCTGCACCAATACAACATCGGCAAAGGAGATATGGGATGCACCTAAAAAGAAGTAAAACATAGAAGAAGAAGGTACCAAGAAATTCTTCATAACTCAATATATGGAATTTAAATTCTTTGATGGAAAACCTTTACTCCCCCTAATACATTAGCTACAAGTTATTGTGAATAAGTTATCTACACTTAAGATAACATTACTGGAGTCCTTCATTGTGGGTTGGATCATAGCCAAGTTACATCCATCTTGGAGGGGCTATAAAAAAAAGATTCTCCATAAGAATGAGGAGATATATTTGGAGGAGATCCTAAAGCACTTAAGGATTGAAGATGAGTCTCGTTCTAGAGGCAAGTGTATGGAAGAGTCCAATGGTGGGACATCCAAGGCTAACGCCATAGAGAAACCCTCTCAATCCAAAGGGAAGGCCCACAAGAAACCCCGATCAAAGAAGGACACTAACCTAGCCCCTAAGAAGAATGAAGGGCAATTCAAGAGTGTGAGAGACCCTTGTTTTTCTTATGGCAAGAGGCAAGAGTGGTCACATGGCTGGGGAATGCAAGTTTTGAAAGTCTCAAAACTATGGATCCAAGGTCAACACAACCGAAGAGGAGTTGGTTGCACCCTTGAGCGAGGTGAATGTCATCCAAGACAAAGTGCAAGGATGTGTCGGGTTTTATGCCCTTAATAAAACTATTTTTCCCATGTAACACATTTTTATTATCAATAAAATAAGTAGAAATCATTTTGTTTATCCAATCACATTGTTCTCCTATTTTATTACATGTTTATTCAATTAATACAAACATTCATAAAATCTTGAACATATGGATAGTTACAATTATAGTGACTATGTCACAGTGGATTATAGTTGTAAATATATGTTCAAAAGAACGAGTCCTAAGATTAAATTAGTACACTAAATTTTCACTGAGTAGGTAATCTACGATATGATCTACTTACACATTTGGGGTGTGATGTCTTGTCCAAGGCATTGACCAAGTAGATAAGATCGATTATATTTGGTTTCATCGGACTAGGACAGATATTGATTATAGTTAGATAAATAAGTATCGTTGTTATTGAATCTAATCAATGTCACAACGTTGACCATAGGTCAGGTCAATCTTAATTCTAAGTGATAATATTATGCTAATTATATTATTTAAATCTTTTTACTTTTTTTTTACCAGCTTACCCTACGGTCTAACCCATACTTACATCTTGAAGATTTAGTAGTATTATTTAGTGGGAGTATTATTCATAGATATGAATTCTATAACTTCAGTATGAAAAGTGGAAAGATGATTTCCTTATTAGCTTTGTTCAAAAGGTTAAGTGATTGAGAGCTCATTTCTATGATTAAGTTGACAGAAATATCATTATAAGGAACTTAGTGGGAGTTAAGGATAAAATACTTATGAGGGGTAAAACGAAAATTTGCACCTATCTTGTTAGTAAGTTCATCGATAGAGGATTGACTGACTGTAATGGTTATAACAATGAATAACATATTTGTGGTTTAGAAAATATGTTCTATGAATTCAAGAGTTCAATTCTGAATCTATAGTGGAGTCATGAGGAATTAATAAATTGTGAGATAATTTATTTAATAAATAAACTCATGAGAATTTATTGAAGCTTGTATTCATGGATCCATGGTCTCCATGCCGTCTCTTATCAAATCAAATTTAATAGTCTCAAACAATTGATTTAAATATCAATTAGAAATATCAAATTGACTGGGTCAATTTAGTGATATTTACATATAATAAGAATTTGGGAATAAAAGAGAGTTTTTGGAAAAAATTATTAATATTGATAAATTTGTGTCAATTTAAATAAATAATATTAAATCAAGTTTCAAATTATAATTAGTAAATTTGCATAAGGATTTAATTATTTGTTTATTTAATTAATTAAAATAGAAATAAAAAAAAGCTTTGAATTTAGGCCCAATTGGGATTTAAATTCAAGACAAAAAGATTGGGCCCAAGTCCATTTGTTGGAGCCCAAGGCTTTGGATTTTTTATTTATTATTTTAATTAAAATAAATCTAATTAATTTTCCCATATAAGGAATGTGATGTCTATGGTTTTCATAAGAAAGATAGTATCAGTTGATTCGTTTGGGTAAGTGAAAACCTAGACAGTCTAATCCCTTCTTGGCCGCTCACTCTCTTGTTCTTCCCTTTCTAATTCTATCTCATGTGTTGAGAATTTGCCCACTCTTTGTTAGACTTGATTTAGAGATAGGTGTGGTAGACTTTGGCATAGTCTAAGCTGTTTAGATTCTTGACAATCCTAGCATTTAGAAAGGACAAAAGGATAGAGAATCTAAATGAATGAGACATTGTTCCGCTGCATATTCGTAAGTTTCTATATCTTTTTGTTTGTTTTAATTTACAAATCTGCTATTTAAATGTATGCCATGTGATTCTATGTTTCTATTATGTTTTTGGAAAAATAATAGGGAGCATGCATCTAGATTTACATTCCAAGATCCTACAGGATGGTGGTATGACACTTGTGCCACCATTCATGTAACTTATGATAGAGAGGTCTTCAAAACTTTTGAAGAATCAAATGATGGCTATGAGATTCAAATGGGAAATGAGCATAAATCCAAAGTATTGGGCAATGGAAATGTTTATATCTACTTTACATCCAGAAAGAAAGTTAGTGTGACTAATGTGTTGTAAGTTCCAGATATGAGTAGGAATCTTGTTAGTGGGAACTTGTTGATCAAACCAAACATCAAAGTGGTGTTTGAGTCCTGCAAGCTAATCTTGTCTAAGGACAATTACTTTGTGAGGAAACGGTATATGTGTAATGGAATGATTAAATTGTGTACCAAAGACTCAAGTTTTGATAATAATGCATGCACATCTTCCTCTCATATGCTTGGATTTGATTCTATTATTTTGTGACATAATACACTTGCTCATATAGGTTATAATACAATTAAAAGAGTTATCAAATGTGTTTTGATTGTATCCAATGATGTTGAGCATGATAAAGTTGAATTATGTATTAAATCTAAGATTGTAAAGAAACCTTATCCAAGTGTTGAAAGAGAAACTAACTTGTTAGGATTGATACATAGTGATTTATGTGAATTGAATGGAATAATTACTAGGGGTGGACATAGGTACTTTATTAACTTTATTGATGATTGTTTCTAGATTCACATATGTGTACTTGCTTAAGAATAAGGATATTGCTTTTAACATGTTTAAAATCTATAAAGCTGAAGTTGAAAATCAATTGGAAAAGAAAATTAAAGTGATTAGAAGTGATAGGGGAGGTGAATACTTTTCCAATGAATTCCATATATTTTGTGAAATGCATGGTATAATACATGAATGTACGACCCCTTATACACCCCAACAAAATGGTATAACAGAAAGAAAGAATATAACATATTTTGAAATGATAAATGTTATGCTATTACATGCAAATTTGAGTTTTACATTATGGGGAGAAGTCTTACTATCCGTTTGTCATATTCTAAACCGGATTCCTCTAAAGAAAAATCAAATTTCACCATACGAGGTATGGAAAAAAAAAAGAGGCCCAACCTAGGGTATCTTAAAGAGTGGGGGTGCCTTGCCTATTGCAAGAGCATGGAGCCTAAAAGGACCAAGTTGGGTCCAATGGGCATTAAATGTGTATTTGTAGGCTATACCTCAAATAGCAATGCCTATAGTGTATTAGGCTGGGAGTCTACTGTGATAATTTAATCAAGAGAAGTTGAGTTCTTTGAGAGTTTGTTGTATAGTGACAATAAGCCTTAAGAACTGATCTTATTAGAAGGAACTCAATATGAATTACCTTCAAGAGTTGTAGAGAAAACAAATTTTCCTAGAAGAAGCCAAATGCTTAAAGAGAGTGGATCACAAAATAAAACCTTTAAAGTGGAGACTCTTTACCTAGTAGAGGGAAATCCTAAGGGAGACACTTGGATTATCAAATGGTACTTCAAGTGGAGGAGGATCCTTAAACTTTCTAAGAAGATATGTCCTCAAGGGACTCTACCTTTTGGAAAGTGGAAATAAAATGATAAGATGGATTTAATTATGTCTAACCACACTTGGAATATTGTTGATCCACCATATGGATCAAAGCCAATATGTTGCAAGTGGGTATTTTGAACAAAGTACAATACTAATGGGACCATTCAAGCATATAAGACAAGGTTTGTGGCCAAATGGTTTAGACAAAGGGAAGGTATAGATTATTTTGATACCTATGCACCGGAAACATGTACAACATCTATAATATTGTTGTTTTTCTTATCATTAATACAACATATATGTTCATCAAATAGATGTCATAAAAACATTCCTAAATGGTAATCTCGATGAGGAAGTTTACATGGAATAGCCGGAAGGGTTTGTTGTAAGGGGAAATGAACATAAAGTGTGTAAGCTTGTTAAATCATTATATGGTTTAAAACAAGGACAAAAAAATTGACATGAGAAGTTTAATGAAGCCATTGTTTCAGATTGGTTTAGACACAATGATGGAGACAAGTTCTTATATTCTAAGGTTCGTCATGACTATGTCATCTTGGTGTGTCTATATGTTGATATTAATCAATGACATGCTTAAAATTGTAATGACCCAACTACTCTAGACTTTGGACCATTAATGACTACTATACATTGACACTAATTTTGAATAAAACTTACAAGTGAAATAATCATAACTTCATTAAAAACTTGTAAAAAAAATGTTAAACTACATAAAATTTAAAGTAGGATATGGGATCCCATTATTTTTAAAATAAAAACATAACATAATTCTAAATAAAAGGGATTACATAACAAAGTGCGGAAAATACATATAAAATTTAAAGAGACTTCATCCTCGAATCGAACGCTCGGTCCATCGATTCCATCCCGCCCCAATACACATCCCCAAGCATCCAAGAACCTTTCCTGCCACCAAAGCTATTTTCCTGTACATATAAACATAAAGGAGTGAGCCTAATGCCTGATAAACGAGTTTTAGGCTCGTTTATGGTCCTAGTTTTTAGGCTATTTTTCATTAGTTAGGATTATTTTATTTCGGAATTATGCTCGTTTGTTCTTGTTTCAGGGTGATTAATGTTAAGTGATACAAATAATGAAAAGGAGCGAAAGTGGAATAAAATCGGGACGAATTTGTGAATTTTGTTGGTTCTGTAAGTAGCGCTACAGCGCCACTAAGGGAGCGCCGTAGCGCTAGGAAGAAAATTTTGAAGAAGCTCGGCAATGACATTAGCGCTACAGCGCTTGGACGCAGTTTTCAGGAAGTTGGTTCCTGACTTTAGCGCTACAGCGCTACCAAAAGAGCGCTACAGCGCTGGTGCCCAGATTTCCCCCATTTCGTCTCTGAGTTTAGCGCTACAGCGCTGGTTTCGCGATTTTTGACATATCTGGTTATTTTTTATGGGCAATTAAGTCTTTTCCAGAGGGAATTTTTAGTAGGGATTCTTGGGAAACATATATGCGACTGAGACAAGGCTGAAGGGGAGAACGACGGCTGGAGTAAGAACACCATCTTGGAGGATTGATTGCTGGGTTTTTCATCTTTTTCTTTAAATTTTCATGTTTGTAACTGAACTATCATATGGCTAGAATGAATATCATAGGCTAAATTCTCTTTTAGGGCTTTTATGTGAATCTTTTGGAAACCCTTGTTATGGTTTAATGCAAAATTGATGTTCTTCTTCATCTCTTTCAATTCCTTGCAATCTGTGTTATTTGTGCGATTATTGATTGGTCACCTCTAATTGCTATTTTATGAATCAAATTGAAATCTGAAAAGTGAAATTTGATATGCTTTGATTGTTTGGATGCAAATTTAATTTAGAACGAAAGTATCTAGATTATTTGCCTATTTTTCTGAGTTGCGTGGTTAATGCCTTCTACATGATTCAACTTACCATAGAAATATAGGAAGTTGTCATTTAGATTGAATTTTATAAATCTTGACCAGATTATGAATTGTTTTTGCAACTTATTCTTGAATAGGGAGAAGGGGATATAAATTATTGCATTAGGAAATAAAATGGTGGAAAATAGAGGATCATAATTGTCCTAATTTCATTTTCTCTGTTATTTTCTGTTTAAACTTTCATTGTGCTTCTTAGTATTTTTCGTTGTTTGAAATCTCTGAAATCGTTCAATCAAATAGAATTAAAAGATTGGTTGATTGGTAATTGATAAATCAGTCCTTGAGGACGATACTTGGTTTTTACCATTTTATTACGAACTGCGATTGTGTGCACTTGCATAGCAAAAATATCGCAACAAGTTTTTGGCGCCGTTGCCGGGGACTGAAAATAATTATCAATATCATTCTAATTAATTTTTATTCTAATTTGATTTTAATTTCTCTTGTTTCTATTTTGTTTAGTTGCTTAATTTGTCTATCTCAGGTGAATTTTGGTATATGCATGGCAGAAAAGGAAAAGACACACTTGTCCCTCTTAATCCTGAGATTGAAAAGTCTTGTAAGCAAATCAGAAAGAACAAGAGGGAGGCCCAGAAATCTGTGAAGATGGCACAGAATGAAGGGGATGGCAGGAATGTTCTAATTCCTGGAGTTGTACAAGGGGGTCAGGCTCAGAACAATGCTGAGAGATTATGTGCTACCCACTCTGACGGGAGTACAAAATAGTATACGCCCACCAGCTGTAGAGGCCAATAACTTTGAAATCAAGCCCGCTATTCTACAAATAGTGCAGTCCTTTGTGCAATTCAATGGGTTGCCTTCTGAAGATCCTCACACCCATTTGTCCAATTTTCTGGAGTTGTGTGGAACCTTAAGATATAATGGGGTGAGTGATGACGCTATCAAGCTTAGGCTTTTCCCATTTTCTCTGAGGGACAGAGCTAAAAGCTGGTTGAATTCGCTGCAACCAAATTCTATTGTCACCTGGCAAGATCTAGCTCAGAAATTTTTGTCTAAATTCTTCCCTCCGTCCAAAGCTGCTAAATTGAGGGGAGAGATCAATAACTTTTGCCAGAATGACGGAGAGTCATTGTATGAAGCTTGGGAACGGTTTAAGGAACTTCTGAGAAGATGTCCTCATCATGGCATTGAACAGTGGATGCTAGTACAGAATTTCTACAATGGTTTATGTTCGACAACCAGAACCATTATTGATGTTGCAGCGGGTGGCACTTTTATGAGCAAGAGCGCAACTGGTGCTTATGAGCTGCTGGAGGACATGGCTACAAACAACCATCAATGGTCTGAGGAAAGATCATCAGGAGTCAGAAAGGTGGCTGGGGTGCATGAGCTGGATGCAATCACTGCTCTAACAGCACAAGTAGCCTCCTTGATGAAATAGTTACAACAGAGCAGTGTATCTGCAAATGCGGTTCAGATGGCAGTGAGGTGTGAAATGTGTGGTGGTGCTCATTCTATCGATCAATGCCCTATCTGTATGAATAATAACACCCTAGTGGATCATGCTCAAGTTCAAGCGGTGGGAAACTTTCAAAGGCCACTCAATAACCCATTCTCCAATACTTACAATCCTGGGTGGCGAAATCATCCCAATTTTTCGTGGAAGAATAATCAAGGCCAACAACCTCAGTTTCAGGGCCAATTTCAGAATAACATGCCTCAGCCACCTATGCATCAAGCTTCGTCATCACAACAGCCTAGGCCTCAACAATCAATGCCTCAACCTGAGAGGCCTAATGAACTGCAAGCTGCCTTGTTGACTCTCACTAATACTCAGACTCAATTTATGACTGAGACCAGATCCTCTATTCGAAACCTTGAGACACAAGTTGGGCAGTTGGCCAGTATGCTCAATAACAGACCCCAGGGAAACTTGCCCAGTAATACTGAAGTCAACCCCAAGGAGCAAGTTCAGGCAATTACTCTAAGGAGTGGGAAGCAAACTGAGCAGCCTAGACCTCCACAGGTAGTGGTTCAGAATAAAGAGATGGGTGAACAGTTTGATTCAGAAAGGGTTACTGAAGACCATCAACAGTCAGAACAGAGTCCGCCAGTTGTTATTGAGCAGCCAGTTCGAGTTCCATACCCTCAGAGGCTTAGAAAGACTACACTTGATAAACAGTTTTCTAAGTTTCTAGAGGTGTTTAAAAAGCTGCACATAAACATTCCTTTTGCTGAGGCCTTGGAGAAGATGCCCAGCTATGTTAAATTCATGAAGGAGATTCTGTCAAAGAAAATGAGGATGGAGGACTATGAGACTGTAGCACTCACTGAAGAGTGCAGTGCGATTTTACAAAGGAAGTTACCCCAAAAGCTGAGAGATCCGAGGAGCTTCACCATACCTTGCACCATTGGCATGTTTGAATGTAAGCACGCCTTATGTGATCTAGGGGCAAGTATCAATCTGATGCCCTTATCTGTGTTTAAAAGACTTGGTTTGGGGGAGGCAAAACCAACAACTGTCACTTTACAGCTCGCAGACCGATCGTTAACACATCCACGAGGTATTATTGAGGATGTTCTTGTGAAGGTGGATAAGTTCATATTTCCAGCTGACTATATTGTTCTGGACATGGAGGAGGACACAGATGTCCCAAGTATTCTCGGTAGGCCATTTCTAGCCACAGGCCAAGCTCTTATTGATGTTCACAAAGGAGAGCTTAAGCTTAGAGTTCAAGGAGATGAGGTGGTCTTTAATGTCTTCAAGTCTATGAAGTATCCGGTGGCTAGTGACAGTTGCTTTAGTGTGGATGTGATAGAAAAGGCAGTCTCCAAGAGAAGGATGAGCAGTGATGCCTTAGAGGCAGTATTATTGGGTGATGAGGGCGACGATGATGATGATGCTGAGATCAGAGAATGTGTAAACTGGATCAACTCGTTCTTACCATATTGTAAGAAATTTCAAGAACTAGCAGATGCGACTGATAAACCACTAACCTCCATTCAGCAGCCACTGCAGTTGGAATTAAAGGTCCTCCCAAATCACTTGCACTATGCTTATTTGGGAGAGAATGAAACTTTACCTGTCATTATGTCAGCTGACCTGTCAAAGATAGAATTGGAGAAACTGTTGAGGGTTCTAAGGGAGCATAAATTGGCCATTGGGTGGACCTTGGCAGATATTAGAGGAATAAGCCCGTCGACGGTGATGCATAAAATCTTATTGGAGGAGAATAGCAAGCCATCCATAGAGGCCCAGAGAAGACTCAATCCAGCTATGAAGGACGTAGTATTGGAGCAGATTCTTAAATGGTTGGATGTTGGGGTGATCTACCCAATTTCTGATAGCGCATGGGTGAGCCCTGTGCAAGTGGTACCTAAGAAGGGTGGAATGACTGTGGTGAAAAATGAGAACAATGAACTCATTCCAACAAGGACTGTAACGGGGTGGCAGATTTGTATAGACTACCGGAAGCTCAATAAGGCAACAAGGAAGGATCATTTTCCTTTGCCTTTCCTTGATCAGATGCTTGACAGATTGGCAGGCCATAGCTACTACTGTTTCTTGGATGGGTATTCTGGGTATCATCAGATCGCTATTGCACCAGAGGATCAAGAGAAAACAACCTTTACATGTCCTTATGGCACATTTGCTTTCAGGAGAATGCCATTTGGACTATGCAATGCCCCTGCAACATTTCAACGGTGCATGATGGCCGTATTTTCAGACATGGTAGACCGGTGTATTGAGATATTCATGGATGATTTCTCTGTTTTTGGCTCATCATTCGACCTCTGTTTGGGTAACTTGGAGAACGTGCTACGTCGTTGTGAGAAGGCAAATCTGGTGCTGAATTGGGAGAAATGCCATTTTATGGTGAAAGAGGGGATTGTTCTTGGCCATAAAATTTCAAGTGAGGGAATTGAGGTAGATAGAGCAAAAATTTCTACCATTGAAAAGCTGCCTCCACCAGTTTCAGTCAAAGGAGTTAGAAGTTTTCTTGGTCACACTGGGTCTATCGAAGATTCATAAAAGATTTCTCTAAGGTGTCCAAGCCTCTCTCAAATCTGCTTATGAACGGAGTTGTCTTTGATTTTAATGATGAATGTTTGAGGGCTTTCAAATTCTTGAAAGAAAAGCTTATTTCTGCTCCAATTGTGATAGCTCCGAATTGGGAGTTGCCTTTTGAGTTGATGTGTGATGTCAGTGACTACGCAGTGGGGGCAGTTTTGGGACAGCGGATTGACAAGGTATTCAGGTCTATTTATTATGCTAGTCGGACTCTAAATGATGCTCAGCTGAATTATGCTACTACAGAATAAGAGCTGCTAGCTATTGTGTTTGCTTGTGACAAATTTAGACCATATCTGATTGGTAACAAAGTGATTGTCTACACTGATCACTCTGCTATTAAATACTTTATGTCAAAGAAAGATGCCAAGCCCCACCTGATTAGATAGATTCTTTTGCTTCAAGAATTTGACATGGAAATTCGTGACAAGAAGGGGAGTGAGAATGTGGTGGCTGATCATCTCTCTAGACTTGAGGTGGAGGAGACTGAAAATAAGAAAGCGGTGCAAATCAATGATCACTTTCCTGATGAGCAGTTGTTTGGGGTAAGTGAGACTTTAGCTGTCCCCTGGTTTGCAGACATAGTGAACTTCTTGGTTGCCAAGATTGTACCTCCTGAAATGTCAAAGCAGCAATTAAAGAAATTCTTTTCTGAGGTGAAACACTACTATTGGGAGGAACCGATTCTTTATAGGCACTGTGTTGATCAGATTATCAGAAGGTGTGTTCCTGAAGAAGAGATGCAGTCCATTCTTAATCACTGTCATACTCAACAATGTGGAGGGCACTTTGGAGCATCAAGAACAGCGGCCAAGGTATTACAAAGTGGTTTCTATTGGCCTTCATTATTCAAGGATGCCAATGTTTTTGTCAAAGCCTGTGATAGGTGTCAGCGAACTGGTAATATCTCGAGGAGAAATGAAATGCCTTTACAGGGGATTCTTGAGGTGGAACTGTTTGATGTATGGGGCATCAATTTCATGGGGCCTTTTCCACCATCTTACAACAATGAATATATTCTATTGGCAGTGGATTATGTATCCAAATGGGTGGAGGCTGCAGCAACTAGAGCCAATGACGGTAAAACTGTGCTTAATTTTCTGCATAAACATATTTTTACTAGATTTGGCACTCCCCGAGCTCTGATTAGTGATGAAGGGAAACACTTTGTAAATAAACAACTTGATGCATTGCTGGTTCATTATGGAGTATATCATCGAAAAGCTTTGCCTTACCATCCTCAATCAAATGGGCAAGATGAAGTCTCAAACAGAGAAATCAAGAGCATCCTTGAGAAGACCGTTGACAGTTCGAGGAAAAATTGGTCAAAAAAGTTAGATGATGCGATTTGGGCATACAGAACTGCATTCAAAACACCAATAGGCATGTCTCCTTACAGGTTGGTGTTTGGTAAAGCGTGTCATCTACCAGTTGAATTGGAGCACAGGGCATTCTGGGCTATGAAAAAATTAAATTTTGATTGGAGTGCAGCCAGTGAACGAAGGTCGTTGCAACTGAATGAACTTGATGAGTTCAGAAATGAGGCTTATGAAAATGCCAAGATTTATAAGGAGAGAACAAAGGCTTGGCATGACAAGAATTTAGTCAGGAAGGAGTTCCAACCAGGGCAGCAGGTACTTCTTTTTAATTCAAGGCTGAGACTTCTTCCTGGGAAATTGAAGTCAAGATGGTTAGGACCATTCACTGTTGTTCAGGTCTTTCCATATGGTTCTGTAGAAGTTCGGGGCAATTCAGGTGATTCCTTTAAAGTCAATGGCCAGAGATTGAAACCTTACTTGGATGGTACTTTTGATCAAGCAAAGTCTATCCTCCTTCTGAAGCCTCTTTGAAGAGGGATCCAGCGTCCGGCTAAATGACGTTAAAGACAACGCTTTGAGGAGGCAGTTCTCAGTTGTAAATTTATTTTATTTTATTTTATTTGGTTTTGAACAATGATGGGATTTTGTTTTTAGTTGTTATTTTCATTTTCATGTATTGTTTGAACCATGAAAATCGTGAAAATAAAAATATGAAAAATATAAAAATGTGGTGATTTTAGGTGCCATAGCGCTACAACGCTATACTTGCAGCGCTATGGCGCTCTTCTCAGAGAAGAAAAGGAACTTCGGGGGTCAATAAGCGCTACAGCGCTGGTTCCAGAGGCCAGAGTCCAAATTCGCGTATGAGCGCTACAGCGCTACCCCTATAGCGCTGTAGCGCTCGGCCCATAATTTTTCTAAAAAATCAGAGGGGTGCGATTTTCTCCCTCATTTCCTCCACTTTCTTTTTCTTCATTCCTATTTTCTTTTTCCCATCCTCTCCATAACCTCCATAGATCTTCCCTTGCAGCCCATTTCCCAGAAATTTCTCCACACACCCTCCATCTCTCCTTCATTTCCCCTCTTATTTCCTTCCTTTCTTCCCTTTCTTCTCCAGCCCATTTCAATTTTGCCCCAAATCTGTTTTGAAAACCTAGGAATTCATTGATCTAATTTCTTGCAAAAGGTGGAAATTTTGAAGGGGGTGTTCACATTCAAGCGTAAGGGAATCTATTGCAATGGTTTGGTAAGTGGTCCTTTCCCCTTCCCTCCTCAGATATTTTTTGTTGTGGTATTTTGGATTGGCTGACCTTGATTGATTGAAGAGGGTGGATCACTTTTGTTGTTTGGGTGTGGGGAATTTAGTTGATTTGTTTGAAAGGTTGAATACTGTAACTGTTTGTGAAGAGGAAAAGGGTCCATTGGTAGGGGAGGTGCTGTAAAAATTTTGTCTTGTGGGTTTGGTGATAGTATAGATAATGGCACCCAAGAGTAGAGCGGGTAGAAATAAGGACAAGGGAAAGGGGCAAGCATCTGCGTCTCAACCAAGGGAGGATAGTTCTGAGCATGAGTATGATGAGACTCGGTTTATCAATTTCAAGGCTCAGGAGCGGTATGAGAAATTTTTCAGGAAGCCTTTGCTCAGTCTGAACCGTTTGCTCATCCGATTTTTGAACGGGTTCGGGCGAATCTCATGAATAGGAAATGGGGCGATTTTGTAACTAGATTGGCACAGGCTAATGTATCATTGGTGTATGAGTTTTATGCAAACTTAAGAGATAAACACAATGACACAGTCTTTGTCCGAGGTAAACGTGTGCCTTTCACTGCTGAAGCGATTAATAAGGTGTTCAAAGCCCCGCATATAAAACAGGAGGAGGAGGAATATGCCCAGTTCTTGAATGGATCTATAGATTTTGCGGCTGTAGCTGATAAACTGTGCTTTGAAGGCGCTCCTTGGAATTTATCTGGCAGCCTCCCTAAAAGTATAGCATCATGCCAGCTTAACATGGAGGCGAGATTTTGGGTGTTCTTTGTGTGTGCTCGATTTATGCCAGTTAGTCATGTGTCTGATATGACTAAAGATCGAGCCTTATTGATGTACGCATTGATGCAGGGCATGAGTGTTAATCCGGGTATTTGGATCAAGGCAAACATTAATTTCATTGAAAAAGGGCACACTACTGGAGGTTTAGCCCATGGATCCGTCATCACGATGTTGTGTTGTAAGGCTGGTGTCCCGGAATTTGTTACTGATATTTATCATTCACTACAGCAACCGTTGTCCATCAATTTGATGAATGACTATCCTGAGCCTGCTCTATATGTGCCGCAAGCAAGAAAAAAGGGAAAGCGCCGTGTGGAAGCTGATGTGGAGGAAGAAGCTGAACCAGTTTTGTTGGGTGGCAGTAGCAATTCAAGCTTGCAGCAAGTTAATGAGAAGTTGGATTATCTAATCCAACAGAATCAATATGTGGTTCAGCAGCAGCATATGGTGAATCAGTATTTGGGCCAGCGATATGATTATGAAGTGAGTCATGTGGCTCAATTAAACAATTTGGTGAGCCGCTGGTCGCTAGATGATTCGGATCGCACTTATTTTGCTCCACCTCCACCCTATCCACCGTACTCTCCATTTTACCCTCCGCCTCCACCCCCGTCCTTTGCTGGTTTTCCTGCACCTCAACCTCCACAATCTCAGCCTTTCGAAGGTCCTTCGTTCCAACCACCACCACCGCCATACTGATGTGGCTGGTCAGGTAAGTTCTCTTCCTCTGTTCTTTTTTTTATCACATTAGGGACAATGTGCGTCTTTAGTTTGGGGGGAGCTTATTCTGTTTTTATTTTTATTTTTGCGTTGTTTAGTTTAGCTCTTAGTCTTTTGTTTGATTTTCTGTGTTGTTTAGTGTAATTGTTAAACCATCATTCGTGTCTTTTGTTGCTTTGGCTTTGCTCGTGAAAAGGAAATTGAATTCAACTGTGTGCTTGGTTCAATTGTTTTAGAGTTTAATTTAAAAGTTTTGTGGGAAATTTTTAATATGTTTTGAAAATGCAACATTTTGGATTTTATTATATGTGTTTGACTAGGGTTGGTGGAATGACAATTTGAATTTGATAGAACTTGCATTATTTGGCCTTTGAGGCGAAATCCTTGATGACATGTGTTTAGAAAAGTGATTTAGGCAATTTTATTGGATCGATTGTGCCTTTCAAGCCAACCTTGATTTAATTATCCTTAGTTACCCTTTTTGAGCCTTAAACTTTGTTTTTGTTCTTGATTATACTATTTGAGCCTAAATTTCCTAACTTCATTATCTTTTTTTTTTCCTTTTCCTTTGTAATCATAAGCATATAATTTATGGGAAGGAAGAACGAAAAATAGTGAGGTATTGGTATGATTTGAATGTAGTTGGATTGTACAAAAAGAAGAAAGAGAGAAGTTTTTAGATTATGAAAAAAAAAACACAAATCAATTTGTCACACTCCTTGATTTTATTTATATAGAAAATATTAAGTTTGGGGGAGTGTGATTTGAAAAAAAAAATTGATATGAAAAGAAAAGAAGAAAATGATGAAAGTGTTGTAATCTCTCTCTAATTGTAAAAAAAAGGGTGATTTTTGGTGTGGTGAAGAGAAATTTGGCTGGTTTCAAGGTTTTTATGCTTATGGTAACGATTGAGCCTAAATGACAATTTCATCTACCCTTGCCTAAGCCTAACGCTATAACCTGTGAAAGTCCTTTTGATTTCAAAACACGTGTTATTGACATTAGTGGAGAAGGTCAAGTAATGCAAGCATATTGAAAAATTTGTTGGTGGAATTTTCTGGAAGGAGTTGAGCATATATGATAGAGTCCAAATGTTGTAGTCATTTTCATGATATATTATTGATTTCCCTAATTGAACTTTACAAATTGGACATTAAGGCAATTGAGATTTCATGAGTTTTGGCAAAGCAATATAGATGGTAATGATGGTTTAGCTTGTTCGTTTTGTGTTTGTTTCGTTTTGTCAGTTTAACTTAGTATTTACTCGAGGGCGAGTAAAGATTTAGTTTGGGGGAGTTTGATAAACGAGTTTTAGGCTCGTTTATGGTCCTAGTTTTTAGGCTATTTTTCATTAGTTAGGATTATTTTATTTCGGACTTATGCTCGTTTGTTCTTGTTTCAGGGTGATTAATGTTAAGTGATACAAATAATGAAAAGGAGCGAAAGTGGAATAAAATCGGGACGGATTTGTGAATTTTGTTGGTTCTGTAAGTAGCGCTACAGCGCCACTAAGGGAGCGCCGTAGCTCTAGGAAGAAAATTTTGAAGAAGCTCGGCACTAACTTTAGCGCTACAGCGCTACAACATCAGCGCTACAGCGCTTGGACGCAGTTTTCAGGAAGTTGGTTCCTGACTTTAGCGCTACAGCGCTACCAAAAGAGCGCTACAGCGCTGGTGCCCAGATTTCCCCCATTTCGTCTCTGAGTTTAGCGCTACAGCGCTGGTTTCGCGATTTTTGACATATCTGGTTATTTTTTATGGGCAATTGAGTCTTTTCCAGAGGGAATTTTTAGTAGGGATTCTTGGGAAACATATATGCGACTGAGACAAGGCTGAAGGGGAGAACGAAGGCTGGAGTAAGAACACCATCTTGGAGGATTGATTGCTGGGTTTTTCATCTTTTTCTTTAAATTTTCATGTTTGTAATTGAACTATCATATGGCTAGAATGAATATCATAGGCTAAATTCTCTTTTAGGGCTTTTATGTGAATCTTTTGGAAACCCTTGTTATGGTTTAATGCAAAATTGATGTTCTTCTTCATCTCTTTCAATTCCTTGCAATCTGTGTTATTTGTGCGATTATTGATTGGTCACCTCTAATTGCTATTTTATGAATCAAATTGAAATCTGAAAAGTGAAATTTGATATGCTTTGATTGTTTGGATGCAAATTTAATTTAGAACGAAAGTATCTAGATTATTTGCCTATTTTTCTGAGTTGCGTGGTTAATGCCTTCTACATGATTCAACTTACCATAAAAATATTGGAAGTTGTCATTTAGATTGAATTTTATAAATCTTGACCAGATTATGAATTGTTTTTGCAACTTATTCTTGAATAGGGAGAAGGGGATATAAATTATTGCATTAGGAAATAAAAGGGTGGAAAATAGAGGATCATAATTGTCCTAATTTCATTTTCTCTGTTATTTTCTGTTTAAACTTTCATTGTGCTTCTTAGTATTTTTCGTTGTTTGAAATCTCTGAAATCGTTCAATCAAATAGAATTAAAAGATTGGTTGATTGGTAATTGATAAATCAGTCCTTGAGGACGATACTTGGTTTTTACCATTTTATTACGAACTGCGACTGTGTGCACTGGCATAGCAAAAATATCGCAACAATGCCCAGCAAGGAAAACCTAACACGTACCATATACATAAAATTCTTAACTCAACATATAATAAAACATATCATAAACATATGTCACACATACTATAATGGCCATTATTACTTGGGGCTTGTAAACTAAACAAGTCATGTGCCCATTAGATTTGTGGGGCTTGCTAGCTAAGCAAGTCATATGCCCATAAATTTATTGGGGCTTGTTAGTTATACAAGGCATATGCCCAAGTCTACAACATACATATCATAACACATAAATCATAAGATAACACATATAGCATATATAATATAATATCCTATCCTATTTTCCTTACCAAAAATACCGGGATATGTGAACAGGTTTGGGACCATGGGACACTCCTAAAAACCATCAATGAAAGGGTGAGTATACTGAAGAAAAGGAATGAAAAGAATGGATGAACTATACCATCAAGAATATACTTACTAAAAAAAAATCTTATGTTCAAGATCTTAGATTTCCTATCCAAAAATAAAGAATAAAGTTAGGATGCTGAGTAGAAAACTATAAGAACTTAAGGAAAACAATACCAAAATGAACTAGAGTTTGGAATACCTTTAATGCTTCTATGACCGATCTAAACCTCGAACCGAAATGTGCTATAAACCTTACTTCCCAAGTGTTTGGTAAGCTTATAATCCCAACCCAAGTGTTTACACTCTCAAAAATAACCTAGCAGCTTGCAGCCTCTGAACTTAGCTTGATGAATGAATAAATGGCTAGGTACTAGGTCCTATTTATAGAGTTCAAGAATGAAAAGATCTTCATTTAACTTGAATAAAATAATGGCTTTTTAATTGAAAAATATTTGAATTATCGTTCAGCAGAGGCTGAAGACTCGGTCAGAAAGATGCTGGACTTATCAAGAGGTCAAAGATTAAGATGAGCTTGAATTCAAAAACATTTGAAAGTATGGTACATGAGTCGATATATCGCCCCTCGTAGGCGATATATCGCCTGGGCTAATATGCCCGAGGCTCGTTGAGGTGCTCGTACGAAGTTTACGTGTTTTCATATCCTCGTATGGCGATATATCGCCCCCCATAGCTGCGATATATCAGCATACGCTGAATATTTAAACACGAAATTGCACATTTTTAGCCTAATTTGAATTGAGTAAACAACCTTGACTAAGTCCTCTAACGATTTCAAAGCTGCTGACAGACCCTAGGACATTCAAATATTAATCTTAATAAACTTATTCCTCAAAAATACTTAATTATCATTAAACCTACATATGACAAGTGTTACTATCTTATTGGGTCTATCTAAACCTTATAATATAATATATACCACCATCAATATCAGTCATATTAATCAAACCTTAGGTTAAAATTAATATTCTTAAACTATAGGTTAAACTTAGAAAATCTACAAGTGTTACTACGAGTATCCAATTAAATCCCGGTCTGAACCAAAATCCACAGTCATAAAAATACTACTACTATTACAATTATTACTACTATCAACTAGCTAAGTAAAGTTCTTGGACTCTACAAAAATGAAACGGAGAGATTTATATCCGCCACTTTTAAAATGAAAGAACTTGGAGAGGTCGATACCATACTAGGTAACAAGATTAGAAGAAATGTGGATGGATATGCCTTAGGTCATTCTCATTGTATTGAGAAGATGCTTGACAAGTTTGGTCTTCTTAATATCAAAGAGGCAAACACACCCTTCCATTCAAGTCTAAATCTTGAGAAGAATGAAGGGAGAGTGGTGACTCAACTAGAATATGCAAGTGCAATTGGAAGGTTGATGTATGTCGCACATTGTAATAGAGTGGATATTGCCTTTGTGGTTAGTAAACTAATAGGTTTACTAGCAATCCAAGTATCAAACATTGGAAGGTCGTAGAAAGAGTTTTTGGATACATCAAAAGGACCAAAGGATTGTGCCTTCAATATTGTAAGTTTCCTAAGATACTTGAAGGATATTTCGATGCAAGTTGAATATCGAGTGTGGGAGATAATCTCTCCACAACCGTTTGGGTGTTCACCCTTGGCTGGGGTGTCGTTTCTTGGGGATCTAAGAAACACACATGTATATTTCGCTCAATCGTGGAGTCCGAGTTTGTAGCTCTAGTAGCAACTGGTAAAGAGGCCGAGTGGTGAAGAGATCTCATGATGGAGATACCAAAAATTGCGGTGGATGTATCGATGATCTCGATACATTGTGATAATCAAGCCATTTTGATTAGAGATTATAATAAGATATATAATGGGAAGCCTAGACATATAAGTCTAAGACATGACTACGTGAGGGAATTGATTGATAAGAGTGTCATATCCTTTTCTTATGCCAAATCATGTGAGAACTTAGTAGATCCATTTACCAAACCTCTTGGGAGAGTTTTGGTGAGTTATAGAAATAGAGGGATGGAACTAAAACTCTTTAACCACTAGATTCTCCAATGATGGCAACCCAACTCAAAACTTGTATACAACAAGTGCAGAGTTCAATGGGTAAGAATAATTTGTTGATAAGGGAATAATTTGCAACATTAACGACTTAAAAGTCCCATCAATGATGAATTAATGTTAGTTGCTACCGGACATGAGGGTTAAGCCATAGGCTTTTAATGAAATTCAGATGAAGAGCAACAATCATCTCTAAAGGTAGCAAAGATTTTAAAATAATTTCACCTATGTGAACCTAGAGGTGGTGTTGCCTCTCAAGAGAGTAGGAGTTTTCTATCTGGATCGTTCATGAATGGATAAGCACAAGAACATAAAAGTGCTACACATAAAATTTGGGAAATACACGAGTTATCAGGTAGATGTGTGTGAGATATTACCGATTTTTATCATTAAGAATGTTGGGTTCAATCTTTTAAGAATACCTTAGCATTTCGATTGAAGCTTTGTAGTGTTTTCACTAAGATAAAGTTCAAACCCAAAAGGTACTTTCTTTTATGCACTAATATAGTTTGGGTTAGAGGATTGAGGATATATTTTACCAAATGGGGGATTGTTATGATTGGTTAAATACATAGTGAAATTGGTTAGACACGAAGAGGTGCAAAAACCATAACGGTTTCACTAAAGTCAACATGTGAGAGTTGACTTTTGCTATAGGAATCTATAAATCATCCTTTTGGATCCAAAGTGTTTCTTTTGAGTATATAAGAGTACCTGAAAATTTTGGACCCATTTTGGGATGTTTAAAGACAAGTTTTGGGGCGCCAAGTCAGAGGGACATGCGTTGCGTCGCCTCTAGGAGGCAACGCGTCAGTGGTTCCTAAAAACACAACACAAGCAATGCATTGCTTGGGTGGTGGCAACGCGTCGCCTGGGCGGTATGTACAGGATTGTACAGTGATGTGTTTTTGGCTCCGAAATTCAAATTAAATGCTCTAATCTCATTGGTTGAGTCTAATGAGGGTTCCTATACTATTTAAAGGGGTCATTTGAGTTTTTGTTTAATTGATCACTCACCTCTCTTTCTAAAACCTCTATCTCTCTTTCTAGCTCTCAAGATTACTAGTTTTCTCCAAGATCTTCATAAAGAAAGCTTGACTTGCATGAATATTCAAGGCTTGTGAATCCCAATCTTATCTCATTGTAGTAGCTTCAAGGAATCTCTAGGAGGAGGCTAGGAATAGAGATTTTTAGACAACAGATCTCAATTTGTGTCAAGCCTTTGTTACAATTTTTTATTCACAAAAAATCATAGACTTGTAATTTTATGTAACCAAGGTTCTTTAACCCAAAGGTTCATTTTACTATTTTTGTTTGTTCTTTGTATTATTCTTCCATTAGAGAATATATTATCTTTGTTTATTGTTTTGAATTGTAATTGTTTACCCAAAAATTTCTCTTGATGACATGGCAAGAATTTCTTACACGTGGTTGGCATGTGGCAGTTCTAAAGTGAAGGGATGTTGTTCGCCTATCGACCAGATGATTATTGCTTCATCAGATCTTGTGTTTAGATGTGACCAGTCTGGTCATATGCTTCTACTTACTTCCACAAAATCTTGTAATAACTACATTCAATATATTTTCTTTTTATTTTCCTTGATACGCCGATATTAATGATAATTAAGGCCCATTGGCCAATGTAACCTCCTTGAGCCTATAAATAAGAATGAGAAGGCTCAAGGAAGGGACTTTTGGAACTCTTAGACTTTTAATCTTTGTATTTTGAGAGAAAAGCATAGTGTGATTATCCACCGAAAGTTGTAATTCTCCTAAGGCTTGTGAAACTCAAGAACCCTAGTTCTGTAACCATGACATTGCGATTCAATATCAATAAGAACACTAAGTGGATGTAGGTTATTACCACACAGTTGGGGCCGAACCACTATAAATCGCTTGTGTCACTTTCTTCCCATTTGATTCTCTTCTTGATTTCCTTTTCGTTCTTTGTCATTTATTTGACCCTGTGTCATTGGATAAATCGAGGGTCAACAGTAATATACAAAGCTTGGTTTGTAGTCTTATCCCTAGCAAATTTTTCTATGTTACGTTACGACGAGATGAAAGAATACTACAAAACTACAATGATAGAACCTTTGTTGAACCAAAAAATTATGGAATGTGTGGAGGATGAAATTTCCTCAATTTTCACAAGGGAAATCTTTTTAAGGATGAGAGATAAGATTCATCGTGCCAATAAGCATATTGTAGGGAAAGACCAAAAAAATACTTGGATATACTATTTGTTTGGTTAAAAAAATACACACATTGTGTAAGGTTCTTTTTTCTGATGATGGGACAGTGTGTGATGTGACTGCTATTGGTTTGAGACAAAAGGAATCCCATGCACACATATTTTTATTGCAATAAAGAATCTCAAGAGAATTACTTTGTCAGTTTGTTTGGTGAAGAGTCATTGGCTAAAGGATGCCAAAGATATTAAATATTCTAATCTTGGTAATGAAAGAAAGTTCCCTCATTTGCAAGCCATTAAAAATTCTAGGTACGGTAGTGTTACCTCACAAATGTGTGTCACGTCGTACCTTGCTTCAAGATCCCAATAAGCATTTCAAAAAACCATGACGATTAGATTTTAGTTGAATAAAGAATTGGAAAAAATGCCTCCAAACGAAGAACTCAGTCTTCTTCACAAAAATGAAGAAGAATTTCTATAACTCTTTGTTTACAAAGGCGAAGAGTGGAGATAGTACAAGTATCATTTCCTCGAGCAACTCTAATGGACAAAATGAGTGGTTGCAATGAGTTGTTAATGAACTAAATGCCCAATCAAGTGATCAAGTCACCAAATATGGTGTTTCCCAAAGTTAGGAGATGGAGATAGATCCTTGCTTCAGGGATTTTGTTGAAAAGATTGCACCCATGGAGGATCTAAAGAAGATCCAGTTAGAAGAAAAACATCTGAACGGAGTTGTGAAAGTTGGTAAAAACTTAGAAACAACAATAAGAAAAAAGTTTGTGGATTTTTTTAAAAGAAATCAGGAAGTTTTCGCCTATCGCATAAGGATATGATTAGAATCGATCCAATAGTTATTAGTCATGTCCCGAACATAGACAAAAAAATTCCACTAGTGCCATAGAAGAAAAGGCTGCTCGATAAAGATAAGTCGATAGCCATAAAAGAAGAAGTTGAAAAGCTCAAGGAGAATGGGTTTATTTGGGTAGCGTTTTATCCATCATGGATCTCAAATCCCGTTCTGGTCTCCAAAAACAAATGGTTAATGGAGAACATGCACGGATTTCATTGACCTCAATAAAGCTTGTTCGGAGGATTGTTTTCCACTACTGAGGATCGACCATCTAGTCTCAGCTGGTCGATGCTACATCATGGCATGAAACACTATCCTTTATGGATATTTATTCTGCTTACAATGAAATAAGTATGCATCCCCCGAACGAGGAACATACCAGCTTTCAGACTGACACCGAGCTATACTACTGCAAGGTAATGTCATTTGGTCTAAAAAATGCTGGAACAACTTACCTTCCCTTGGTTAACCACATGTTTAAAGACCAAATCGACAACAATATAGAAGTATATGTCGAAGACATGCTGGTAAAGTCAAAGAAAGCTAGTGGGCATGTAGCTAACCTTGAGGAGTGCTTTAACATCTTAAATAAATATCTAATGAAGCTAAATCCTCTCAAATGTTCCTTTGGGGTAGGTTCTGGAAAATTACATAGATTCATAAAAAACTTGCAGGGGATAGAGGCCAACCTTAAGAAAATACAAGCTCTGGTCGAGATGAAATCACCCACCTGAACTAAGGACGTTCAAGGTCTTACAGGAAGAATTATTGCTCTTAGTCAATTCATTTCAAAGTAAATGAACAAGTGTGTCCCATTTTTTAATCTAATGAGGTGAAACAAGAAATTTGAATGGGCTGAAGAAGGTGAGCATGCTTTCCAAGCTATTAAATATCATATGGCACAACCTCCCATTCTATCCAAACCTGTCAAAGGAGAGACTTTGTTTGTTTACCTAGATGTCACGGAGTACGCTGCTAGCGCAATCTTGATCAAAGAAGAAGATAAAATCTAGAAGGCAGTGTATTACATTAGTAAACAACTGGTAGGGGTAGAATCGAGGTATCCAGTAATAAAAAAATTGGGCTACTATTTGTTGTTGGCATCTCAAAAGTTGTGACCCTACTTTCAAGCTCAACCAAAAATAGTATTGACTGACCAGCCTTTGCGACAAGTGTGCGAAAACCAGAAGCTGCTAGTCGACTACTTAATTAGGCTAAAGAGTTGAGGCAATTCAACATCATCTACCAGCAACGATCAGCGATAAAGGGAAAACACTGGCTGATTTTGTAGCAGAATTCTCTAGACTGGAAATCATCGAGCAGGCAATCATAGCTAAGGAGTCAGAAGAAGAAAACCCAACCTAGAAGTTGTTTATTGATGGCACATCAAATAAAAACAACTCTGGAGCATGTTTAATTTTGATCACTCCAGAAGGACACTATATTCATTTTTCACTCTAGTTTGGTGTTGCTACATCGAACAATGAAGCGTAGTACGAAGCACTGCTTGCAGAACTGAGGCTAGGAAAGGATGTCAATGCCTGATCGCTTGAAATCTATAGTGATTAACAACTGGTGGTGAATCAAATACTAGGAGAATACCAGGCCTGAGGATTGAAGATGGTCATATACTTAAACAAAGCTAAAGACTTGTTGGCAAAGTTCGGTAAGTATACTCTACAAAAATACCTTGCGACCAGAACTCAAACGCAGACGCCTTGGCAAAGTTAGCTATTGCAAAAGAGGCTGATACACTAACCATTGTTCTGATAAAAAATTTGGCAACTCCTAGTATACAAGAGAAAGACTCTACCATGGTTATTAACGTCGTTGATACTTGGATGACACACATCATACAATACATTGAACAGGGGGTCTTGCCTACTGATCGAAATGGATCAAAAAGACTTCAAAGGAAATTTTCTCGATTTATATTAGTTGATAAAATACTATAACGACATGGGTATTTGTTACCAGTATTATGATGTATCGCCAATGAAAAGGCCAAAGAACTTTTATAGGAAGTACACGAAGGGTTCTGCGGTGATCACGCTGGGGACAGAGTCTTTCCAAAAATGTTTTACAGCAAAGGTATTTCTAGCCAACTATGAATGAGGATGCAATGGAGCATGTACGTAAATGTGACAAGTGCCAACGATTTTCCAAGATTTCTTGAGTAGCTCCTAATGAGTTAAAACAAATGCAAAGTCCTCGGCCATTTTCTGTTTGGGGAATAAATATGATTGGGGCTTTACCAATAGAAAAAAGTGGTGTAAAATATGCAGTTCTAGATTTCGACTACTTCACCAAATAGACAGAAGATGAACCGCTCACAACAATCACATTGAAGAAAGTACTTGACTTCGTGGTCAACAACATTGTTTGTCAATATGGATTACCTAAGAAGATAATGTTATACAATGTCACACAATTCGATAGCGACCTCTTCACTAAATTTTTTGATCAGCATGGAATTACAAAAGGCTTCGCTTTAGTTTCATATCCACAAGCAAATGGACTAGTCGAAGCTGTAAATAAGACATTGAAAGATACCCTAAATAAAAGACTTGAATAGGAAAAATGAGCTTGGCCAGGAGAACTATCTGAAGTACTTTTGTAACGCCCTAAACTCCAGGGACCGTTACGGTGTGCCTTTTAATTAGTGTTAAACTCGCTAATTGAGTCATTTGGCCAAAATTGTGTAACTAAGTATGATTAGCAGTTTAGGGATTAATTTTTTTGGATAAGATATAACGTTTCATCAGAACGTTTAATATATATATATTGGGATCCCAAAATTATAATTTAAGAGTCTACTACAAGAAAATATTTACAACAAGCCGATCTAAGCGCAAAACAGGGTTAAACCCTAGTTCCTCTTCAAACCTCGGTCGTGGTGGACGAGCAGCTGCATATGTACACATCATCACCTAAGCTCTCCAACTCAAGGATGGTCCAGATTTCTTTTGCCTTTACCTGCACCACACAGCACCCGTGAGCCTAAGCCTAGCAAGAAAACTTAATATGCTCATGAACAGTTATAACATGTCATCAGACCATAAGGCACAGGCCTAGCAGATATAGCTCTATCCAGCAGGCAAATGAGTTCACGTAATGTTGAGTATAACACATCAACCAATGATCATAGTAATCATCCAGGACTCTCAGTCGAAAATAGAAATGTAACGTTGAGTATAACACATCAACCAATGATCATAATAATCATCCAGGACTCCCAGTCCAAAATAGAAGAGTGACAGTGGTACAGTCACTAAGATGGGGACAATTCCCTTTAGCCATGTGACGATAGGGTCACCAGGGCTTAACCGATAAGTGAACCTTTCACTAGCTTAAACAGGATAGGTGCACGGTGAATAGTCACCAACATAACCCTCCTCATGACCATAGAGTCACAACCCTGGAACATCGTTCCCTAGCCATGTGACAAAAAGTCACCTAGGCCTTTGGCCTTGGCTCTCAGTAACTAGTCCTAGACTAGCCAAGCGCTTATAAGTTCATCGACCTTAGGGTCGGTCCAGCGTTAATGCCTTAGAGCCATTCAATGCTGATATCAATTAGATCTAATCTTCATTTGGCTCGGCGTTCATGACGCTATGCCATTTCTGACTAGTCAGTACATATACAAGTAAGCAATGCCACCAAACATATATCATATATCCAATATCCGAATACAAGGCATTCGACATGCTTACTCAATAATTACCAGTATAATTAAGACCATGCATAAACACAGAGGCTCAAGCTCTGAACATTCCCATATTCAATAACCATGGCATGCCCTAATCACATGTTTCTCGTGCATCTCATGCATCATATTCAACCACTTGACATGTCTCAACAATAATCATGCATGCCACATTTAATAATCCAACATGCATCCAGAATAACCATGCATGTCACATATACACAGGGTGCAGTTTTCTTACCTCAGATTTGAGCTAGAATAAATATATGAACGACCCTTGAGAACGATCAACCTTTAAGCCCTTAGCAGTGACCTAGTCATAACCAAATATGGGACACCATAAATAAAAATGATCAACATAGGTTTCCAAACCAATATCTAGCCTCCGGAACATGAATCCAAACTAATCCAAGTAGTAGGAACCATCCCGAGGCCTAAAACTATGTTCCCGGGGTCAAAACACACAAACGGGCTCAACCTTGCTCAAGAGCCGCGGCCCCCAGCACAACCTAAAGCAAGCGCCGTGGCGCCCAGCAAGAACAAAACTGGGGCACCTGCTTCATCGAGCTAGGGCCGCGGCCCCCAACTCTGGGCCAACAATAGGGCAAACTGCCATTGCTTTGTTGTTACGCTTAAAGGAGTGGCGTACAAGTGGTTCAAGAGGTTAAGGCCAGGAACAATCAAATCATGGCAGCAATTCTCTGATAAATTTCTTCAACAACACCATGCAGCCTGTGATTACGCCATGCCAATTACCAGCCTCGCTAACATAAAACAAGCCGAGAATGAAAGTCTGAAGAACTATATCCATAGGTTCAATATGGAAGCAACGAAGGTGGGGAGCTTAACCAAAGCATAGCTCAAGATGGCTATTACAGCCGAAGTACGACCAGGAAGCAGGTTATGGAGTAACATGCTCAAAATAGAAGTTTTGAATTTGGATGACTTCGAGAGAGAGCACAGAAGTACATACGTGTGGAAGAGGGCCATAAGAACCCGAATGTTGAAGAAAGCGAACCTTCCTCCAGTTGCCCTACTACCAATACGTCTGAGGATTTCATATAGAAGGGGGCGTTGTGCTAGAGGGGTCGCTGACCAAGTTTGAGATTGAACTAAGACCATCTAGACATGAAAGTCCCGACCCGAGGGGATATCACCTCAAAAATTGCAAAAAGGGTCTAAAAAGTAGACACCTGCAAAAAGGGTTTCAAAAGTAGACGCCTGCAAAAAGGGTTTCAAAAGTAGACGCCTGCAAAAAGGGATCTCAAAAGTAGACGCCTGCAAAAGGGTCTCCAAAGTAGACGCCTGCAAAAAGGGTCTCAAAAGTAGACGCCTGCAAAAAGGGTCTCAAAGTAGACGCTTCCAAAAAGGGTCTCAAAGAAGATGCTTGCAAAAAGGGTCTCAAAGAAGACGCTTGCAAAAATAGTACTATGCCTAATGACGAGAAGGACGCTTCTCGCAAGAAATAATAAGCGCGCGCGAAAATAAATAAAAGGATAGCTACAACCCAAGGGGTCAATATATCCTTATAGATACGATCAAGGTGCACCAAAGAGAGACCTATCGAACCCCCTTTCGCGTGGGCTCCAAAGGACCTCGAGCATGATAGATACAAAAAAAAAATGAAAAAAAAGGAAGAGTCTACAAGAACGCCTAAAGGCCTCCTTATAGACTGGGGGAAAGTGTGGATGCCAAAAATCCACCAAGAAAAAAAATTCTCTAATCCCTACCCAGAACACATGGTTGAGGGTCACTTAGCCATGTTATCAGGCTCGTTCCAATAGGTCTCACGAGGCCACACTCTGCCCACTCAAAGCCCCGAAAGTCTCCGCTTTTCTAGGGAATAAATCACCTCACGCCCAAGTGCCACCATGTTGCACCTCCGTGAGCCTCGCGTACTGAAGCCTCAACCAGAAGGGCCTCGCATGCCTACGAGCTTCCGCCAGCAGGGCCTCGCGTGACCATGAGCTTCGGCCAGCAATGCCTCGCGTGCCCAGGAGCTTCAGCCAGTAGGGCCTCGTGTGCCCAGGTGCTTCGGCCAGCAGGGCCTCGCGTTCCCAAGTGCATCGGCCAGCAGGGCCTCGCGTGCCCAGGAGCTTCGGCCAATAGGGCCTCGCGTGCCCAGGAGCTTCGGCCAGCAGGGCCTCGCATGCCCAAGTGCATCGCCCAGCATGGCCTTGCGTGCCCAGCATGCCCAGGAGCTTCGGCCAGCAGGGCCTCGCGTTCCCAGGTGCTTCGGCCAGCAAGGCCTTGCGTGCCCAGGAACTTTAGCCACCAAGGCCTCGCGTGCCTGGGATTCTCACGCGCTTGCCTCGCGCGCCCGCGCATCAGGGCCTCGCACCCGCGCATGCCACGCGACACCACCAGGGGCACCCTCGTATCTACATGGTCTCGCGGCCCCCCAAGGTGCCTCGCACCATAATGGCCTCGCGCACCCATGTGTTAGGGCCTCACACCACCATGGTCCCGCGGCCCCCCAAGGTGCCTCGCACCATCATGGCCTCGCGCACCCATATGCTAGGGCCTCACACCATCATGGTCCCGTGGCCCCCCAAGGTGCCTCGCACCAACATAACCATCAGGTACAAAGTACCCGTATGTGTATGGGTGTAGGACGTACAACCATGAGGAGGACAGAAGCATGACCCTGACAACTGTATCACACAGGTAGTGGAGGTATAGATTTGTACAGAGAGTGGAAGCACTATCTGCATGCCTCTGACAACGTACCAGACCGACACCATGACCTTCTGCTCCACCACGACTTGTTCCACTACCCAGACAATGTACCTATGTACAGTCTTGTCCCCTGGGACCCCAATGTATGAGGAGCCATTAGAGCTCCAGTATAAATAGATCATTACTCCTCTAGAAAAGGAGTTGGGAAATTCATTGTAAGTTGAAGCTGTGAAGCATTATACAGTTTTTACTCCATTGTTGATCTATGTTCATCCTTCTGTAAGTCCATTCTAAGTTCTCATCTGAATATCACTTGACTTATCTTTGAGTTTTCCGATCTAATTTCGTTGACGAGATTTCACCATCAACAAGGGCTAAGCAAAGCATATGAAAATATGTAAACACACGAGAAAAATAATGGAAAGCATGCAAAGAGGCACTGATTTTTAACAATGCTGGTTATGAAAGATAAGACGATCGATGTTTATGATGATTTCAAAAAGTGTTCTGGTCAATTGGGAAATGCTATTATGAGTAACATGGTATTATTGTTATGATTATTTGGTTTAAATTTTTTAATTTTGAATTTTTTTTAATTATGGTATATGTTAACTCTAAGTATCTTAAACTGGAATCAAGATCACCTGCAGATTATTGTGTGACATAGTGTGTCCAACCAATGTAATTTTGACACCTCATATTACTAAGGGAGGTAACATTTTTTTAAAGAAATAAAATTAAATGAGGTGTTAGTATTATATTGGTTGGACATATTATGTGACAGAGTAATCTGACAGGGGATCTTGATTCCTTAAATTATTCCAGTTATAATTGAGTTCAATGGATAATGCTTTCGAGGAAGAAATAGTTAATATTTTTGGGCAGCGGTGGAAATTTTGTGACTTCAATGTTGATGAAGAATTCGACCATGACCGAACATGTGTTGAAAACTATGATTGGAGGTTATGAAAAAATTGATTCGAGGGTATGTGGAGAGTGTCTTTAGTGAACAAGTAAATACTTTATTTTTTATTTTTTGACATATTTTGTAATGCCCCGAATTCTCCGATATGTTTAAAGGCGTGAATAGTAGGCCGGGAGGGCCATACTTGCTTAATTATGTTATTAATTGATAAGATGCATGTATATGTGGATTATATTATAATATGATGTTAAATGCATGCATGTGTGTCCATATTTATAATTACAGGGGTGTGATGGTAATTTGGCCCGTTGGGGGTAAATTGTTTATTTGTATGCATGTTGGTGATATATTTTGAGACCACATTATAATGTGGGTTTGTTCGAGCCATTCGACATGAGATGATCATGGAATGTAAATTAGCGGTTTGGTCATAACAAGTTTAAGCTCGGGGCTCGGGGTGAGTCTCGGGGTGTTTTTAATGATAAGATTGTTACCGGGATTTAAAGGGTAACGAGATGTGAATTATTGGTGTTTGAGAATATTGAGATTAGCGGGAATTGGGAAGCATTAATTATGATTAACGGGATAGGTGGAAAGTACCAATTTTACCCTTGAAATGGTTTTAGAAGCCTTAAGTGACCTAAGGGCATTTAGGTCATTTGGTGTGGATATATGTGAAATTTTGAGATGGCTGTAGAAAACAGAGCAAGAACTTCTCCTTCCCGTACATCCATTTCTCTCATTTCCTCTTTGGATTTTTTGAGCTCAAAGTGTGGAATCAAGCTAGGAAATCAAGGGGCTGAGTTTTTAGACTTGGTTCAGCCATTGAAGAGGGTTTGATTTCGAATTTGAGATGAGTTTCAGCCATAACTTTCTGGTTTATCTCTGTTTTAGCTTTGAGTTTTCAGCTTGTAATTCTTTGGTGGATCGTTGGAATTAATGGGAGTTACATTGATGTTTTACTTGGGTTTTGATGAGGGTGAGTTGTAGATGGAGTTTAGGGGTTAAATTGAGTGTTAGGTTGGTGTTTTGGATTGGTTTGAAGGGCTGGTTTCAAGGGAAAACGCAGGGGAAGTCGAGCTGGTGCGTGCTGATTTCTGGGCTGATTTGGGAAATGAGTCGCGACCTGGCTATGGTGTGCCGCGGCCTAAGTTGGCTTCAGAGGTGGAAACGCCTCTGTCAGGAGGGTGAGTCGCGTCCCATCAGGGCAATTTTGGCTAGAAAAGTGATTTTAGCTTGGGGATTCAAGCCTTAGGCCTCGGGGTCGAAACTACTACCCGGTTAAGTAGTGTTTGATGTCTTGGAGGCTAGGTTTTGGTTTGGGGACCTTTTATGATTTATTTTATTGATGGAATCCCATAATTGGTTATGACCAGGTAACCGCTAAAGGACCAAAAGGTTGATCGTTCTCAAGGGTCGTTCTTTTATTCATTCTAGCTCGAACCAGAGGTAAGAAAACTGCACCCCAAATGTGACATGCATGGTTATTCATGAAGCATGTTGGTTGTATAAATGTGGACATGAATTGAATATGGAATACTTAGCAAATGTTGCTCACTTGTGCATGGTACTGACTCATTAGTCAGATTTGGCAAAGGTGCTAGTATCAACTGTGAAGTTGTGACTCATTAGTCAGGTTCGGCAGTGGTACTGGGCACTGGTCACGTTGCACTGACTCATCAGTCAGAATTGGCAAAGGTGTTAGTATCAACTGTGAAGCTGTGACTTATTAGTGAGGTTCGGCAGTGGTACTGGACACTGGTCACATAGCGCTGACTCATTAGTCAGAACGACCTTAGCGTGTATCACGCAAGCCATCAAAGATTAGATCTAATCGACTATCTGCATTGAATGACTCAAAGAGCATTAATGCCAGACCGACCTCAAGGTCGATGAATAGTATAAGCGCTTGGAGGCTAGTGGCTTACCTAGCAGCCACTCTCCCACTTGAAACAGTGACATGCTTGTCAGTCACTCAGTATGGTTTACCAGAACCTGTTGAAGGCTAGTGGCTTACCTAGCAGCCACTCTTCCATTTGAATTAGTGACTTGCTTGTTAGTCACTCAGTATGGTTTATCAGGACCTCATGTGATGTTCACTCATTTGTTTGAAAGCTTTATGCTCAGTGTGATTATAATGATAATCATTTGATAATGTTTACATATAATGTTATGTTTTCTTGCTGGGCTTTGGCTCATGGGTGCTATGTGGTGCAGGTAAAGGAAAAGAAAGGCTCACCTAGCCTTGAGTGGAGAGCTTAGGTGGTGATGTGTACATATGCGGCCGCTTGACCACCACGGCCAAGGATTTCTCAGAGGAACTAGGGGGTTTACCCTATTTTTGCCGCTTAGGTCGGCGGGTTTATAATTTTGAAACAGTAATGACCTTTTTGAGTTGTAAATAAATTGTAAATGTTCTTGTGGGCCCATGAACAATTTTATGTATCAATAAAACATATCTTTTCCTTTTTACTGGTTTTCACCTTAACCTGTTAATAACACCTAGAACACGTTTTTAACCAAAGGACTCAGGCAATGAGTCAAATTTCTGGTTCACCGTTCAACGTAACTGTTCTGGGGTAACCAGGGCGTTACATATTTATTTGGTATTATGTTTTGATTGTATCACATAATTTTTTTTAATATTCCAATATTTTTTTATTAATTATTTACCTTTTAGGTGCCTCAATCGATTCAGTGACTCTATATTGGATCATTAATTGTGGCCACTCAAGTGAACAAGGTTCGAGACATGATAATTCAGAAATCTGTTGAGTGATGGGTGATGGTGTGGCATATGCTTCTTGTTGAAGTTAATACGTTTCTATTGGTACTAGCGCAACACTTTATTTTATTCGGATTCTGCATCTTCGTTTGGTATTTTATTGTAGGACATGGCATCAAAATCTTTTGTTGTAATGCTTTTTGAGTTAATGCTTGCAAGGACTTTGTAATTTCGTTTTATAAGTATGATTTTAATTTCTTGTAAATCCTAAAATGGGCATATTTTATAGAAATATCTTTTTAATTAAAAGATCAATTTATGTTTCCCTTTATTGTAATTGTCAGAAATTCACTTTCCCTTTTTGTGAATTTTGGATTATATTAGCTTCCTTATTTAGCTTTATATTATCTCAATTTGATTATAAAGGGAAGTTATATCTTTCAAATATTCAGTACTTACCCAAAGTCATTTCTGGAATATTTGATTGTATATTTCCGTGCAGCTCAAGAATTGAAATTCAGGAAACTGAATCTTTAATGTCATTAATTGTTCTTTCTATTTTGAGCATGTTCTTGATCGGACACCGGTCTGAGCTGTCCCCACCAAAATCATATCTGTGGGATCAGCATCTTCTAGAAAAGGAAACTCTTCATCAATCAAGAATATCTTCAATTATTCTTGCCTTTATTAGGAGATTCTTTCTCAGCCTTTATGAGCACGAAAAAGGACTCTATAAATAGGGCTCAAAAGGCAGTGAGAAAAGTGAACTCTTAGATGCATAATTTGTGAGTGTATTGTAATATTTGTGAGAGTTCTTTATTTGTATTCAAGATCATAGTATTCATGTGATCTTGTAGAAATATGAGTGTTTAGATGTTGTGATTAGTTAATACCATGTTCATGAGTGAATACACATTGTAATTTGAACACAACTTTTATAGTCTTCGGGAGAAGATTTTTACAAGCCTTGCATCGGGAGGATGCAAGCACTCGCTGGCCATTGAAGGGAGTTCAAGTGGTTGAGCATTTCAATCAAAATCAAATTAGTGAAGAGAAGTACAACAAAGTTGCGGCAAATCTCAAGAGGGAGTCTTGTTTTGTTTAAGTCAATATTTTGTACTTGTGATTCTTTATTAATTGGTTTTATTCTCTGGGCGTGGCCCAAGGAGTAGGTTATCCGAAAGGGTTTATGAACCTTGTAAAAATTCGTTGTGTTCTTTATTGTTTTGCACTGTCTTTTTATTGTGTTCAGTTTCTGTCGTGACAAATTCGAATTCTGTCCCGACAGAACTGCAATCTGTTTTAACAGTTAATTACCATTCCGCACTTTAATTAATTTGGCAATTACTAAAAACATAATTTCAATTGGTATCAGAGCAGGTCACTCATTTCTGAGTGTGATCTTGGTTTATTCCGTTTGTTGTTCTTGTTCTTGCAACTCAATGATTCTAACTATCCATATTGGAAAGTTAGAATGAAAGCCTTCACCAAATCTCAAGATGAAAAAGCTTGGAGAGTTGTTTTAAGTGGTTGGACTCCTCCAGCAGAAAGCAATGATGTAACTAAGGTAAAATCTAAACTTGATTGGACTGATGTTGAAGATAAACTGTCCAGTTACAATAATAAAGCATTACATGTTATTTTTAATGGTGGTTGTGAAGGTTACATTAAATTGATTTCTTCACGTATTTCGGCCAAAGATGCTTGGAAAATCCTTCAAACTCAATTTGAAGGAACTGCTGATGTCAAGCATTCTAGGCTTGTTATGCTCACAACAAAATTTGAAAATGAATGAAAATGAAACCCTCACTGAATTCTATGAGAAATTGTCAAATATTTCTAACGAATATTTTGCTCTTGGTGAAAAACTTGAAGAGAATGTTTTGGTTCGAAAAACTGTTAGAGTTCTCCCTGACAGGTTTCAGACGAAGCTAACTGCAATTGAAGAAGCAAAAGACCTGGACAAAATAAAAGTAGAAGAATTGATGGATTCACTCTGAACTTTTGAACTAACCCAACAAATTAGACAAAAAGGTAAGACATAAGAAATCAAGGAGAAATCTATTACCTTGAAATCTTCTAAAGAAAAGAAGGAAAGTTCGGATGATGAGGATGATGAGATGGCTCTGTTGACAAATAATTTCCAAAAATACATAAAGAAATTGGGAAACAAAAAGGGCACATCCAAAAACCCAAAAGGTAATTTTTCTAAACCCTTTGAGACTAATAAAAAGGGTATTTAGTGTAGGGAATGTGAAGGATTCGGACACATTCAATCTGAGTGTGCAAATACCTTAAAGAAAAAGAAATTCATGACAGCCACGTGGAGTGATCAAGACTTTGAACAGAGTGATGAGGATGAAAATAGTGTTGCCTTAACCTCTGTTCACAAAGGTATGGTTTTCTCTTCAGTTGATTACAAGGATGTGTTATGCCTTAATAATTCTGTTCAGAATAATGAGAATTCTGACATTGATTTTGATGATTCTGACTTAGATGGGGAGTCATTAAAAGAGTCTTATAAAATAATGTATGATCAATGGCTGAAAGTTTGCTCTGAGAACCGTCTAATGTAGCAATAATAAAAAAATTGTTGAAAAATTTGAAGAATTTCAGATGATTATTGCTTCCAAAAATGTTGAAATTAATTCTTTAAGTAAAGAAATTGATCTTTTGCAAAAAGGTGTCAAAATGCTTAATCCTAGCTCTGGAATATTGGATGATATTCTTTCTGCAGGAGAAAAGGCTGGTGATTATAGTGGATTAGGATCTAATGGATCTGAATCCTCAAGAAAAACGGTTTTTGTAAAATCTATGAATTATCCGACTGTTGTGCCAACTAACTATTTTGCAGGAACAAGTCACTCTGCCGAGACCACGAAGTTGTCATCTGTTCCTACAGATCTACAACTAAAGAAAATTTCTCCAAAAAGAATGATTGGACAATTTGTACCATTTTTTCATTTTTTTTGGGATGAAAGGACACATAAGACCTAAGTGCTTTTCTCTGTTAAATTTGTTTAAAAATAATTATGTTAAACATTTTGGTAGTATGAATCAATTCTTGACCAAAATAAATTCAAAATAAAAAAAAATATGGGTCAAGAAATTTAACTCTATTTGCTTGGCTACCTTTACCTGTCATAAAATGCATGCATCTAGTTCATGGTACTTTGATAGCGGTTGTTCAAGACATATGACAGGTAATGCCAACATACTTACCAACTTCAAATCCTTGAAGTGTGGAGTAGTAACATTTGGGGATGGAATGACTGAAAATATTTTAGGTAAAGGTACTCTAAACATTGAAGGGTTACCGAAACTGAAAAATGTGCTTCTTGTTGATGGGTTGAAAGCCAACTTAATTAGCATAAGTCAAATTTATAACCAAGGTTTTCTTGTTAATTTTTCGCATGATGAGTGTAATGTTATAAATCAAAGTGGTGACATTGTTCTCAAAGGCTCTCATTCTTTGGATAATTGTTACACTCTCACACAAAAATTCACATGTCATGCGTCTTCATCAAGTTTTAATATGACTGACTTGTGGCATGAAAAACTTGGACATATAAATTTAAAAAACTTGAAAAGTATTGCTAATGCAGGTCTCATCCGTGGTATACCCAAGATGGGTAAAGAATCACTTGGTAAGTGTGAATCATGTCAATTGGGAAAACAGTTGAAAATTTCCCATAAAGCATTATCTGATATTAATACTTCAAATGTGTTAGAATTATTGCATATGGATCTCATGGGTCATATACAAGTTGAAAGTATTAATGGGAAGAGATACATTTTTGTATGTGTGGATGATTTTTCTAGATTTACTTGGGTAGATTTCTTAAGAGAAAAATCAGATACATTTGAAGCTTTTCAAACACTATGTACATGACTTAGAGTTGAAAAAAATTGTAACATTGGAAAGATTGTAAGAATACGAAGTGATCATGGTAAGGAGTTTAAAAATTCTATTTATGATGAATATTGTAAATCTTTTGGAATTTTGCATGAATTTTCTGCTCCCAAAACCCCTGAACAAAATGGGGTAGTGGAACGGAAAAATCGTACTTTGCAGGAAATGGCCAGAGTTATGCTAAATAGCAAAAAACTCACAAAGAAATTGTGGGCTGAACCAATTAATATAGTTTGTAACACAATTAATTGTGTTTTTCTGCGTCCAGGTACAAATAAAACTCCTTATGAAATCTAGAATGGTAGAAAACCCAATGTCAATTATTTTCATGTATTTGGGTGTCTGTGTTATATTCTTAGAGATCGTGAGAATCTGGGCAAATTTAATGCCAAAAGCGATGTGGGAGTTTTTCTTGGATATTCCACCAATAGTAGGGCTTATCGTGTTTATAACATGAGAACCCAAACTATTATGGAATCAACTAATGTGGTTGTAGATGATTTAAAAGATTAATCTGAGTACTCCCATCAGGAGGAAATTGATAGGCTTATTGATGTTCAACTTCATAAAGAAATGGCAGATCTGACAGCATAACCTTCGGAGGCGCCAACAGTCACTGCTGATGTATCAAACACTGATTCTGTCAAAACAACAACTAGGCAAACATAAAAGGAAAATCCAGTTATTTCCTCTGACTTTGTTCAAAGAGAACCATCAACCAGAGTAAAAAAGAATCACCCTTCTGATCTTATTTTGGGAAATCTTGAAGAGAGTATGGTCACTCGAAAGAGGTATGTAAATTTGGTTCAATTTGTTTGTTTTACTTCTACTTTGGAACCAAAAAAAGTGAAGGAAGCCTTAAATGATGAATCATGGATCAATGATATGCAAGAAGAGCTAGATCAATTCAAAAGGAATGAGGTATGGATCCTTGTCCCTAGACCGAGCCATACTAATCTTATAGGTACAAAGTGGATATTTAAAAATAAAACTGATGAATTTGGGAAAATAATAAGAAATAAAGCTAGACTAGTTGCACAGGGGTACACTCAAGTTGAAGGAATTGATTTTGATGAGACATTTGCCCCTGTTGCAAGACTTGAATCCATAAGATTATTACAAGCTATTTCATGTGTTCTTGGTTTTAGATTGTTCCAAATGGATGTAAAATCCGCCTTTTTAAATAAATTTTTGAATGAAGAAGCCTATGTGGAATAACCCAAAGGGTTTGAGGATCCATACAATCCTAATCATGTTTTTAAATTGCAAAAAGCTTTGTATGGGCTGAAACAAGCCCCACGGGCTTGGTATGAGAGGCTAACTCATGTTTTGGTTTCAAATGGGTACAAGAGAGGGGGAGTAGACAAAACACTTTTTATCAAAAGTATTGATGAAAATATTATGATAGCACAAATCTATGTTGATGATATAGTGTTTGGTTCTACTAATGATTCTCTAGTGCGGGAATTTGTGAAACAAATGCAGAAAGAGTTTGAGATGAGCATGGTAGGAGAACTCAATTTTTTCTTAGGACTTCAAGTGAAGCAGTCAGATGAGGGAATTTTCATTTCACAAAGCAAGTATGCAAGAAGTCTAGTGAAAATATTTGGACTCGATGCATTTAAACCTGCTAAAACTCCAATGGGTACTACGGTCAAATTATCTGAAGATGAGAATGGGAAGAAAGTTGATCCAACTCTTTATAGGAGTATGATTGGGAGTCTCCTATACTTAAATGCAAGTCGCCTTGACATTAGTTACAGTGTTGGAGTGTGCGCTCTTTTCCAAGGGAACCCCATGGAGTCTCATGCGACTGCTGTAAAAAGAATTATTCGTTCATCAATAATACTCTTGATTTAGGAATTTGGTACTCCAAAGAAACAAATTCTAACCTTGTGTGCTATAGTGATGCAGATTGGGCAGGAAACATTGATGATCGCAAAAGCACAAGTGGTGGTTGTTTTTACTTAGGAAACAATTTGGTCTACTGGCATAGTAAAAAACAAAACTCCATCTCCTTGTCAACAGCTGAAGCTGAGTACATTGCTGCTGGAAGCTGTTGTACTCAACTTTTGTGGATGAAACAAATGTTGGCAGACTATGGGTTTGATATTAAAACTTTAACCATTTTTTGTGATAATACAAGTGCTATTAATATCTCCAAAAATCCTGTTCAGCACTCTCGCACCAAACATATTGACATTTGTCATCATTTTATTAGGGAACTTGTTGAAAACAAAACATTGATTTTAGAATATGTTGAGACTAACAAACAAATTATAGATATATTTACTAAAGCTTTAGACACGGTCAGATTTGATTCCCTCAGGAAGTCCTTGGGGGCTTGTTTTATTTGAAATTTCCAATAAATTGATTATCTTGCCTTCCATATGTGTTTGTGTAAATCTCTTGTCCTGTTTGGAAGAAATTTGATGAGCATATTTTTTGTATTTTAGAAAATAATCGTTATAAGTCCTATACTTTGTTTGGAATAAAAAACCATATTTGAAAAATTATAGACCATTCAATTTATATTTGATCAAATCATTATGTTTGTATGAACATTCCTTAATACAGTTTCTTTTTCAGGCTCCATTTTGGAAAAGAGCTACCTATACTGATGTGTGAAAGCCGACACTGAGTAAGTTGGTACCAGGTAATTAGCAATGATATTGGAGGATACTCTACCAGTGTAAAGGGCTACCATCAGTATAAGAGTTATAGCCTCCATTATGGTTACAATTTGAAAAAGGCTACAATTGCCAAATATGGGCAATGACCCTAGCTTTAAAAGGCCAAAAAGAAACGCGAAATTGATTACACATGCACACACACATGCCTGTTGACTAGACTGTGTAAGATGGTTGTAAGACTCATACATATAATGAATTGATTCAAATATGTTTTGTGATTGGTATATTTTTTTAATTATGGTCACTTAGTTTTTGAATTATAACTAATTTCTCTAATTTGTGAAAAATATGGTTATCTTGTTTTTTTTTTTAACAGGACTTGGCATTTACATGGACACATATGGTATGGAAATTTATATTCTATTTTTGGAAAAAAATTTAATAACATAATAAAAAAAAGGTTTGAAAAATTATTGATGCAATTTATTTGTTTTATCTCAATATATTCTAAAATATTCAAAAAGTTTCCAATTTTGAGGTGTGAACAAATTTGTTTTAAAAAGGAGATATGTTGGCATTTATCACATAAAATCCGATTACCCATTTTTGGTTACCCATTTTTCAACTTGCCTCATTTGTGCACCGAATACTCTATATATTCAGATTCACTTTGGTTTTTTCATACTCAGTGTTTTCTTGTTTGTCTCTCTCACTTATAACCAAAGTGTTTAGGGTTTTTTCTTTTTGTGTTTCACTTGTTTCATTCTTAGCAGCCATGAAGACTCGAGGCTGTGAAGTCTCAGCAGGAGACAGTTCCTGAGTCAGTTCCCACTGCCACTCCTCCTGTCCCAGCATCAATCCCTGTTGTCTCACCTCCTACAGGCCATTGACCTAAAACCACAGGAAGAAATAAGGTTCTTGCTCTTTCGGGTCCTATAGGATCTCCCGTTCTTGGAGCTTCAAGTAAAGGAGTTACTTTTCCCAACCTGGATGCTCAGCCAATCCAAGCCTCGACAGCTCCACTCACCTCTTCCAAAGGTCAAATAAAATCCAAACTTGCCTTGGCTACAAGTCATTCCCAATCAATCTCCACTGAAGTTGTGTCTAATCCATCTGATCATGACTCTGAATCGTCGTTATCTCCTGATGTTTTGACCCCCAAGGGAAAGGGAAAACACAAGACTAAAGCTCTTGGATCAAAGAAAGGCAAGAAGGCCAAAGTGTCTCCAACAAAAGGTACCAGCTCCATCTCTTATTCATCTCCTTTATCCCGATTTAAATTGAAGGCAAAAATCAACCCACCTCCTTGCACCTCATCGGAGGATGTTTCTCCTGAAACGGAAGACTCTCAGCCTGAGTTGGACCTTTCCTTGACTGAGCCAAATCCTGATGTTCCTCTTAATGATTTGGCGAAGGAGACTGAATCTAAAGAAGATCCCTCAGAAGCCTCTCCTGTTGCATCTGACCCAAAAGGCACCACACCATTGGCATTTCCCGAATTGTCTTCCAAACTCCCTAAACAAAAAGATGCTCATGTCCGTACCTCAGGTTCTTTCAAAGCTCATTCTCTTACTTTCTGTTTTAATGATAATGAGAAAAATGTGCAATTTTATGAGCATCATCACTTTATTAGTGAGCATAATTTCCTTTTTGCTCCTCATCATGTGTTTGGAGTCTTACTTACCTTAGAGGAAAGGGGTTGATTGCGATCTTTGTCTGGGTTTGATGGGTTTGTGCCTCAGGTTGTTAAAGAATTTTATGCAAATTTGAATGATGAATTATTAGACCAGTCTTCTTTTATGTTTCATAAAGTGTATGTTAGGGGAAATTGGTATAAGTTTGGTCCTTCTAAAATTGCTAAAGCCCTCAATCTTGTTCCTGTTGAGATTGATAATTCTATTGAGTTTGCAAGGGATCAAGTGTTGTCTGAGTTGGTTGGTCAAGCTATGGTGTGGGAACCAAGCACCTCTCTACAAGTCTCGGATCTCACTCACTATTATGGTGCTCTTTTCAAATTTGCAATGTTTAATTGGATGCCTACCACTCATTCCTCTACCATCACTCAAGACGTGGCTTTTCTATTGTTCAAAATTGGGACTGGAGTCGCAATTGATCCTGCTGCTGTTATTTTTTATCAAATCATGTCCTTCAGTGGTGCCAAACGCAAGGGTCAACACTTGATGTTTCCACAAGTCATTTACAAACTTTTGGACTCTCAGCGTCCTTTGAAGAAGTCCCATGAGACCTTGACTTCTCCTTTGGTTGGTCCTACCTACACTGTCAAAGATGACCATGCTCCATCCACAGATCGAAAGGTCAAAGGCATTAATCTGGCTGGTTCTGGTTCTGGCAATGTTGTGACTGACACTCCTGCTGTCCCAACTGATCTCGCTTCTGTCCAGACAAGACTTACAAGTCTTTCTGACCGGTTCACTCTCATGGAGGATACTCAGCGCCAAATTCTTGCTTCATTGGCCCTTATCAGTGCATCAACCTCTCCTGCTCCATGATGGTTACACTTCCTTTCGATATTTTTTTATTTGCTTTTGATACATGTAAAAGAACACTAGATGTGTCTTTCTTTTGGTTTCATTTCTCTTTGTTCTTTGGCATTTTCTTAGACAATGAGGGGGAGAGAGAGTAACTCTATTTTTGGTACTTCGATAATGTTGTTTGACCTATTGTTTCTCATTGCTTTTTGTTAACTGTTTTATCTTGTGCTTTGGTTCTTTTTGGTAGGGGGAGTCATTTTGTGACTCTTGTGATTTTAAGCACTTACTTGTGTTTTGAAGCAATATTTTAAAAATAAATATGCCTTGTCTATAAAATTTCCAAAGGGGGAGATTGTAAATCCTAAAATTGGCATATTTTATAGAAATGTCTTTTTAAGTAAAAGATCAATTTCTGTTTCCCTTTATTGTAATTTTCAGAAATTCACTTTCCTTTTTTGTGAATTTCGGATTATATTAGATTTCTTATTTAGCTTTATATTGTCTCAATTTTATTATAAAGGGAAGTTATATCTTGCAAATATTCAGTACTTACCCAAAGTCATTTATGAAATATTTTATTGTATATTTTCGTGCAGCTCAAAAATTGAAATTCAGGAAACTGAATCTTTAATATCATTAATTGTTCTTTCTATTTTGAGCATGTTCTTGATCTGACACTGGTCTGAGCTGTCCCCACCAAAATCGTATCTGTCGGATCAGCATCTTCTAAAAAAGGAAACTCTTCATCAATCAAGAATATCTTCAATTATTCTTGCCTTTATTAGGAGATTCTTTCTCAGCCTTTATGAGCACAGAAAATGACTCTATAAATAGGGCTCTAAAGGCAGTGAGAAAAGTGAACTCTTAGATGCATAATTTGTGAGTGTATTGTAATATTTGTGAGAGTTCTTTATTTGTATTCAAGATCATAGTATTCATGTGATCTTGTAGAAATATGAGTGTTTAGATGTTGTGGTGAGTTAATATCATGTTCATGAGTGAATACACATTGTAATTTGAACACAACTTTTATAGTCTTCGGGAGAAGATTTTTACAAGCCTTGCATCAGGAGGATGCAAACACTCGCTGGCCATTGAAGGGAGTTCAAGTGGTTGAGCATTTCAATCAAAATCAAATTAGTGGAGAGAAGTACAACAAAGTTGCGGCAAATCTCAAGAGGGAGTCTTGTTTTGTTTAAGTCAATATTTTGTACTTGTGATTCTTTATTAATTGGTTTTATTCTCTGGGCGTAGCCCCAAGGATTAGGTTATCTGAAAGGGTTTTTGAACCTTGTAAAAATTCGTTGTGTTCTTTATTGTTTTGCACTGTCTTTTTATTATGTTCAGTTTTTGTCGTGACAAGTTCAGATTCTGTCCCGACAGAACGACAATCTGTTTTAACAGTTAATTATCATTCCGCACTTTAATTAATTCACATGGTTTAATTAATTTGGTAATTACTAAAAATGAAATTTCCTTTCTATTACCCAACAACTGTCTTCTTATTAAGTCGAATTCTTTACTTATTTGTGTTTATTTACAAATACCTTTTTTATTATATATATAGGATAATTCTTATATAGAGGCCTCACTTTAAGCCCTACCGGTGGGGCTCTCAGTGTTTCTCAACATGTGAACAGTTTTCAGTGCGATTTTTTTTATGACCATGTATATTGTAGCTATTTAGAGTATCCTGCAAATTTTCAGAAAATTCTGAATAGTTTACAGTACCGAAAACTAAGTTCAAACATGTTGATTTCCATGCACATAAAAAAAAATTAGTCACGCGTGCAAGAACATGTTTGAACTTAGTTTTCAGTACTATAAACTATTCAAAAAATTTTAAAAATTTGCAGGATGCTCTATATAGCTACAATATACACGGTCATAAAAAAAAATAGTGCCGAAAACTGTTCACGGGTTGAGAACACTGAGAGCTCCACCGGTAGGGCTTAAAGTGAAGCTCCTATAGGAGAATTCCTATATATATATATATTGTTATGGAGATACAAAAGAAGTAAATTTATGTCAATTGAGGCAAGTATAAGGTGCATGTATAAACTTTGAAACTTAGATATTAGTATTTAACATTTACAACATTAATCATGATCAATGAAATTTTATTTCGATAAAGTAAAATAAGGTCTTCTCCATGAAACCTTAATAGATAATTCAATAATATTTATGTTATCATTACACTGAAGAAAATAAATAAATTACAACCAAACATCCCACTCTTTTTTTGGTGATTCATATAGAGTTAACCTTGTTAGGTGTCCAATTGGTTTAGTTAAAATTTTAATTTATGATCTCATCTTGTTCAACAGAGTCTACATTTGAAACCAAGTATATCTACTTCACTCCTTTCCGTTTAAGATTGTTGAAGAATTATCTTATTAGAAATAAAAGAAGCATTTTAAGTAACATAGACTAAGTACTAGTATTTTGAAATTGCATTATTGCATAACATAGAATGGAACAAAAGAATTGTGTAAGGTTACCAGTTCCATGAGCAAATTCCATTTTTCTCATATGTGTAGTTAATTGTTATGATCAACACATGTCACTGGTCTTCCCATTTGCCTTCTTGCAACCTAATATTACCACAGAATTCCAGCATTGTTTTTAGAGTAATTTCTTTGGGAAATATCTTCTTATTGCATGCCTCACATTTTTCAAATAAGTGCTTCTTATTGAAAGATTAATTTTATTAACTATTTCACACACGCTAACATGGTTATGAATCATATCGTACACCACACAATTACCAAGACTGTCCACGAGTAGTGCTTCATTTGCTTTCTTCCTTGTGAAAATAGATGAAGTCACAATCTGGTAAGGCAATGGAGTGGCCTCCTTCAATTTTTGGATGTGGAGTTTCTATTCCTGACAAACTTCTCAACTTCTAATGGTATGGGCTACAAATCCATCTGTCAGGGCAATTGAGGGGTTCATTTTCGACAATATGACCCTTTCTGGACTTCCATCTACAAAGTACGGATGCCCAAGCTTATCCTTGAACATTAGCACTTGGAGGGAAGAAAAAGTAGTTATACTGTCAACATAATAAAAAACTAACAAACAACACCACGAATTGAGTGTACTAAACTATTGGCAGTCGTCAGATGTCAATAGAGAGAAAAATTTCTCAGTCCTCCCCACCCATTTAATTACAAATCAGTTAATTTTAAAACCTAAAATTCATGGTTTGTTGCACAATTCTTCAACTAAAACCTAAGTACGTTATAACCAATAAAATAATTAAATAAAAAACAACATATGTAAAATAGAAAAACTTTTTAAAGCTGCTATAATACATGACTTTTAATATGCAAAGAGGAATCCTTAAAAAAAACCACCATCCTTGTAATATTATTATTTAAACAACTTTCATCGCAATAGCTGATAGAAAGTAAAAAGTAAATATTGTATTCTCCTCAAAACATTCAATTACACAGTACACGGTTATATAAGAGCTGAGACAAAAGGGGACCAAAAAGAAAGCAAGGATACCTATCCTCTATACTAGTGACTAGAAGCTACTGTAACTAATCCATACAATTGTAATTATGGTTTAACATCCCCCCGCAAACACAACGGGCTAGGCAGCACGGTGAGTTTGGTACGCAAAGCTTGAAACCGAGACGTGACCAGTGGCTTGGTTAAACATTCGGCAATCTGATCAATAGAGGGCGTGTACACAAGCAGCAAGGATTGAGCATTGACCTGCTCTCACACGAATTGATAATCGATCTCCACATGCTTTGTCCGAGCATGAAATACAGGATTTGAGGTAAGATGCAAAGTGCTAATGTTGTCACAATGTAACATTGGAGCAGAGGAGAGGGAAATACCCAATTTAGCAAGTAAAGACTTAATCCAACACACTTCAGAAGCACCATTAGCATGAGCACGATATTCAGATTCCATGCTAGAACGAGAGACCACTCGTTGCTTAGACGATGACCAGGAAATAAGGTTGAGGCCCAGAAAAATGCAATAGGCACTGGTACAACGGTGGTCATCAAGACATGATGCCCAATCTGCATCAGTGAAACAATGAAGCTGCAATAAGGAATCACGTTGAATATGAACACCAAGATGGGTCATGCCTTTCAGATAACGCAAGACATGCTTGGCTGGCAGAAAATGAGCCGTGGTGGGGGCATGCATGAACTGACACAGCTTGTTCACAGAGAATGCAATGTCTGGTCGGATTATAGTGCAATATTGTAATGCACCAATGATACTCTTGTATTCAGTAGCATTTGGGAGAGGTAGACCATCATGGAGAGAAAGGGAACCCAAAGCAATAGGAGTGGAGACGGGCTTAGATTCCAGCATACCAATTTTTTGCAACAAGTCACGTATATACTTGGACTGAGACATGTGAAGACCAGAAGAATTCCTAGAGACTTGGATGCCGAGAAAAAAATGCAATAGGCCGAGAACTTTGACTTGAGACCTTCTTTTTAAGTGAGCAAGTAAGCGCTGGATAGAGGCAGGACATGAACCAGTGATGACAATGTCATCTACATAAACCAAAACAATGAGGAGAACCCTGCCAGAACGATAGACAAACATGGATGAATCTGCTCGAGAACCTGTGAAACCCCAATCAATGAGAGTCGTACTTAGCTTAAGAAACTAGGCTCATGGACTTTGCTTGAGTCCATACAGTGACTTGGATAGTTTACAGACATGGTGAGGATGAGAGGAATCAATAAAACCTTGGGGTTGTGCCATATATACCATTTCTTCTAAGTCACCATGGAGGAAAGTATTTTGGATGTCTATTTGATGAAGAGGCCAGTTGTAAGAGACATCCAACGAGAAGACAATGTGGATGGTGGTGAACTAGATCACAGGACTAAAAGTTTCATGAAAGTCCAAGCCCGGAGTTTGATGAAAACCTTTGACGACAAGACACGCCTTGAAACGATCAACATAACTATCAGAGTTGAGTTTGATATGGTAAAACCACTTACAGCCAATCACCTTGCAATTTGGTGGTGGGGGAACTAAGGTCCAAGTTCCTTGAGCTTGAAGAGCATTGAATTCAAGCTGCATAGCTTGCTGCCATATGTCATGTTTGCTAGCCTCAGTGTAAGTGGAAGGTTCTACTGGAGTAGTAGCAACAACATTATAAAACAGCTTAGGCTTGTGAATGCTGGCCTTGGCCCGAGTAACCATGGGATGGGTGTTAAGAGGTGGGGGTTGGGAGGGTGGCAAAGGTGGTACAGGAGACAGTGGTGTTGATGATGGGGAAGAGGAAAAGAAGATGAGGAAGAGGGAGATGGAGTAGACAGAGATATACGAGAGGGAGAGTGTGAGGGAGGTGGGGTATGTGTGGCAGGTGGTGTATGTGAGGAGGAAGGAGATAGAGGAGGAATCATACAAGATATGGGAATGTGAGTAGGAGAGGCAGGGGCTAGATTTGAAGAAGGGGAAGGAGACATGTGAGAAAAAGGGAACATGTGTTCATTGAACACAACATGCCGAGTGGTGTATATGCGACCAGAGGAGACATGAAGACATAGATAACCTTTATGTCTACTCCTATACCCCAGAAAAACACAAGGAGATGAACGAAACTACAGCTTGTGAGTATTATACGGACGTAGAAAGGGAAAGCACTCACCCAAATATCTGAAGATGATCATAAGAAGGGGGTTTGTGATAGAGACATTGAAAGGGACTAAGAAACCCCAAAACCCGAGTAGGGAGTCTATTAATCAAATAAACTGCAGTTGCAAAAGCGTAAGGCCAATAAGAAAGAGGCATACTTACATGAGCAAGAAGAGTAAGCCCAAGCTCCACAATATGATGGTTTTTACGCTCAACGCGACCATTTTGTTGAGGGGTGTAAGGACAAGAGAGTTCATGAGAAGTGCCATCTTGAGCAAAAAAGTTTGACAAGGAACAAAAATCCCCACCCCAATCAGATCTGACTCGTTTAATAACACCCTGAAATTGACAGTGAAGCATGGTGTTGAATTGAATAAAAGCTTGAAACACTTCATCTTTGGTGTGCAATAAATAGAACCATGTAAAACGAGTATAGTCATCAATAAACAAGGCAAAATAGCGAACACCAATAATAGCAATAACAGGGGAGGCACCCCAAAGATCTGTATGTATTAGCTCAAAAGGTCAGGAGGCCCGACTTACAGAAATAGAGAAAGGCAATCGATGAGATTTGCCAAGTTGACAAAAAGTACAAAATGAAACATCATCTTTCTTGGAAAGTTTAAAATTACAAAGAGAAGAAACTTTGGCTACTACATCCCGAGAGGGGTGGCCTAAACGAGAGTGCCAAACAGATGCAGGAGACTTTGATGTCAAAAGAAGGGTGGCTGGAGTCGACAAGGAAGAAGTAGGGACACGATAAATGCCATCATCCAACAAACCTGTTAGGAGAATTTTGTGGCTGTCCTGGTGTTTGACAAAAAAGCAATGAGGGTGAAATTCGACAAAGGCGTGATTATCACGACATAGCTTTGAAACACTAAGCAAGTTTTTAGACAAAGAAGGTGAGTGAAAAACTTGACATAAACGAAGAGGAGAGGAAGATATAGTTGTAGACAAAGAGGCGAAGCCAATATGGGAAATGGGAATAGTCTTATTGTTGCCCATGGTGATCTGATCAGTACCATTGAAAGGTTGACCAATATCCAGGAGATTAAGATCCAGGGTGAAATGATGAGAGGCCCCAGAGTCCATATACCAGTTGGAATCTGTAATCATGCCCGAGGTAGCCATCGGAGAAGTGGAGGGAGTGTATGGAGTAGAAGGGTGGTGTGAATAGTAGGCAATATAAGGTCGTGGTGTTGAGGGTGAGGGACGATAGTTGAGGTTAGCATGATGAAAGGAAGACTGGGCGATATGACCAGGACGAAAACAGATATGGCATTTCGGACGGGTGGGAGGACGAGGGGAGTATGTAGAGAATGTAGTGGAGGGACGGAAAGTGTGGGAAGAATGGGGAGCTGAAGGATGAGGAGAGAAATGAGGGGGAGGAACAGAGGTGGAGGAGGAAAGAGATTTAGGTTTAGGCTTGTGAAAGGAGAGATTGGCTAAATTGGCTTGAAGGGAGCTTAAGGAAGCAGTGGCAGTTTGTCTGTCTAAACGAGCATCAACGCTTAAGAGAAGAGAATGGACCTCTTCAATGGTGGTCTGAGTAGAACCAGCTTGAATAGAAGTCACAAATGCATTGTATTCAGGGCCAAGACCATTGAGCAGGTAAATAAGATGGTCCTTCAAAGAAACCGGGTCACCAACAGAAGCTAGAGTGTTGCACAATGATTTGAGTTTCTGTAAATAGGCCATAGCAGAGAGACCTTTCTTCTTGAGAGATTGAAGAGCAGTGCGGACTTCAGAAATCTTGGCAAACGAAGCGGCGATATATATCTGCTCCAAGGAAGACCAGATTTCAGCAGTTGTGGTGAAACCAACAATTTGGCCAAGAAGAGCATCGGATAGAGAAGCATAAAGCCAGCTCATAAGCAGGCGATTGTAGCGATGCCAAGAGAGAAAATCTGGGTTCACTTGAGTAGATGCCGAATCAGAGAACTGAGCTGGGCAAACTACTGAACCATCGAGGTACCCCTCAAGACCATTTGCTATAATAATATTCTGCATCTGCATTTTCCAGACCAGATAATTAGTATCATGAAGTTTCAGAGCTATTGTTTGACTCACATACGGGAAACCAGAGGATGGTGCCGAAGAAGATGAAGCTGCGACAGGAATAGAAAAGGGAGATAATGTCGTCGGAGCAACAGAAGTCTGTGGTTGGGGAGTTTGGGGAGGAGGCAGGTCAGTAGACCTAGAGCTCATTTCAGACGCCATGACAGCTTTATGGCTAAGATACCATGACAGAAAGTAAAAAGTAAATATTGTATTCTCCTCAAATCATTCCATTACACAGTACACGATTATATAAGAGCTGAGATAAAAGGGGACCAAAAGGAAAGCATGGACACCTGTCCTCTATACTAGTGACTAGAAGCTACTGTAACTAATCCATGCAATTAGAAAGCGTAATTATGGTTTAACAACAGCCAATTACTCAATCACTGGATTATCAACTAGAAATTACCTACGTGTTAGGCCTTTCTCTTGGGATAGGTATACTAGTAATAAAATTCTTACAGGGCTCCATTCAAGCGAAGCCTTCTTGAGAATACTACCTACTCTACTGACTTATTTTGTTCAACTTACTTTTTTTCTCCGATTTAAGACATAACCTATATAATTTATGAAGACTGCTACTTACGTGCTTCCAAAAAATACAAGTCATTGCACAAAGGTAAATTAAACGTTCATATTTCGTGAAGTGTGCACTTCGCTTAATATCCATGTAGTAGTTTCCATCGGATCAAAATATATGTTGTCCAAATTTTATGAATCCTTCGAAAAGATGAATAGACCTACCTGGACTCTAGCTACATATAAACCTATTTAAATTTTCTTGGATGGTTATTATCGCCACGAGGTTCAAGTTTGTAGAAATGATGATACTATGTCTTTGAATAAAATTAATAACTGCACATTAAATTAAATGAATTGCAATATCAAATAACACAGTTCAAATAATCTTCAAACAACTTATATTCCCTCAACAATCATATTACCAGTATTATGTCATTTTTATCTATCTTAAAGGTAAAAAATTTATAGGGCTTGTCAATGTGTTGGGCGCAACCCTGATGGATTTCAGCATATATCTACTCATGTCTAGTGATTCCTAACTACTTCCACTTTATACTCTGACGACAACGAGATTTAGATGACACTCACCATGTGGCCTACTAGAACGCGATTTATACATTCGCTCACAATCCTATGATCGAAATAACTAAGTTTACCTCGCTTCATTTGCTGAACTTCGTCTTTCAGTAATCAACTAACACCCTGCACAAAAGACAAAAGAAATACAGATGAAGATAAGTCATCGTCCTCCTACACCGCTTTTGCAGCATATGTATGTTTTTCAATGCAGAAATAATATAAACCCATTAAACATGAAGCCATACGCAAACACACACTTAATGTTCTAGTACATTTAAAACATAGCAACGGTTATACTCCCCGATCGTAAAGTCTAAGAAGGTATTTCCTATAAATCTGCTTACTTGAAAACGAAGGCACTGAGTTTGAACTTGGCTTCTTCCACGATAACTATAATTATGAGCATGTTTCATTTTCCTCTCGAATATCATCTGCAAAAGGCGGAAAAAAGGTCCACACATTTTCCAATATTTTACTCATACCATTTAAGAGGTTACTTGATTCGTTAAAGTTCACTTAGTGGATCATCCATATACAAGCCAAACAATAATTGGTCCACTTTAACAGTGGAACTCCTTCCTAAACCAGAAGCCTCATGCATACACATTGGCAGTATTATACGTACAAAATGCTTCTTTTTTTTCCAAACAATATTAGACTTTTATCCAAACAGTCCAAAATAATAACAGTTTCCTAATTTTCTATTAATTAATTGATTTTAAATTAGAAAAAAAATAAAATAATTTTAAAAATAAAAATGAATAAAAACTGATTTAAATTTATTAAATTATATGAAATCCAATAAATAAAAAATCAAGAACATAAATAATTTTTAATCCAAATATAATTCAAAAAACAAACTAAAATCAATATTTCTAAACTAAATTATACTTTAAACTAAACTAAATTAAAATATTTAATTTTTTGTTAGATTATTTTCTAAATGTGTTTTATTATTAACGTTTGAAATATATAATTGGTTGAGTTTTTAATTTAATTTAGTTTAAAGATTTTAATTTAGTTTAGAAATATTAATTTTAGTTTTTTTACAATTATTTTTAGATTAAACCTTTTTTATGTTTATTGATTTTTTATTTTATAAGATTTTATATAATTTAATAAAATTTATAATTAGTTTTTATTAATTTTTTTAAAATGAATTTTATCAATTTTTTTCTAATTTATAATCAATTAATTAATAAAAAAATTATTTTTAAATATTTTTTAACTATCACATAAGAAATCGTTACTAATTTGAACAAAAAAAAATAAAAGACTACAAATACTATAATTCAGAATATTTTTGCCAAGTAAAAGTTTATGTGGTTAAAAGTCTAAAAAGTCACACCTACTTAGAGCACTCTCATTAGGTGCTCTACTCCATTTTTTAAAATACCTCATCAAAACATATTTTTTTCTATTTTACCTCTAAATTTTACATTATACCATACATCAGCTTCTCTATATATTTCTCTACATCATTTAAATATTATATCTTTAAACATATTTTATTACTTAAAGTAAAATAAAATAATTGAAAAATAAAAAAGAAATAATAAATATATACTAAATGGAGAGAGAAAGCTTATAAAGAAAAATAATAATATTAAAATATTATATAAATGATATGTAAATGTTATGTAAATGTAGAGATGGATTAATTGGAGTTTGTGCATAGCTATTATAAATATATGTATAAAGGAGCTGATGAAAGATGTTTTTATGAGTTTTAGCTAAATATTATAAAGAAAGTGTATTATAAAATATATCACAAAAACATACATTTTTATAATTTACCTCAAAACTTTTACATTATACCATACATCTGCTTCTTTACATTATTTCTATATTATATTTTTAAAAATATTTTATTCATTTTAAGAAATAAAATAATTAAACATAATAGTATCACACTCATATATATATACAAAAGTTTATAAAAAAATAATAAACTATTTATAGCTTGATAAATAGTATTTCACTACATATAAAGAAATATTATTCATTTAGGTAAAAAAATATAACTTTACATTATCCAATAGAAGGCTACTTAACTATTTTTTCTCTATATTATAAAGAATAACACATTTTAGCTCATCCAATGTAAGTGCTCTTACATTTCTCTGTCAGATATTCAATAGTTCTAAACTGAAATTAATGCTTTCTTTTCTTTTAAAAAATTGAATGTTATCCACATGTTTTCCAACTGACCCCGCCAAATACATTAATTTGAATAAAATGGATATTTAAATTATAACTTATAAAACTAAATGTCCCATAAATGCATTACTTACTAATGATTTATTGGCGCCAATCCCCCTAATGTTGTTATTTTTCTCCATAAATTAGAACAAGTACATTAAAAATATCCATTTTTAAATAGAAAAAGTATACTTAAAAAAAAAAGAAAAAAAACACAAAATAGATATAGTGGTTTTGATTGAATTTACATTAAAAAAAATTAGAGCCGTGTATAGATTTTACAACTACTACATTTAATTTTAAATTTGTCCAAAAATCGCACTTCACCATGTTTACGCTGATTTTCACAATTAAATATAGTAAAAGTCTCTTTGAAATAAATTAATAATTAAGATTAATAACAATCACTCAAAACATTAAAAATTATGCATTGTTCCTCAATGAAATATTTTTTAAAAAGCTTATCAATCAAAAATTAATATTGTTCGTACCAGACATGACATGGATGTATTAGTGACATTTAAAATATAACATATTTTTATGAAGCCTTTGTAACGTCGCGTAAAATCACTTAATATAATTTGTGGAAAAATATAACAATTTTCTAAAAATAAGGTAACCGAAAATCCATATATATATTTTTTCAAAATATTCAAGCGTTCGGAAGTATGCACATACTTAAAAATAAATTACAGTGTCATAATTTCAAAACATTCAATAAGCCCAAAATAATTTACTAGTTATCATATGGGTTCTAGTCCCCAAAATATAAATTCCCAAAAGGTCGATCCACATGTACATCCACTACAAAAAAAAAAGTTTTTTAGCTACTAAGGTATTGGTAGCCATTAATATATTTTTGGTAGCTAATAGATTTTTTGCTACAAAATTTTTTGGTAGCCAGTTCGTAGCTAATTCCCCGTCGCTAAAAGTATATAGCTACCAAAAAAATTGGTAGCAAATGCTTATTATTTGCTACTAAATATTCAGTAGCAAAAAATATTATATCTAATAGCAAAATGACTGAATCTTTTTTTTTTTTTGATCAAAAGGAAAATTATATTGATCAACAAACTAGATACATCTAACAAAGGCTGGAAAAATCCACCTCAAGTTACAAATTACTGACAAATTTTATCATTTGTCTCTCTCTAATAGTACACTGTCGATCTAGTAAGTTCTGCACTCTAGCCTTAACTGAAAATCTGATCAAGTTATCTATCTTAGACACAGGTAAACAACTCTTCTCAACCCAGCAGTGGTTCCTGTTCAGCCAGATGAGGTACACAATAGCTGCACAAGCTGCATTTGCCACCAATGAACACCAACCTGTACGAGGCAAAGACAACCACTGAATCCAAGCCGCATACTGAGCAGGCCAAGAAGCCCCTCTCAACCACCCTTGAACAGCCTGCAATACTTTCCTGGAGAAACCACACTCAAAAAAAAGATGAGAATGACTTTCATCTTCTTGAGAACAAACAGGGCAACATAAAGAGGTGATAGGTACATGACATTGATGAAGCCAATCCCTTGTGAGGAGCTTCGGGTTCACAGCAAGCCAAAGGATAAATTTGTGCTTAGGAACCGAGAGCCTACGCCAAACTGCCTTCTCATAGTGCACCAAATTGCCAGCTTTCCTAGCTGAAGTTTTCCATTCATAATTGCAGCCTCCAAATCAGCACTAGACAAGACACGACAGAACTTGATGATCTTCCTCCAATACCAGCTGGTATCTTGCTTTAACAGATAATCCCATATTGAAGCTCCTTTTAAGGAAACACAATTAACCCATTTTACCCAAAGAATTTCCTGCTTGGAGGAAACAGCCCAGATGAATTTAGCCAACATAATCTTATTCCAAGAAGAACCCTCCCTAAAACCCAAACCACCGAAACATTTTGGGCGACAGACATGCTCCCAAGAGATAAGATGAAGCTTGCTTCTGTTATCCTTCTCACCCCAAAGAAATTTCCTACAAAGACAGTCTATATCTCTGATTACACACTGAGGTAACAGAAATATATTCATCCAATAAGAACGAATCCCCAATAAAACAGAGTGAACTAACTGGACCCGACGAACATAAAATAAATGGTGACTTGCCCAACCATTCAGACGTATTCTCATTTTCTTAAGGATAATATCGCAGTCAGTAGCCCTCCATTTAGTAGGTCTCAACGGGACACCCAAATATTTCAAAGGGAATTGTCCTTCAATAAAATTAGAACACAGTAATAGGGAAACTTTATCCCCAGCAACTAGCCCTCCAATATACATTCTAGATTTGCTTTGATTAATAGAGAGGCCCGAGGACATAGTAAAATCATTAAATGCTTGCTGAAGTATCATGACTGACCTCGGGGTGGCTTTGCAAAACAAGAGGAGATCGTCAGCAAAACAAAGACTAACAAGCTTTAGAGACTTAAATAAAGGATGAAATCTAAAACCTTTCTCCATAGAAGCCTTTAACAGCAAACGAGTAAGATAATCCATCACCATAACAAACAATAAAGGCGATATTGGGTCTCCTTGTCTGAGACCTTTTGCTCCTTGAAAATGACCATGAATGCTACCATTCATCACTAAAGAATAGGATGAACCCCGAAGGCAAACCATGACCCACCTAATAAATCTCATCAGAAAACAAAGAGCATGAAGAAGTTTTTCCAAAAAATCCCAGTCAATTGAGTCATATGCCTTGCTAATATCAATCTTCAAAAGACACCGAGGGGAAATATTTTTCCTATTGTATCCTTTAAGCAAGTCTTGAAGGATAAGAACATTATGAGCAAGAGAGCGATGCTTGATAAAAGCCCCATGATTCTGATTAATCAGTGAAGGAAGAACAGATTTTAGCCTATTGCACAACATTTTGGATATGCACTTGTAAATAGTATTGCAACAAGCAATAGGCCTAAAATCAGTGGCATTTACTGGCTGGTCCACTTTCGGGATAAGAGAAATGAGAGTTTTATTTAAAGTCTGAGGAATGCAAGCTGAGTCAAAAAACTCAAGGACAGCTAAAGCTATTTCCTTGCCAATATCCTTCCATAATGCTTGGAAAAAACCCGCCCCATAACCATCTGGACTTGGGCTTTTAAGAGAGTGAATACTAAACGTAGTTGCTTTAACCTCAAGGACAGTGAACGGCTTGATCAAACTCAACTGGGCTTCACTACTCAACACTGAACCATATCCAATAGCTTGAACATCAATGTTACCCGTAGCCTTGCTAGCTACACCCAGAAAACTCTTAAAATGCTACAGAAAGTGACTAGTAACTTTAGTATAATCATCCACAACATGCCCGTCATCAGTAATATAGGACACAATCCTATTAGCTAATTTCCTCTTCTTTAAACTAGCATGAAAAAACGAAGAGTTGTCATCTCCAAAACGTAACCAGTCTATTTTGCTCTTTTGGTAGAGGAAACTAGCATACAATCTCTCCTGCCTTTTAAAATCCAGAAAAGCTTCTCGATTCTCATTACACAATCTGCTATTAGACGGATCAACAAAGCAGTTAGAATGGGCCTGTTGATATAATCTTTTGCTTCTCTCATAATTACATGCTACATCCCCCATTACCTTCCAGTTAAACGCCTTCAAGACATGCTTAAGACGGGTAAGTTTCCAACTGATTTGCTCTAACCCTCTACCATTATACAGTAACTGTTTCGACCAGTTGGCTAAAACTGTCTCCCTAAATTAAGGATGAGAGACCCACATGTTATAAAACTGAAAAGGCTTCACCCCAAAACTTAGAGCAGGAAGATGTTTAATAAGAATAAAAGAATGATCTGAAATAATCTCCCATTGAGAACAAGCATAGACTAAAGGATAAGCATCTAGCCAAGCTCCATTAACAAAAATCCTATCCAACTTGGAAAAAATACAGGCCCCTCCTTCTTGATTATTATACCAAGTGTAAAAAGACCCCATAATCTTCATTTCATCAACTAAGCCAAGATAAAGCCACTGTCTAGCATCCTCCATTTCTTTCACTGTGATAGGTATGCCTCCCGTTCTGTCATTCGGTGCAAAAATAGTATTAAAATCCCCAAGAATGATCCAAGCTTTTATAGGCCATTGCAAATGGGACAAATCATGCCATAAAGTTCTCCTAATCTCCAAACAATTAGAACCATAAACAATTGTTAGACAAAAACCAGGTTTATTGCAAATTCTAACTTGACAGTGTAATACTTGGGCACTTTCCTGGATCACTTCAATATGCACCAACTTACCTTTCCAAATCAATAAAATTCTACCCTCCAATATCTCACTACTATAATACTCCCAACAAAAAAAAGTAGAACTCAAAACTTCTTTTATTTTCGCTCCCTTGATTTTAGTTTCAAGTAAAGCCCCAATCCCAACTTTATTCAATCTACAGATATCAAGAACCATCTTCTGTTTATTCAACTTATTCAACCCTCTAACAATCCAACTCATTGTGTTGCAGCAATCCATACGGGTCTGGTGTGGTTGGGAAAGTAGACACTGGTTTCTGATGCTCCTGGAGCACACTAAACTGGTTCATGATCTGCTTAACTGAAGGCTGGACTCCTTGCCTTTTAACTCTAGTGGTTTTCAGAGAAACCCAATGAACCTCTACAGGATCAGTATATGGCTGGACAACAGCTAATTGAGTAGAATTTAATTGATGAACTGAACTAGGTGCATTCAGAATTACAAGTTTCTCTGCCTCAGGTTTCTCTTCATTCGAGTGTACAGGTTTCTCTGCCTCAGGTTTCCCTGCATTCGAACTACCAGGTTTCTCTTCCTTATGCTTCAATTCTTTCTGCCTCCAAACTTCTTCAGAAACATACTTACACGATGTTACTGAGTGTCCCAATTTCTTACAATTAGTACATTTTGTTGGCAACCATTCATAGTCTATAAGCTGTTCCATAATTTGACCCTTCTCATTGAAATAACTGATGTATTTTGGAAGAGTATCTGCTATCTCCATCTCAACTAATATACGAGCAAATTTTATCATAGATCGATCCCTGGTTATTTTTTCAATCATTATAGGCTTACCTATTGTGCTAACTAGAGCACTCAAACAATTCACTCCCCAGTATTGCTGTAATGCCCCGGAATCCCTAATATGGTTTAATGGCTGGATTAGTAGGCCGAGAGGGCCATAACTGTTTAATTATGCCATTAAATGAATTTATGCATGTTTATGAGAATTATATTATAATATAATGTTAAATGCATGCATGTGGGTCCACATTTGTTTACAAGGGTGTTTTGGTAATTTGGCTCGTTGAGGGCATAATTGTATATTTGTTTGCATGTCAATGATATATTGTGAGGCCACATTATAATGTGGATTGGTTTGAGTTATTCGCCATAAGACGATCTTTAAGTATGATTTATCGGTTTGGTCATAACAGGTTTAAGCTCGGGGCTCGGGGTGAGTCTCGGGGTGTTTTAATGATTAGAGTGTTACCGAGAGTTATAGGGTAACGGGATATGAATTATTGGTGTTTGAGATTGTTGAGATTAGCGGGATTTGGAGAGTGTTAATTATAATTAACGGTATATGTTCGAAAGTACCAATTTTGCCCTTGGGAAGGTTTTAGAAACTTTTAATGACTTAGGGGCATTTAGGTCATTTGGGTGGATGTATATGACCTTTAGATGGCTGTAGAAAAAACAGAGCAAAAACAAAGTTTTTCCTTCTCCTTCCCGTGCATCATTCTCTTCCGTTTCCTCTTTGGAGTTTTTAAGCTCAAAGTGAGGTTTCAAGCTAGGAAATCAAGGGGCTGGGTTTGTAGACTTGGTTCAGCCATTGAAGGAGGTCTAATCTCGGATTTGAGGTGAGTTTTAGCCATTGGTTTCTGGTTTTACTCTGTTTTAGCTTTGAGTTTTTAGTTTGTAACTCTCTTGATGGATAGTTGAATTGATGGAAGTTTAATTAATGTTTAACTTGGGTTTTGATGAGGGTTTGATATAGGTGATGTTTAGGGGTTGGATTGAGTGTTTGGAAGAGGTTTGGAATTGGTTTGAAGGGTTGGTCTCGAGGGAAAACGCAAGGGAAAGCAAGCTGGTGCTTGCTGGTTTTGGTAAAGGGCCGCGGCATGGCTATGGTGAGCCGCGGACTACGGTTGTTTTTGTGAGGGAAATGGCCCTGTCAGATGGGTGAGCCGCGGCCCATCAGGGCAATTGTGGCCAGAAATGTGTTTTTAGCTTGGGGATTCAAGCCTTAGGCCTCGGGATCGATTCTACTACCCGGTTTAGTAGGATTCGATGTCTCGGAGGCTAAGTTTTGGTTTGGGAACCCTTTGTTATCATTTTCATTGATGAATCCTATATTTTGGTTATGACTAGGTGACCGTCAAGAAATTAAAAGATTGATCATTCTCAGGGGTCGTTCTTATATTAATTCTCACTTGAACCAGAGGTAAGAAAACAGTGTATGAGTACAGTTGCACCCTGTATATGTATATGACATGCGTGGTTGTTGTTGAAGAATGTTGGTTGATATATGTGGACATGGATTGCATAATAAATGCTAGTGAATGTTGGTTACTTGTGTATGGCACTGACTAGTCAGGGACACTGACCTAAAGGTCAGAAACGGCATAAGCATTTTAAACGCAGGGCCGAATGAAGATTAGATCTAATCGATATCAGCATTGAATGGCTCCATGGCATTAATGCTGGACCGACCCTAAGGTCGATGAAGTTATAAGTGCTTGGCTAGTCTAAGACTATTACTCAGAGCCAGGGCATAAGGCCCCGGTGACTGTTGTCACATGGCTAGGGAACGATGTTCCAAGGTTATGACTCTATGGTCATGAGGAAGGTTATGTTGGTGACCATTCACCATACACCTATCCTGATCAAACTTATGAAAGGATAACTTATCAGTTAAGCCCTGGTGACCCTATCGTCACATGGCTAAAGGGAGCTGTACCCACTTTTATGACTTTTGCTACTGTCACCTATCTGTTTTGGACTATTAGTCCTGGATGGTTATTATGATCATTGTTGATGTTATATCATGCTTTATTGTGTTTTCTTGCTGGGCCTTGGCTCATGGGTGCTATGTGGTGCAGGTAAAGGGAAAGAGAAGCTCACCCAACCTTGAGTGGAGAGCTTAGGTGGTGTTGTGTACATATTTGGCCGCTTGACCACCACGGCCAAGGAGTTCTTAGAGGGACTAGGGGTTTACCCTATTTTTGCTGCTTAGGTCGGCGGGGATTGTAAATTTGATACGATAGCGACCATTTTGTATTGTAAACAACTTGTAAACGTTTTGAATGGCTCATGAGAAGTTTATTTACTTAATGAAATGTATCATTTCCTTTTTACTGAGTTTTCACCTTAACCTGATAATAACACTTAGATCACATTTTTAACCAAAGGACTCGGGTAGCGGGTCAAATTTCCGGTTCACTGTTCACCGTAACTGTTCTGGGGTAACCAGGGCATTACATTTGCAATCCTAGATCAGGTAACTGGATCCACACAGGCACTGATTTAATGGACTTCAAGGATTCAATATCAGCAGTCCATGGACGGAGAACAACTGGTTTCTTATCAAAATGCACCACACCTGACTCCAAAACTAGATCACGCATTGCTTCATCTCTAAATTTCACCATAGTAAACCCGGCATTCATTTGGGCAACACTCATGTTGTGAAAATTCTAACGATTAAAATATGCGCAAGTATACACAGTCACAAACAAGTAATACAGTGATAAAGTATCAAAGTTCGTCTCCACAGGGACTTTTAAACTAAATAAATGCAATATCAACCAAAAACAATTTAAAACAAAGTAACCAATTCAAGAGAACAATTGAGTGAGTAATTATGGAATTAAATGTAAATAACCAAATTTAATTAAACTAAAAATTAGAGACCAAATGAAGTAATTCTGCGTAAATTTCAGATGTGAGAAAATGGATCTGGGTGGTTAATTCTCCTCTGTTTCGTTCCAGTTGTTACAGCAATGGTTCAACAATTATATCAGAGTTAACAGATTTCATAAATGCCCAGCAAGTTTTTCCCAAAACTTACAGTATATTATCTATAACCCCCTCAACACATTCCTGCATTAAATCAGGCTATAAACAATCCAACAAACACCAAATCTCCAGTTATACAAGGCAGCAAAATATTCCTATTCCACTACTCAAAATTACCTAAAACTAGGCAAGTTCTTGCATCAATTAAATGGGTTCAGCTGGGTTTTACTTTTCCAAGTTTGCTCCAGCTTAATAAATGTTAAATATGGTCAGTACATAACATTCAATCAACATTCCAGCACATTTAATTGAACAATGATATAATTACTCTAACCATGCATTCAAAATATTACTTCATACAAAGGGTTCATCACCACCCAAATCTCTTAAAAACTTAGTTCATAACTGAAATTACAAAGACATAACCAGGAAGTAGAGTTTCCATAGAGTTTGAGCAGAGAAACTAGATAGAAAATTAATACAAAATGAGAGGGAAAGATTAGAGAGAGAGATGAGTTGGTGAGCTCAAGTCCCCCTCAGCGCGTCTGCCTTCTTCTCCTCTTTTTGGTACTCCTTTCTCTGTTTTCGTCCTCCCTTTTCTCTGTGTACTTCTCTAAAAAACAATTCAGAATCTCTTCAATAATAGGGGTCTCCCTTCTTTCGGCTGGTACCCTTCTTTTTAGGGTACTTTGCTTTACCCTAATTAGAAAGTCAAAGTCTATCTTGTCCCTCTATTCTGCCATGCCATCCAGCTGACTTAGTTGTACAAAATTCTGGCCACCTCAGCGCCTATTATGTCTCATTAAATCCAGCTGGAAGTTAGTCACGTTTCCTTCCTAGGCTCTGCCAATTGCTACGTGGTAGTCGTTACAGCAATGGTAGAACAGCAACATACATTTTTCAGACTTGTTGTTCCCTTTTTGATTCCAAAGTTCCCGATCACCTATTTCAGCTTCCTTTCCTGCTTAGCACATACAATAAATTACATAAATCACTCAAACATATGACAATACAAACACAAGGTCCCTTACTACACAGACACACTAAATTGAACACAATTACAAGAAATAAAAACTCATTACTCTTTTGTTTGGTTCAAAAATCAAGTTTAAAGATATAAAAATAACTCTAAATCTTAGAGTTATCAACTCACAATGCCAAGCTTACCCCAAATCCATTTGATAAACCCTTCAAAAACTACCAGTGGTGGGTTAGCACCAATCACCACACAAATCAAAGCTGATTTCCAGAATGAAGCTTCCACTTCAATCTCCTCCATATCCAATTTCGCAATAATTTGACCATCCTTCTGAAAAGGTTCCGAGTAATGAAGCTTTGTACATCCATGTGACGGAAGTGTTTCCCGAAACTTAGCCCAGGTTTCCTTGGCTGAATCCTGGAAAGATTGCTCCTCAACCTCGGTAGCCCAGGTCATTTTATCATGGTCCTTGGATAAATCACAACCCTCCTTCGAAACATTACCCGAATCCCTAGCATCATACTCTTGTTCTTCTGTAATCCCCAAGTCCTCAATGCCTTCTTTCACAGATCGATGTTGCTCATTATCTTCACCATTAGATGAAGGGAGCTCCAATTCAATGACTGGTTTTGCAAGCTTCGGCCCAGTTTTTCGCCTCCTCGCCATGGAAGAGGGAGAACCTGAGTATCACGCTTTTTTAACCTAAATATTGATTTTAAAAATGACTAAATCTTGTATCTACTAAATTTTTTTGTTACCAAAATTTAGTAGCAAAATACTATGTCTTATTAATATAATGATTTGTAATGCTATTTTGCTAGTAAAATTTGGTAGCAAAATATTTTAAAATTTGTAAATGATAAAATATTGTCCACTAACACATAGAGAAATGTTCTAAATAAGAAAATCATGAAGAACAATAAATTAAATAAGAATTTAATAATTAAGAAATAAATATTGTATACATAAAAATTTCCTTTACATGGCAAATACAAGCTAAGATTGCTTGATTATTGAATTTAAATAATTAACAAGTGTTGGCTTTGTTCCAAAGTAAAATGTAGAACAAATTTTGAGTTAAAGTCTTCTAATTTATAATCTCCCAAACTAAATTTGATGTTGCCAAAAGTAGATAAATTGCTCTATAATCCTCCTCAAAACCTGCAAAATTAACAAATAAATAATGCAAATTAAATTAGTTAGAGAAGAAGAAGAAAAAACATAAGAAAAAGTCTTGTGCAAGAAGAGATGAACATTAAAAGCAAAATAATAAAAGTTATAAAAGGAAAAAAAAGAAGATAAATTAATTTGTTAAATAATTGAATACATTGAACATCACCTTTCCAATAGCATCAAGAGTTGTATAATCTTCACATTCATGAAGATATATGCAGATTAAAAGAACACAGTACTTATTTCATTCTCTTTTTTTTTTCTCTGAACTAAACGAAATGATGGAAAGATTTTATTTGATTTCATAGATAAATATATTTATATAAAATAGATAAAATGTGATCATGGTGGTAGTGGTGAGATAAAAATGTGTGAGAGAGAGAGAATTAATGATTGACGGTTGTATACATGATCTAAACATGGTACCATACCGTGTGTGAGAATATATGTACTATATAAATTTATCATTTTGATCACTTTATTTTATATGTACAAAATGTTTAGTAATGTAACCACAATTAAAAACCATTATGTTATTACAAAATATATTGTATAATCATTATAAATATTTCAAAGATAAATACAATTAAGTTTTTTTTATGTGTTATATTGTATATTTTAGCAATCAACATTTTACTGGGGTGATACTATTATTAAAATATATTTTTTCCTACAAAATAATAGTAAAATCTTTGAGAATTTAGTAAAAATAACTTTAGTTTCTGCTACCAAAAAATTTAGTAGCTAACATTCCATGTTTTGCTACCAAAACAGAATGGTAGTCAGTAAAATAAAAAGTAGCAACTTTTTTATTTTGGTTACAATAGATTTAGCTACAAAAATAAATTTGGAAGCTAAAAATATCAATTTGCTATAAAAAACTTTGGTAGTAAAATATTTTTAGTTTTTGCAACTAAATCATTTTGCTACCATAATTTGGTAGCAAATTACAATTAATTGCTACCAAAAATATTTGGTAGCTAAAAACTTTGTAGCTAAAACTTTATTTTCTTGTAGTGATCCTCATAGATAAACTCCAGCGCTAACTAATCCACTTTGCCTTTCGGCTTACCTACAACACGAAACAACTAGGTGAGCGAAACACTTAGTAAGAACAACTTAACAAACAAAACAACATAAACGAAGCAAGGACTTAACCTAACTGCAACTAGGCTGACAACCAACAAGGAATATGATTCTAGTGAAACCGAACCCTAACATACAATTTAAGAACATGTGAACGTCCTGGCAAACTTATGGTCATGCCTCATGTTGACTGTGTTTTTATCCAACGACGTGAGAACGTCAAAAACGATAAACCTTCAAGAGAATTTAAACGACACAGACAGTTTTATCAAGAAAAGTAAATAACACACAAGATTTTTATAGTGGTTCAGCCCCGATCAGTCAGTAATAGCCTAATCCACTTAGAGTTGTGATTATAGATCTGTACTCAAGATCAGATGGACTGAGCCAACTGAGTTTCTTCAGTACAGATTGCAAAAATACAAGAATCCTTTCAAATACCAGCACTTTCTCTCTCTAGAATATTCAGACCCAAATTTTCTCTCTCTAGAATACTCAGACCCAAATTTTCCCAAAAGTCTAGAAAGAAGAAGCAGAAGCCCCTCTCTAATCCCATAAGCCCTATATTTATAGGCTTAGGGTCATACATCTGATATCCCCTAGAATCGGGATATTTTATTATATTTATTACATTTAAATTACAAAAAACATTCAAAATGTAACAAAACCCCCCATTTGTGGGAAGAATGAGAGATTCTCGCGTATCTTGTTGAAGCTGTTTCTAGGAATCTTGACTTAGTCCTCCTCTAGCTAGTTAATCCACCTCACCTCCACTCTGGTCGATCATACACATGTTGGTCGGACATACACTTGCTGGTAGGACATGCAAGTGCTGGACATGCACTGGTTGGACATATGCGTAAAGAACAAATTCTTGGTCTCTCCTCAAACCACATCCTTGGGGTCTCCTAGGACCACTCTCTTGGGGTCTCCTAGGACCACTCTCTTGGTTCTCCTCAGACCAAAGTCCCTTGGGCTCTCCTCAGACCACATCCTTGGGATCTCCTAGGATGCACTCTCCTTAGTTCTCCTATGATGCACTCTCCTTAGCTCTCTTCGGACCACACCCTTGGGATCTCCTAGGATGCACTATCCTTAGCTCTCCTAGGATGCACTCTCCTTAGCTCTCCTAGGATGCACTCTCCTTAGCTCTCCTAGGATCACCCCCTTGGGGTCTCCTCGGACCACACCCTTGGGATCTCCTAGGATGCACTCTCCTTAGCTCTCCTAGGACCACCCCCTTGGGGTCTCCTCGGACCACACCCTTGGGATCTCCTAGGATGCACTTAGCTTGGTTATGACATCTTTCAAGCAGTCCAAACTCTTCACCAGTCTACCGGGTCACTTTATCACAACTCTGAGGAGTCAATGTATTTATTGACTATTAATCTGTCTTTTACTGACCATGCACTGTCACTCGTCACCTTTATTGCCATGTCATTGATCTCCAATTTTTGGGGATAACACCTCATAACCAAAATTCATATCCTGAAAGTACACCTGCACACAGAAAATTCCAGAGCATACATACAGTCTTAACTGGTAACATACATACTTACTTACTTAGTAATATCTTAACATACATACTTACTTAGTCATTCATATCTTAACATATATACATGCTTAATCATCTTAACATACATATTTACTTAGTCGTTCATATCTTAACGTACATACATACTTAGTCATTCATATCTTAACATAAATAGTCATTCATATCTTAACATTCATACCAACTTAGTCATTCATATCATAACATACATACTTAGTCATTCATATCATAACACACATACTTACTTAGGGTTCCGAAGGAACCTTCAACATATCTTAGCATATCTTAACATATCTTACCATAGCATAACATATCTTAGTATATCTTAACATATCTTACCATAGCATTGACGGGTATAAACTAGTTACACCGGTTACCCAGACTCCTAGAAGAATACAACATACTTTTTAGTCATAAAGATATGATTCTGGAATTAACTTACTTACGTGTCACGGGGTTTAACAAGACTCTTATGTCACGGGTGTTAAAATGAACATCTTACATGTTGTGGTGGCCAATCGACCTTAGTTACATAGTCACCGATGGCGAACCAGTTTCTGACTTAGTTCCCCGGTGGCTAGCCGGAGTTCATAGTTGTCACAGTAGCTAGCCGGAATCGGAATCAACTTACTTATGTTTCCTGGAGTTTAACCAGATTCTTATATCATAGGCATTAAACCAGACTTCTTACATATTATAGTGCCCAACCGACCTTAGTTACATAGTCATCGGTGGCGAACCGGTTTCATACTTAGTTCCCGGTAGTTAGCCGGAGTGCGTAGTCATCGTGGTAGCTAGCCGGACTGCTTACCTTAGTCATGAGTGTGAGAACCCTCTAGGACCACAGTCTTGAGTAAACCTTATTAGACTAGTTCAAATTATTAGCTTATAACTTAGTTATCTAAACTAGTCATTAATGTGTTGTGGCCAAACATATCATAAGTTGTTTTACTCGGATTCTTTAGTGCTTTCTTGTGGAGATATTTTATCCAGAAGCAAGTCTTCCTGCTTAGATAACAATGTAGTGAAACCATAGAGTGACTCAGATCAATTATGGAGTTTGATTAATTAAGTTTATGTCTTTAAGTTGAGCGATTAGAGATGAACTTAACAAATTTTCAATACTTTAAAAGCATTTGTTCTTAAATCTTAAAACTTAGACTAAACCCTTGAATTCATAGCCTTATCACATCATTCATAAAAAAAATATGCCTACAAATAATGGTGCTGGAAATTTGGAATTAAATTCCCAATTGTATAAAGAGACCACTTTCTTAACCCTAAAGAAAACTTTCATTACTGCTTTCTTATTTTCCTTGTAAAATAAAAGTGTTAAATGATATCTCCCGCTTTATTAAAATTGTAAATTAAAATGGTCAATTTTCAGTTAATAAAGAAACTCATAAGTTTTATTATCCAAAAAAATGTTACTTTCTCAATTAACCAAATAAACAAATTTTAGTCCTCTCACACCAGAGTACTATCTTAAGATTTTTCAATAAAATGTAAAACCTCATTATATTTTAAGCCACTTAAGTCTTAACCCTTAATCCATAGAAATTTATCTTATATTTACTTTTAAAAAAAAAAGAAACACGATTTGACAAGTGAATTATTACTTAAATTTTAATAAAACTGTTTACCGAGTTTTTCGGAAACGAATACAAACAGAATAATAAAAAGATAAGAACTGTAGAAGTGCAGAAATGTAACTGAACAAACAGTATTTTTACGTGGTTCAGGCGTTAACAAGCCCTAGTCCATGAGTCGATGTAATTATACTTGTAAAGAATTACAGTATGATGGCTGGTGTACAAGAACTTCACACACTCACAGTGTTTCTCTCGGGTTCTCTTAAAGAAGATGAAGCTAGAGAGATTTTAGTAGAGTTCTTGCTATGTGATTTGTTGGCCGTCCCCCCTATTGTAAAATGAGGGGGTCTTTATAGCTAGGGTTTTGGATTAGGGTTTTTCTCTACGTCCATGAGTCTTAATTACACCAGCCATAAATAGGGGATACAATTACTGTAGTAGCATGGCTACAAGACTCTATGTGGGTATATTTACGTGAAAGTATGGGGAATACACAAAGTCAGCTGTCTTTTCCAAGTTGTCAGCGGAACAGTAGGCGAAAAGGTACCCTTAGGCGTGCTGGGATGTGTGCGGCTTTGACCTGTCGGGCGTGTCAGGCGGGATCCTGTGTTAGGTGGATATCATTCCAAATATGCCTCCTCCACAACTCGACCGCCTGGTTTTGTTCCGTGCGAGGCACGGAACTGTTTCCATGAAGACCACTTGAAGAGCTTCTCCTGGAAGGAGCTTCCCCGAAGGATACCCCTTCGGGAGTCCGGGAGAGTTGACGAGCTTCCGTGTCGCGTTTGCTTGAAAGAGTAATCCGGACACTAAACGGGAGAGGCGAAGCCTTTCTGTCCATCCGCGAGCTCTGGTCACCTACCGTGAAAGACATAGGTAATTCTGCTTCCCCGAGGATATCCATCTAAACGCTATCCGGAAATCTGGATAACATTTACCCCCCAAGGTCACGGAGCTTTGAGAGATCCGGGAGCTTGTACGGTCCTCCGGGTATTCCGGTTTCTTAGATTAGGCGAGGGGCCACATTCTGTGTTCCCGGAAGTATTCCTTTTTCCCGCCTGAGTGTTAGTATGAAAAGGGAAGGGAATTTCTTCTGTTTGAACTCAAGTACTTAAGTACGGCAAGGGCCACGCGTCATGCCGGGAATGGTTCTGCGACCAAGACGTGTGCGTGAGGCGACTGGTTGAGTATGCGTGCGTCAGGCATCTGAGTAATGATTTGACGGTTTTTAATGGTACTCCGGGCCCGAGGTGGTATAATGATGGGAAATAAATACTTTATTCCCATCCGAGGAGTCATAAATAGGATCGTCGCTTCATCTCCAGCCGTTGGATCTGATGCACACGGAATGGGAAGATCGGGACCGTCCATTTGAGGAATTCGAAATGACTTCTTCCCTGCTATAAAAACAAGGGAACGGACCTTTCTTCCTCTTTACACTTTCAAATTCTCTATCTTTCGGATTTTCAGATTCCTAAACCTTCGAACTCTCAGGCTTCCAAGCTTTTATTCCTTCAAACTTGCCACTTCTTTTGGTAAGGGATCTAGAAACTTTTCTTTTGATTTGGCAGTGGGTTTTTTCGCCGAAGTTCAGGATTTGAATCGCCGTTCGTCTTTGCAGGTTTTACTTCTCGCGATCGTGCTGTGCAGTGATCCGGTTACTCCTTCAACCTTCAACTACCCGAATACCAGTAAGTATTTCTACTTTGCTCTTTCCTCCTTAGGTTGTCGGTAGTTGTTAGAGTTGAGTTTTCTGCCATTATCGCCTATGTGCATGCGTGAATAGGGCTTTGATAGGCATGTGATTGACGTGAGTCGATAAGTAGTCTCTTTTGCACGCTTTGACGATTTGCGTTTGGAAAGTCGTTCCTTGTCTTGCTTGCGTTGTTCTGGTTTGCTGTTTTAGGGCATAAGCATGAACGCCTTTAGGGTGTCTTTCTCTGGAGAAACACTTCTCTCGGCGGGCTTAGGCTCGGAGTCTGAGTTTGGCTCCTTGCTGTCCTTCGGGTGGCATGGTGCCAACCCTTCGGCAAGCTCGGTGGGAGCCTCTCCAAGCAGTTTTCGGGGAGGGTCTCCCCGACGCCTTTGATACCACTAGGGTATGACAAGGGTGCTGACTGCTTAGAGTGTTTTCTTCTTTGTTTCTTTTGTTCAGTGCCGAACGTCTCAAAGGAGCAACTCCTCGCTGCGGCGGAGGCTGATTCTGCCCAGGAGAAGGGTTCCCCTGTCGCCGGCGCAAAGGGGAAAGGAAAGACAAAAGTGGTCGCGACTAGCCCACCGACTACCAATAGTTCAATCTGGGAGATGGACCAGAAGCCGAACCTGTTCAGGAACTACGGCATGCTGGAGCTGTACTCCTCAGAGGCAGGCCTGAAGAACATCCCAGGCCTGATGTGGCACCGTCTGTCGGTGCTGGGCGAATCGGCTAGTCAGAGCCACGAGGGTTTTGGTGCCTGGAGCTGGGCACACATAGTGTGTGGGGCGCACTTGCCCCTAAGAAGTCACTTTGCCAATTTCTGTGTGAAGGCGGGGATTGCCCCCTTCCAGTTGATTCCCCCCAGCTACAAGCTCCTAGCGGGGTGGTTCATCTTTTGCAAGTCCCGGAAACTGGAAGCTCCTACTCCGAAGGAGGTGCTGTACTTCTACGGGTTGAAGTCTCAGCCCATGAGGGGTCATTCAGACAAGGTGGGATTTTACAGGCTGGAGAGGCACCCGGACGAGATGTGTCCCACCTGTCATACCGCGAGGGTTCCAGACCTCCGGGAGTACTGGTTCCTGACGACTGGCTTCCCACTGAAGAGGGTGCCAGCCCTATCTTTGGACTTCAAAATCCCTGGTAAGTGCTCCTTCCTCTCCTTTTCAACTTTGTTTCTTTGCTTTTGCTTTGCCTTTCGGGAGGATCTCTAATGCTTGTATTTGAATTTTGCAGAAGTCGTTCCGCGGACACCTCGCTGTGCGGAGATGATAAGGAGGTCCAAGTTCTACGAAGGGCTCTCGGAGGAAGAGTTGAAAGTGGAGGGGCTTGTGACCTCCGAATCTTTGAGGGAGTATGGGCTACTCGCCTCTTTCCAAAACATTGAGCCAGTGAGTGGCAGGGGGCAAAGTCAGGTGTCAGCTGACATCCGGGAGCAGATTGCCCTGGAGCTATCCAAGGTGATCAACCAAGCAGCCCGGGACGAGAATACTTTATCCCCTAGTTGGGCGGAGAGGTTCCCCGACCCTCAGCCGGAGGAAGAGGAGATCGAGGCTCGCCACGCCGCGGCTTACCCTAACGAAGGGACTCCGGGGGCTGGTACCTCCGGGAGAGGTAAGACTAGTTTTCGATTGATCCACACCCCCAGCCTGTCTGAGGTTTCCCGGACCTCTCAGATGGGGTTCGATCCTCGCTTCCTTAGGCTAGATCCGCGTAGGATACCCTTTGACAGATATTGCGATAGGGTAGATGAGCTCCACGGGTGTCTGCGTGACGGTAGTCTGCCAGAAGGTGTCATCATGGTTGACCCTTCTTCCCTCAGCATGTCATTCCCGGACTTCAAGGAGTACGGGAGCTTCCTGGAGCAGGAAGCGGTGTTTTGTTTTGCTCGGGGAAGGCCATCCACGTTTCTCGTGCATGGTCGTCCCTTTCAAACTTTTCTTTTTCTTGTTTCTTGTTCCCTGCTGGCGGACTTGCTTGTGCTTTTATGCTGTTGATTGTCTTGTCTTCTGCTTATCTTCTTTTTCACTGCTTGTTGGTTCGTTAACCTTGCTCCGTATGTTTCTTGCAGAGTACCCAGAAGCCAAGATGTTGGGGAGAGTCACCTTGCTCATTAAGAAGGCTGCCACCAGCCAAGACCCGTCCAAGGGGAAAGGACGGAAGGCCCAGGCTGGTAGGGGAGGTAAAGCTGCCACCCCCAAGAGGACAAGTGGTGAGGCGCAAGCGTCTCCGGGGGTAGAGAAGTCTCCTGCCGACGGGCCTTCCGAGACTATGATGGTCTCGAGTAGCAGCAGCGACGGGGAAGGGCTTGTGTTCCCCGTGAAGACGACTGGGGTGAGCAAGCGTCCCGGAGGGGATGCTGAGGGTGCCGAGAAGAAACGCCTTAGACACTCTTCTCCTGGTCGAAGGCAACAACAACAGCAACGACAGCAACCACAACCACAACAACAGCAGCAACAAGAACAACAGAGACAATCACCAATGCCACAGCGGCAGCAGCAAAAACATCCAAACCAGCAGCAACAACAAAGGCAATTACTTCCGCTGCCGCAACAGCAAAGGCAACAACAACAACAAAGGCAGTCACCTCCGCCACCGCAGCAGCAAAAACAACAGACCGGGGCCTTAATACCCCGTCTGCCTCCTCCTCCAGCCCAAAGGGAGTCCACCCTTTCGGGGTCTCCTTCTTCTCAGCAAACAAACCTTCCTCTGCCTGGCCTGAAGTTCCACTTCCCGCAGAAACCAACCCCTTTCCCCGCTGCCCTCCTGGAGGGTGTAAGACGGGCCGATAATTTTTTGAAGAGGCGGTTGGAGGCTGAGAAGGCCATTACTCAGGGAAGGGCAGACAACTTGTCTGCCGTGAAGAGAGCTGAGTTGGCCGAGGGGGTGAGGTCTCTTCACCCGGCTGGAGCGGTTTTGGATGGCCCAGCCTTGGAGAAGAGGCTTGTGCCTAGGCTTGGACGTGCATTGGCGTCGTTCGGAGCGGAGATGATGGAGGACATGGCCCTGAGCTTGTGCGAGCTCAATTCTGAGAAATGGGCCATCAGTAGCAGCAAGGATCCGCTGCTGCTGACACATGCCGTGAAGCAACAATTGTCCGGGGTAAGCCGTCAGTTAAGCTTTGGGATCATCTGTCTTAGCACATTTGGTTATGCTTAACTCATTGCGTTGTCTTTCCATGCAGGCCTCTCTGATCGCGGAACGCTCGTTCCGGGAGGTGGGTGCAGTTCTGGTTCAGCTGGAGGAGAGCCAGGTGGCTCGCCAGGCCTTGGAGGCGGAGAAGCAGAAACTGACCCAACAAGCCTTGGAGGTTTCGGAGAAGATTGACCAGGCCCGGCGCACGGCTGAGGAAGAGGCGGACAAGAAATATCTTGCCAAATATCAAGAGTACCGGGCCAAGGCAGAGAATGAGTTCAGACAGCGGTCGGATGAGATGAAGGCCGAAAACTCCAAGCTCCGGGAAGAGCTGTCCCAAGCCAGGGTGGAGATGGATACCTTGGAAGCCCGCTTGCAATCAAAAAATGATCTCCTCCTTAAGCAGGAAGAGGAATATTCCACTCTTCAGAGTAAGCTGCACGAGGAGGAGCAACTTCATAAGAGGAGCAGGGATCTCGTGTCTATGCTGAAGTTGGGGCTCGCCGAGAAGGATAAAGAGATCGGAGCCTTGCAATTCAATGCCAGGGGGCATGTGACCGAGAAGCAATCCGTGCTGAACCAAAATAGGGAGCAGCGCAAGGAGATTGATTCTCTTAAGGGAGAGCGGGATGCCTCCAAGGCCGAGATGGACAAACTAAGGGCTCAATTAGCTGTCGCGGAGGCACAGCTGGCAACCTCCGAGGCGGAGCGCTTGAAGGAGAAGGAGGATGCCGAGGTGATACTGAACAGAACGATTAATATATCGCATGTGGTCCTCATGCATCAACTCTGGAAAGTGAACCCGGAGGTACTAGGCTATCTGGGAGAGGATGCCGACGCCATGAGGGAGAAGCTACAGGTGTGGGATCAAGGCCCAGAGGCGTACGTCCAAACTTACAACATTGACGAACGTGCTGGAGCCCCTGAGGCGGGAGATCCCGGAGAGGCGGGGACCTCTGAACCTTCCCGTGACAAAGTTCTGCCTTCCAATGAGCCAACTCCGCCAGCCTCAGTTGAAGCCGATGTCCCCGAGGCCGCGGTTGTGGAAGCTGCAGCTACCCCCAATGCTTGAAGGGGTTTTATCTTTAATTATTTTTCATTTGAGTTTTTCATTGCAGACATATTTGCCATACTTATAGCATTCTCCTTTCTTTTCTGCCGAGTTCTTTATTTAACTTTGCGTTTAGGGTAGACTTTTATACGGTAGAAACTGTTGTAGGGGCGCATGAGGTTTTGGTTCCAACGGCCAGAACCTATGCACATCCCACTTGAGGCTCTAACGGCTGATGTCTTTTCCCACGTAGTTTCTAGGTTACGAAGGTTTCCTGGTTCCAACGGCCAGACTCCTTTCACCGTATTTTAGCTTTCCTAAGGCAAATAGCCAATCCCGGGACTTGTAGTTATACTGTTCGCTGGGATCGCTAAGGTGAGTCGTTCCATGGCTCGGAACGAGAGTTCTTTTGGTGAGCGTCGCTAGACTTAAGGTTAGATCTTTGCGAAGCAAAACTAACTGTCGTTGCGAACCTCATGGTGGCTAGCTTCAGGGACCTGGCACGAAGCCCTGCGAAGCAAGGCTCGTTGCTGTCGGGGAAATTGCCACGCCTACCAGGTGCGATCCCGGAGCAGGGGCTTTGCGAAGCAAGGCCTGCTGTGAGTGGGGGATCGACCATGTCTGCTCCTGGAGCAGAAACTTGCAGTGGTCGAGGAGCTCGCCATGCATTATTTTGTGAGATCCGGAGCTGAAGCCTGCGAAGCACGGCTTACAACGGTCGCGGATCTCGCCATCTTTCGCCTTACGGGACCCGGAGCTGGAGCTTGCGAAGCAAAGCTCTACAGCGATCGCGGAATATGTCTGCAAAGGACTTGTCAGGGAGTTGGGGGTGTTTCGGCGTAGCTCTCTGAATGTGCCCCACCCCCCAGTGCTGTTCATCGCTGTGCTACACAGGAGATAATTTTCATGATGCATAATGGCAGGCATTTCAATGGCAATTTTCACATAAACACATAATTCACGTAATGCAAACATGTTCATGGCAACAAATTAACCTAAGCTTAACAATTTAAAAATTTCAAACACAATGCTAGCACATAAGTGGTGTTCTGTGTATGTTTTGTTCAAGGGGCGTATGGCTATGCCTTAGCCATGTATACCCCCCCAAGTGAGCGTGGGGTCCGGACGTCTCAGGACCGCGTGGTCACTTGTTAAAACGCGGCTTTGAACACAGGGATAAAAAGTGCAGTAAAAGTGGAGTGAATCTCTCCGTGTTTCATTAAATTAGCCTGCTAGGCACGTGTTTTACAACAGGGAGGATTATTTCCACATTTTTCACTTTTGCTAATTTCACCAAGGACTTCCGACTAGATCGTCCGGGGCCTACTGGTAGTAACGACGGAGGTGCTCCGCGTTCCAGGCGCGTGGGACTTTAGATCCGTCGAGTCTCTTTAAGTGATACGTCCCATGGCCCACTTTTTCTTGGACTTCATAGGGGCCTTCCCAGTTGGGTCCGAGGACTCCCACTCCCGGATCCTGCGTAGCAGGAAATACTCTCCGGAGGACAAGATCCCCAACTTCGAATGTACAGCTCTTGACTCTTGTGTTAAAGTGTCGGGCTATCTTGCCTTGGTACATTTTTAGTTGGACCTGCGACTGCTCCCGGAGCTCTTCGATCATGTCCAGGGACTCCTGGAGAAGGGCGTGGTTCCGGGTAGGGTCGTAGGTATCCTGCCTGTGAGAGGGGATCATAGTTTCTACTGGGATGACGGCCTCGCAACAAAAGGTCATGGAATAAGGCGTGTGCCCCGTCGAAGTTCTCTCTGTTGTGCGATAGGCCCAATGTACTCGCGGAAGTTCTTCCGGCCAGTGAGCCTTGCAGGCTTGGAGTTTTTTCTTCAACGTGGACTTTAATATTTTTTTTACAGCCTCCACTTGCCCATTAGCCTGGGGTCTGGCGACTGCGGAAAAGCTTTTGATAATTCCATGGGAAGCACAGAAGTTCGTGAAGTGTTCACTATCAAATTGCTTCCCGTTGTCGGACACAATTTTTCGTGGAAGCCCAAAACGATACACTATATTCCTGATGACAAAGTCCAGTGCTTTTTTAGATGTGACCGTGTTCATAGGTTCAGCCTCAGCCCATTTGGTGAAGTAGTCTACCGTGACTCTGGCATACTTCACTCCACCCTTTCCAGTTGGGAGGGAACCTACTAGGTCAATGCCCCAAACGACGAACGGCCAGGGGCTGGTCATTAAGGTAATTTCTGTAGGCGGCGCTCGCGGAACCTTGGCGTACCTCTGGCACTGCTCACACCTTCTGACATAATCCACACAATCCTTCTTCATGGTGGGCCAGAAGTATCCTTGTCGAAGGATCTTTTTGGAGAGGCTCGGCCCGGAGGTATGGTCGCCACAGAAGCCTCCGTGAACCTCATGGATGATGGCGCTGACTTCGGTTCCGGCAACACACCTAAGGAAGGGTATGGACAACCCCCTGCGGTAAAGCTTTCCATCCATAACCACGTATCGGGGAGCTTGATACTGGAGCTTTCTTGCGTCAGCTTTATCAGTGGGGAGCTCTCCGGTGGTGAGAAATCTGAGGATGGGTCCTATCCAGGAATGGGAATGGTCGATGATGGCATTTACCCTCTGTGTCTCGGTAGTGGGTGCTTCTAAGTGCCCGATGGGCACCAGGCCATATTGTTCAATCTCCGGGTCTGTTGCAAGCTTGGCCAGCGTGTCCGCGAGTGAGTTCTGGTCCCGGAGGACCTGGCAGATTCGGTAGCCTTTGAAATGCTGCAGTAGGCCACGGGAGAGAGACACGTAGGCAGCCATTTTTTCGCCTTTCGTCTGGTATTCCCCGGATATTTGGTTTACCACAAGTAGGGAGTCGCTGTATACTTCGATTTTTTGGGCTCCGACCTCTCTGGCCAGTCGTAATCCAGCTAACATGGCTTCGTGCTCTGCCTCGTTGTTGGATGCTGGGAACGTGAAATGGATGGCGCTTTGGAGCTGATGCCCTTGGGGAGATATTAGGATGACCCCTGCTCCAGCTCCTTTTTCATTTGAGGCTCCGTCTACATAGACCTTCCATGTGGGAAGTTCCGGGACAGGATCTTCCGGGAGGTCATTCATTCCCGAGCATTCCACAATAAAGTCCGCGAGAGCTTGTCCTTTTATGGAAACACGTGGTTGGTAGTGGATGTCGAACTGGCTCAGTTCCATGGCCCACTTAAGTAATCTGCCAGAAGACTCTGGTTTCTGCAAGACTTGTCGGAGAGGGTGGTTGGTGAGTACTTTGATGGTGTGCGCCTGAAAATATGGCCTTAGCTTCCGCGAAGCAATTAGCAAGCAGAGGGAGAGTTTTTCGATCATTGAATATCTGGACTCGGCGTCCAGTAACCTCTTGCTTACGTAATACACAGCGAGCTGGATACGGCCATCTTCCCGGACGAGAGCGGCACTCACTGCGTGCTCTGTCACAGCTAAGTATAAGAACAACGCCTCTCCTTCGACAGATTTGGACAAAATGGGAGCCCGGGTTAAATGTTCCTTGAGATGTTGGAAGGCTGCTTCGCATTCGGGGGTCCACTCGAACTTCTTGTTTCCTCGCAACACATTGAAGAAGGGGATACACTTGTCAGTGGCCTTGGATACGAAGCGGCTGAGAGCAGCTATCCTTCCGGTAACGCTCTGGACATCTTTATGCTTCCGGGGGGAAGGCATATCTATGAACGCCTTAATTTTTTCAGGGTTGGCTTCCACTCCGCGGGAGCTGACAATGAAACCGAGGAACTTCCCAGACGAGACCCCGAAAGTACATTTCTTTGGATTCAGTTTCATTCCATACTTTCGGATCACGGCGAAAGCTTCCTCAAGGTCGTCACTGTGGTCCCCGGAGGTCTTGGATTTTACCAACATGTCGTCCACGTACACCTCCATGTTCCTCCCCAGTTGGTCCTTGAACATCCTGTTTACTAGACGCTGGTACGTCGCCCCAGCATTCTTCAAACCGAAAGGCATGACCACGTAACAGTAGACACCCTTGTCCGTGAGGAAGCTGGTGTGTTCCTGGTCCGTGACATGCATCTTGATCTGGTTGTATCCGGAGTACGCATCCATGAAGGATAAGAGTTCGTACCCGGAAGTAGCGTCTACCATCTGATCGATTCGCGGAAGAGGGAAACAATCTTTCGGGCAGGCTTTGTTTAGGTCCGTGAAGTCAATGCACATTCTCCAGGACCCATCGGGTTTCGGGACCAGAACTGGGTTGGCCAACCACACGGGATAGTGTGACTCCTGGAGAAAGCCTATGGACATCAGCTTGTCCACTTCAGCTTTGACGGCTTCGGCCCTCACTGGGTCTAATGACCTCCTCTTCTGGCGAATTGGAGTTGCAGATGGGTCTATGTTGAGTGCGTGGCACGCAACATTAGGATTAATCCCCGTCATATCAGCGTGGCACCATGCCAGGATATCCTGATTATTCTTCACAGTGGCCACGATCTTATCTCGAATGGCCGACGGCAGGTTTTTCCCCACCTGAATGACTTTGGTGGGATCTCCCGGGTTGAGGATCACCTCTTCGACTTCCTCCATCGGCTCTATTGCTTTCTCGATTCCCACTCTTGGGTCGAGTTCGTCAAAGTATGCCTCTTGAGCACCCCCAGTTTCTAGTAATTCTTCCGCCAAAGGGATGGCAGCAACCGTCTCCTGGACCGTGTAGACGGATCGGACGGAGACGTTATAACAGCTTCGTGCACTTCGCTGGTCTCCTCGGAGGGTGCCGATACGCCCATCGTCGCATGGAAACTTCAAGCATAAGTGGCGTATCGAGGTTATGGCCCCACAATCTATTAGGACCGGTCGTCCTAGGATGGCATTATACGCCGTGGGGCAGTCGACCACCACGAATGTGCTGTGCTTGAAGGCACAAGCGTCGCTTTCTCCTCTGAGGGTGACTGGAAGTTGAATTTTTCCTAATGGCATGAGTGCCTCCCCATTGAACCCTTGAAGCTGGATGGGGCATGGGGTCAGGTCTGTCTCGGTTAATCCGATCGCGTGGAAGGCCGCTTTGAAGAGGATGCTTACGGAGCTTCCGTTATGGACCAAGATCCGTGAGACCTTCTTATTGGCAATCTGGGCTTCCACCACGAGGGGATCGTTGTGGGGGAAGTGCACATGTCGAGCATCGTCCTCCGTGAAGGTGATGGGAAGATCCATCATTCGGGGACGTTGAGCAGGTGATTGAACCAAGGCGCACATCTCCCCGGTGTGTTCTAACTCCCTCAAGTACCTCTTCTGGGAGTTGCGGGTGCTTCCGGCAAGGTGCGGTCCTCCAGAAATGGTGGCTACGTGTTCGTCAACGGGTGGCGGAGCAAGGCCGGGCGGATATGGGTTGCCAGGTCCTGGAGCCAACAAGGCAATGGGTGCCGGAGTGGTTGGAGCAGGAAGCGCTGGGAACTGAGACCCGGGAGCTTGGGGGTGACCGGCTCCAGGAGCGCTAGCGGTCCCCCTCTGTCCCGGGGAATATGCAGCTCCGTGAACTACTCCCTGTCCGGGATAGATAATGGGTATCCTCACCCACTGACCGAGGTGTCCCGCTCTTGCCAGGGACTCGATCTCATCCTTCAGCTGAAGGCACTCGTTCGTGGTGTGCCCCATGTCTCCGTGGAACTCACACCTCTTATTGGAGTCTCGCAGACGCCTCCCTCCGTGAGACACTTTCGGGGGCTTCCTGTAGTTGACCATATTACAGGTCGCCCGATAGACATTCTCTCGCGAGTCTATCAAACTGGTATACTCCGTGAACTTGGGCTCATAGTCCTTCCGGGGTTTCTTTGAATGGTCTCCCGGGTTGGAGTTTCTTCCGCTTCGTTTGTTCCGCGATTGGCTCAAATTTCGTTCTGGGGCTTCCGCTTGCGGCTGCGGCATGCCAGGAGCGATACTACACCCGGTTTGTACAGCTCCGTACCCAGATAAATGGGTTTGACTCGGCGTCTGAGCAGACGCGGAAGGCCCGTACACACTTGGAGTGAATTGGGCTCCTGGAAGCGTGAGAGCTGGTGCGGGATCTTGCGAAGCAAAGCTCGGCGCAGTCACGGAAGGCGTTGGAGCTGGGGGCACTCCAAAGGCCTGCTGGTAGGCATCCTCAAGGTTGATAATTCCCTGAGCTTTTGACATGAATTCGGACAGCGTTTCTGCCCGTCTCCTTTGCATTTCCCCCCATAGCAGGGAGCCGACAGTAAGGCCCGATTGAAGGGCGATCAGCTTCATGTCATCGCTGACCTTGGTCTTTGCAGCAGCTTCCATCATTCTCTGAATGAAAGCTTTGAGGTTCTCATTGGGTTGCTGCTTGATGTTGGTTAAGGAACCAACCTCCATGTCGTGGTCGCGGGCAGCAATGAACTGCCTCCTGAATGCGGACTGTAGCTCCTTCCAACTGTGGATTGATCCGGGAGCTAATCTTTTCCACCAGTCCTCCGCGGACTTGGTAAGGGTGAGTGAGAAGCACATGCATTTGGCGTCCTCACTGACACGCGCAACTTGCATCATTTTGTTGTATTTAGCTAGGTGGGTACGCGGGTCTATCCTCCCATCATATAATTCTATGTGAGGCATTTTGAAGTTATCCGGGAGGGACGTTTCCGCGATCCTCCAAATACATGGTTCCGGGTCTTCCTCCTCAGAGTCTGACAGGGCCCCACTTTGCTTCCGGACCAGCTTGGTCAAGGCAGCAATCTGTTCCTCGAGCCTCTTCGTATCACTCTCCGGGAGGTCACGTCCCCGGAGCTTGTCATTAATATGATTTCAGAGGTCATCTCCGCGAAGCCGGGCCTTTTCTCCTTTGGCCTTTTCATACTTGGCCTCCAACCTTCTTCTTAGGTCCACCGTGGACCAACTATCTTCGGAGTGCGAGTTCGCAGCCCGACCGTCCTGGTTGACGGAATCACTGGGGCGGTTGTTCCTTCCCCTAGGCCTGGGTGCCGTAGCACCGGGCCCTTTAGGCACGGAGTGCCCCCTTGGGGCTGAAGGACGTCTGGGCTTAGGAGCGCCAGAGACCTTCTGCGCGCGGGGGGGGGGGGGGGGGGGGCAGTCGGCCTGGTGATTCACGCCTTTAGGAGATGCAGGGGCGTCAGCGCGTACAGGCTCTCCAACTTTTTCTTTGCCCTTGTTAGGGGCGGCTTTGGATGGTCCAGCAGCGGCTGGATCCGGCATAGCGGCATCAGCACCACCTAAAACAGAGGCGTCCTCGTCCGAGTCGCCTAGGTCTCCGAACTTGCTTTGGAGGCGCTCCATCATGCGTTGCATTTTTTCGGAGAGGCGCTCCTGCTCAGCAAGCTTGGCTTTGGTGACCTCCAGTTCTTCGGCTACTTGGACCAGTTCTGGGTCCTTCTCATAGTAGCAGCCGTCCTTGTAATAACCGTCTTGGACATACTCTTCTTCGTCTTCTAAGTATGTCGTATCTTCGGTACTGACCCGATCCTGGTGGGATGTCGGGTCTTCACCTTGGTAGTCCAAGGGTTCGTTTTGCACCGCATCTTCCATCACAGTATCGGGGTTGACCCTAGCATTTTTGTCAACCGCGGATTTTCTCGTAGTCACCATCTCTTTAGCACGAAGTGAATACAAAACACGTACACAGAAAAAGAGCTGACTAACAACTTCCTACAACTCTCAATGAAAGCACCAAAATGTTTACCGAGTTTTTCGGAAACGAATACAATCAGAATAATAAAAAGATAAGAACTGTAGAAGTGCAGAAATGTAACTAAACAAACAGTATTTTTACGTGGTTCAGGCGTTAACAAGCCCTAGTCCACGAGTCGATGTAATTATACTTGTAAATAATTACAGTATGATGGCTGGTGTACAAGAACTTCACACACTCACAGTGTTTCTCTCGGGTTCTCTTAAAGAAGATGAAGCTAGAGAGATTTTAGTAGAGTTCTTGCTATGTGATTTGTTGGCCGTCCCCCCTATTGTAAAATGAGGGGGTCTTTATAGCTAGGGTTTTGGATTAGGGTTTTTCTCTACGTCCATGAGTCTTAATTACACCAGCCATAAATAGGGGATACAATTACTGTAGTAGCATGGCTACAAGACTCTATGTGGGTATATTTACGTGAAAGTATGGGGAATACACAAAGTCAGCCGTCTTTTCCAAGTTGTCAGCGGAACAATAGGCGAAAAGGTACCCTTAGGCGTGCTGGGATGTGTGCGGCTTTGACCTGTCGGGCGTGTCAGGCGGGATCCTGTGTCAGGTGGATATCATTCAAATATGCCTCCTCCACGACTCGACCGCCTGGTTTTGTTCCGTGCGAGGCACGGAACTATTTCCGCGAAGACCACTTGAAGAGCTTCTCCTGGAAGGAGCTTCCCCGAAGGATACCCCTTCGGGAGTCCGGGAGAGTTGACGAGCTTCCGTGTCGCGTTTGCTTGAAAGAGTAATCCGGACACTAAACGGGAGAGGCGAAGCCTTTCTGTCCATCCGCGAGCTCTGGTCACCTACCGTGAAAGACATAGGTAATTCTGCTTCCCCGAGGATATCCATCTAAACGTTATCCGGAAATCTGGATAACAAAAACAAATCTGTCCAAAACATAATTTGAATTGACAACCTTTATTAAAAAAAAAAAAACTCACAATCTATGGGTTATTTCTTAGTCAACTCTTGCAGGGCTTTTAATTAATATAAAAAGAGTATAAATATTTAAAACCATCTAAAAATGTTGATTTTAAACTTGTCAAAACGTTGCTCAAACATGTACTCTTCGAGCTGTGAGTTTTTCACTCCAGCTTGCACATCAATCAAGCTTATAACTTGACCTAGAGATAACATTTTTTTGTGTTTAAAAATGCTAATTCAATTACACTTCCTATATAATGAAATGCTGAAAGTCCTGTTAGAAAATTGGCCCGTTGGAAGCCACTATAACAACACCATCTTGGCGGCAAATAGTTTTAAACACCTAAGTTGGAAAATTTATAACTCCCAAACTATAGTGAATTTTTATGAATTGTTTCATGGGATTAACATTAGATATGTCCATTAAAATTTAGTAAAACTTTCAGCCAAAAATAATAATTTTTACCACCTCAACTAACTATTCAAAGTTTTAAGGTTGCAACTGCCAAATCCTAATCAAACTTGCACTAGATTCCCAAAAAGTTCATAACTTGGGTTATATAAAACGTTTTTCAGTGGTTCAAGATGTTAAAATCATGTACCCTTTACAAATAACACATTACAAACATTTCATTGAATAATTAGGTTGTTTAGGTATGATTTGGCCCTTTGGAAACCACTAAAATATTTTGGCAGCAAGCATACATCAACCAATCATTTGGAACTTATGATTACAAGCTACCAAACACCACATAAAACACATGCATGCATCATCATAACACTAAATAACCTTATTACAACCCAAATAACTAATTTCACTCACAAAACAATAATCAAATTCAGATTTGCTAAAGCCATTAAAATGTTATGGTAAGAATCAAGATTTTTATTACCTCTTTATGTTCAAGCCATTGGGCTAGTTGAGCTCTTAGGGTTTCAGACCACTTCTCAACACTTCACACACTTAAATCCCTTCTCATAAACACTAAGAATCATATTATAGAGCTAGAAAAAGAAAAGGAGAGGGATGCTTAAAAAGAGTTTGCTCTAGGGTTTACCTCTTTCAAAAATTTCCTTCTAAGCTTGCATGCATGTAGATGATGGTGATCACACTTGTATCAACCACACCTAGGTTTGAAATGATGGTTGTGGTGAGTGTTAAACCAACATGCATAGAGTTTTAGAACCCTTAAAGGTTTGGTCAACATAGGAAGAAGAAGGAAAATAAAGATGGTAAGAAGAACAAGAGAACTCACCCATTTTTCTTAACTTTTGTTCAAGCTTTTTGTGCAACCTTCAATGGAGCTTCTTCAATGGTGCTCTAATTTATAGAGATGGAAGAGAGCTTTGAGAGAGATGAGTGTGTGCTGAAAAAAAAAATCAAATAGAGTAAGAGAGAGGGAGGGTTCGGTTGGGGTCTTTGGGTTATGTGATTGAGTGTTGAGTTAGCTTAGTTTTCTTTTCAATAAAAAATACGATAACATAGGAAAATAATGATGGTTATTTTCTAGAAATTATAGTGGGCAAGTTTTTCCCACTGAAGCACTCTACATAACCAGCCACACATGCCTCAAAGTGCCATTAATGTAAATTTTATTAATCCTCAAAATAAGCTTGAACATAAGGTCAAAAAGGAATTTAGCATAGTGTATAGTTTTGATTAATTTTTCTTAGTGAGAAAAATCAATTTAAATAAAAATGTGACATCACCAAACTATCATATTTTATTATTAAAATAATTATAGTTATTTTTTTATAAACTTATGCTCCAACATAGTTTTGCCATAATTATTCCATCAAGAATATTTTATCCGATTTTTTTTATTTTACACGATTAGGTTTTTTGACCCGGTCCACGACCAATGATCATAGTTTCTAAAAAAAACCGCACTTACCACAATATGGCTAGCATTCAAACATCACGAACTTCTTGTAACATAAAATGTTCCCCTGAAATAATACATAATACAGGGAATTAAAATACCCAAGCTAGGGGTTACCCAGTGCCCTAAACGCAGGGCGTTACAATACTTACAACTTATACAAGTTTTGTCCTTGAATCTTAGAACAACTGTGGGTATAACTCTCTCATCCGGTGTTCAGGTTCCCATGTTGCTTCTTCTACCCCGTGGTTACACCACTGCACCTTAACCAAGGGTATAGTCTTATTACGCAGCACCTTATCCTCATGATCCAGAATCCTCACTGGTTTATCCTCGTAACACAGTTTCAGATCCACCTCTAACTGTTCGTAACTAAGTACATGGCTCGGGTCTTCCACATATTTTCTCAGCATAGATACATGGAATACATCATGTACTCGAGCCAACGTAGGTGGGAGAGCTAATCAGTAGACTACCATGTCAATTTTCTCCATTATCTCAAAAGATTTGATATACCTTATCTCCAGCTTCAAATTCCAAGGGTCTTCTGCGTCAGATCGCATATTTGCGTTGTTGATCTATGGAGGTCTGCAGCCTCTCCTAAATCTTCTTGATATCTTCAGTAACCTTGACCACTTACTCTGTACCCAAAATTTTTCTTTCACTAGCTTCGTGCCAATGAATCGGGCATCGACACTTTCGCCCATACAGGGCTTCATATGGTGCCATCTTAATAGAGTCATGGTAGCTATTGTTGTAAGAAAATTCCATCAGTGGAAGTTTTCCGCTCCATGATCCCTGGAAGTCGAGTACACAGGCTCTCAACATGTCTTACAAGGTTTGGATCATTCGCTCACTCTAGTTGTCTGTTTGGAGATGGGAAGCAGTGCCAAACTTAAGATGAGTCCCCAAACCTTCTTGCATCCTTTTCCAAAATGCCGAGGTGAAATGTCTATCTCGGTCTAAAATGATGGACTTAGGTACTCCATGTAGTCGTACAATCTCTGCTATGTATAAGTCTACTAACTTATCCACAGAATAAGTTATCTTAGTGGGTAGGAAATGTGTCGACTTGGTCAATCTATCAACAATAACCCATATCGTATCTTGACCCTTAGGAGTATTTGGTAGTCTAGTGACAAACTCCATTGTGATCATCTCCCACTTCCATAATGGAATCTCTAGCGGTTGCAGTAACCCAACTGGTCGATGGTGCTCCACCTTGGTTCGTTGGCAGGTGAGGCAATGAGCCACGTATTCTGCTACTTCCTTTTTCATCTTCGGCCACCAAAAATATTTCCTTAAATCCTGGTACATTTTTGTGGCGCCCAGGTGCATTGCGTAAGGGGCATTGCGTGCCTCATAGAAGATTTTCTTCTCAATCTCTGCATCGTCGGGAACACAAATTCTACCTTTAAATCCTAACAATCAATCTTCCGATATGTGGAATCCCTGCCCCATATCCTTCCTCGCCTCGTATTTGATTTTCTCATAACAAGGTTCCATAAGCTGTCCTCCTTCTATGGCTTCCATAATGGTGGGTTGCACCGAAAGATTTGCTAATTTTCCAACAACTACCTCGAGCTCCAATGTAGAGATGTCACCTTGCAGTTCCAAGGGAATTTCCTGCATTGTCATCACGTACGCCATTGTTTGCTGACTCAGAGCATCTGCCACCTTATTGGCCTTTCTGGGATGGTATAGAATGTCACATTCATAATTGTTAAACAATTTTAACCACCAGCGCTACCTCATGTTCAATTCCTCCTGGATGAATAAGTACTTGAGGCTCTTGTGGTTGGTGTAAATTTCGCAATGTATTCCATAGAGATAATTCCTCCAGATTTTTAATGTGAACCCTACTGCAGCCAACTCTAAGTCATGCGTTGGGTAGTTTTTTTCGTAATTCTTTAGTTGTTTGGATGCATTAGCTATCACCTTGCCATGTTGCATCAGTACCTATTAGGAATAGTGTTGTTATCCCCAAAAATTCAGTTCGATGACATGGCAATCAAAAGTGACAAGTGGCAATGCATGGCCAGTAAATAACACATTAATAGTTAATAAATGTGTTGACCAAGGAAGTGAAAAGGTTGGAAGTTGACCTATGGAGTTGTGATATTACTGGCCGGGAAATGAATTTACCTGGTCAGAAAGTGATTTGACCGACCAGGTAAGGTTTCTATCTGACCAGTAAGGTTCTTGACCGACCAGTAAAAAATTATGTCCGACCAGTCGCTTCAGAGTAAAGTGTTTTGCTAGACCAGTTAAGTGTTTTGCTAGACCAGCAAAGTGTTTTGCCCGACCAGTAAAATGTTTTGCTAGACCAACAAAGTGTTTTGCTAGACCAGTAAAGTGTTTTGCTAGACTAGAAATGTGTCATGCTAGACCAGAGATGTGTCATGCTAGACCAGAGATGTGTCATGTTAGACCAGAGGTGTGCTAGAGGAGTGCTTGCCTATGCCGACCGGTGAGTTTTCTTGGTTGACCAGTCACTTCGGGGATGGATTTGGTCCATCCACGGATCAAAATCTCAGAAGTTACCATTTAGTAACTCTTCAGTAAAGCTTCAGTAACGGCTTTAACCCGAATCATTTGCAACTACTGTGGGAATCTCTCAGATATCCTGAAATAATAGCTATATTATTGTAATTTGAATTTATTTATATTTTAGTTAATTAAAGTTGGTTGGAAGAACCAAGGACCCGGTCAAAGGGATATTTCTGATGTACGATCCATGAGCCTATAATTAAATGGCTCATGGCATCATTTATGGGGATCTGGTCTTTTGAAAGAAAAAAAGAGCTCTCTGGTTTTGAGAACTTGGGACTGTTACTTGGGGCATTCTTGGGGCATTTTCTGAGAGAGTTTAGAGAGAGAAAGCTTGTATTCTCTAGAGAGAGAAACTCTGTATTTTTCTACTTAAACTTAAGAAACTCAGTTGACTCAAGTTCATTTGATCTTAAGTGTAGGATATATATATATATATATCACAACTCCAAGTGGATTAAGCTATTACCAATAAATTGGGGCTGAACCACTATAAAATTATTGGTGTCGTATTTTCTATTCAAGGCTTATTGTCATTTTGACGTCTACTCGTCGTTGGCCAAAATCGTGGTCAACAAGTGTCCTTAAAGCAATTGTAGTTGAAAAATGTTTTAATTAAAATAAATAATTGAATTAAATTATTTTATATATAGACTATGTCAGGTATTATTTTGATAATACTAAGTAAATATCAGAAAATTCCAAAGTTTATCTATGTGGTCTTAATCTCATATTGGTATGAGAGAATCGAGATTAAGATAATAAACTTAAAACACTTCACTAATAAAGTAAAGTTATGGACTCATTAGATTAATTACTGCTAGTACGGTTCACTAGTCTTATGAATACAAGTGACCAAGATCCGGTCACTAGTGTAGTATGAAACTTTAGTGAAGGTACTTTATATATAGTTATATATAGAACTGGACTAGATGTGATTTGCTAATACTTGTTTAAACACTGTTTCATAGTATTAATCAAACACATCAAACGATGATCATATACACGATGATCTTAACCCTGAGGTTGCTATGAACTCCTATATATGTCATCTGATCCTTTGATTCATGCGTTAAGGTTTGTCAGAATGATCATGCTAAGAACAATTATTTTGGGGACTCCATGATGTATATGGCTGGGGACATAGTTTAACAGATATGGAATCTATACCTTCTTATAGATTGAGTAATGATTCCCTATTGGGTTGACTTTTGGAACCGAAAAGTTTATGAGCATTCATGTCGCAAACTTGTTGTGACACAACCTTCACTAGTAAAGTCAATGGTTCTCTAGGAACAAGATATAGCTAAAAGGGTAAAACAGTCATTTTAGTCCCTTTGAATTATGAGCCATTAATAGAGGATTAACGTTGTATGTAATGATTATATCAATGGACACTTTATTCTTTAATAAAGTACTAAGTAAATACATGTCTATAATTATCAAGAGTTCAATCTCATATTTATAGTGGAGTAATCATGAGAATAATAAATATTATTATTTAATAAAAAATCTTTGATTAATAATCTAATATTTATCGGAGCTTGATATTATAGGTCCATAGGTCCCCAAGGTGGCTCTATCTACACCATATCAAGGTAAGAGTTGATATAATGGTAAAACTGTAATTTGGAAATTTGAGAAGAATTTCTTCGGGTCAAGTATGCAATTATATTATGATTGAGGTTAAATAGTTAATTTGGAATTAATTATTAAATTTTCAAAAATAAATTTATTAATTTAATTATGTAATTTTCGAAATTCATATATATATATAAATAATTTAATTAATTTTTTAAATTAATTATTTTATTTGAGTGTGAGAAAATAAAATTGGTAAGTCAAAAATAGTTTTTTGATTTATTTGATTTTAAAAGATGATGATAATGATGACCATCAATTTAAATTTTGAAATATGGTTGTCATATTTTCCTTAAAAAGATAAATACCTTATTTTGTGGAAAAATGATTGTAAATGTGGAATTTTTTCCTTGTGAATTCTATTCACGAGTGAAGCTCTATGCTACGAGACATCCTGAAAGGGCATCACATGATGGTGAGGGAGTTGGGGTAAGAGAGTCACCCTCACTAGGCGAGGGACTTCGGCCACTTGCCCATCCAAACTTCACCCTCGCTATGCGAGAGTCCCCAGCTGGCCATCCGCGTGCGCCCCATTCCAGCAGGCATCAAGCCTCGTCTACACTCGGGAGAAGAAGGTCAGCCTCGCTACACGAGGCACCCTCGTTATGCGAGGGTGAGGCTTCGTGGTGGCATCCATGCCCCTAGCCTTGCGACGCTGCACCCGGGGGAAGGCAAGGCAGCCTCGCTATGCGAGGGACCCTCACTATGCGAGGGTGCTGCCTTGTTATGACGCCCGTGTCCTGAGCCATGCCTACGCCTGAGGGAAAAGGGCCAACCTCGCTACGCGAGGTACCCTCGCTATGCGAGGGTGTGGCCTTGCCACGGCGTCCATACTACAAGTCTCGTGTCCATGTGACCCGCATAAGCCGGCCCTGGCCCCTGGCGCCTTGACTTCTCAGGACATGCATGGGTTGAAGCCTCCTTGGCATAGGCACGAGATCACTTGGGAGAACCTTGCTTATATGCCAAACGAACATGGAGCATTGAACGGGAATTGATGAGGACAACCGAGTACGGAACACGTGCGCTGACACGGGGTGTGCGGTAGTGGAGAGAACAGAGGCACGACCCTATGATCTGCGTCTGAGGAGTAGTGGCAGTACGGACCTGTACGAAGAGTAGTGGTACCACTTGGACACCCCCGACCATACGCCAGAGCCGACAGTACTTTGTCCTGGGCCACGACTCTGACACCATCAGGGTAGACACCACTACGCCCTGGGCCACTACTTTATCAGAGTACCTATGTACGTCCCAGTGGTCTGGGACTTGTTTGTATCCTGGGCCAATAGAGCCTCCCCTATAAATAGGCTCCAACCCCTCAGGCTAAGGGGTTGGAAAACTGAATGTAAAAATGAGACTTATGAAATATATGCTTCTGGTTCTCATGCTTGCCTGAGTTTTCTTCTGTTGTTTAAAGTTCTCTCTATCTAATTCATAGCTTCTTATAGTATAGAGATTGAAGTTTTCTAACCATCAATCGTTGACGAGTTCTTACCGTCAACAGTTTGGCGCCGTCTGTGGGAACGTAAGCACCAAGCTACTGTTCTTCCATTACTTCCGGCAAGGAGAAATGCCAAGACGTTCGAAGCGACTTAGGGAGCCTCAAGAGGTGGAGGTCCACCTTACCGGAGTCCAGCTGAAGGCCTCCATGAAGGATCCACCTCCACCCCGGGACGTAGAGCCCCCAAGGGACCCTGAGGTTCACGAGAATGACAAGGAGGCCTCATCACCGGCCATCCCACACGGTGAAAGTCCTCCAAGGACAACTGCTGCACAACCCGGGAATGCCAACGAGTTCCCTCCTCCCAAACCACCACAAGTACCGGACTCCGGCCGGCAAGACCCGGGCCCCTCGACGCGTAGACACGATAAGCAACCCCGGGTCCATTCCGTGAGCTCGAGTTCCAAATCTCGTTTCTATGAAGAGGAGATTCGTGAACTGCACCGTAAAAACCAAAGACTAGAGACTACCCTAGAGAACATGCAGGAGGTGCTGAATGGCCTGTTGCAAGGTAAGTCGAACATGACCCTGCCCAGGAGGAAAGAGAAGGGTCGGGAAACCACTGTCCCAGTAGACGACGGGAGGACCAGACACTCCATCAGCAACACCCCCAGGGAGAAGCCGCAGGAGCATCCCGGACCATCGAGGCCACCCCAGGGGCCAAGGCAAGGGATCAATGTTGGCTCTCACAACGACATCGAGGTCACCTCAAAGAGGACGCCCTTAGATCTACGAGGAGAGCTCAACAAAGGAGGGGCAGACAAGAGAACTACACCTCCTACTGTCCCCCGAGACGATAAAGGAAAGGAAGATGTCAACCCCTCCATGTTGAGAGACTCCCTGAAGGAGAGGAGGCAAGGCCTCGATACAGAGACTAGGAGCCTGCAGAGCAAGATTGTCATCGCACCCGGAGGACAAACCATCGGGATGAGTTCGATCATGAATTGCCATTCACTAAAGAGGTCCAAGTCATCCGACTCCCAGCCAACTTCAAGGAGCCAAATCTGACCCCATATGAGGGGAGCACAGACCCCAAGTACCATCTGGACGCATTCAATGATTTGATGAAGTTAAGAGGGATCAGCAGCGGGGCTAGATGCCACTGTTTCGTGGTCACCTTGAAAGGACTTGCGTATAAGTGGTTCAGAAGACTTTGCCCAGGATCCATCAGGTCTTGGCAGCAGTTTTCGGATGAGTTTCTCCAACAGCATCACGCCATGCGTGATTATACAATGCCAGGAACCAACCTCGCCAATGTAAAACAAGGAGAAAATGAGAGTCTGAAGGGTTACATCCACAGGTTTAGCATGGAGGTAGCCAAAGTGGGGAGCTTGACCCACAGGGAATTAAAAATGGCCATCACAGCCGGACTGCTTCCGGGAAGCAAGTTGTGGGATAATATGCTCAAGAGGGAAGTCACAGATCTAGATGACTTCTACGAGAGAGCGCAGAAGTATATTCGTGTAGAGGATGGTCACACGAACTTAAAGGCGGGAATGGGCGAGTCCCCTGCACAGCCCCCAACCAATGAAGGGTCAAATGGCGCGGAACACCTGAGGAAATACTACTCGTAAGACTTCCACTCCCAACACAGGCAGTAGCTGTGTTTAGTTTGTCGCAGGATAGGCTATCTCAGTAGACGAGAATCAAAGAGGTTACCTACATAACCCCCAAGTAAATGTAAGCCCTCTATATGCATGTCGTTGTAATCTGATTACTATAAATGAAAATGTTCACAACTTCACATGTGATTTTTTTTCTTTTTCATGCGAGCATCAACCGAACTGCCTGCTGAATTAAATCTCACCAAGCACTTGGGGGGTAGGACAGGAGGCATGAGAAAAAAAAAAATCTCTCTTATATTCAAAAGGATTAGCTACCCTTATGAATATCAAAGGAGCGGTCTAAAAGGATGACCTCTAACTAAAGGCCGACACTCCAAGAGGTGAGGCCGTAAGGAGGGAATCGCTCAATAAGTCTAGATCGGCCATTAAGCAGGCTAGCCAAAAAGGGTCTTACAAGTGACCCTTGGAAAAAATAGTACTATGTATAAGGACGAGAAGGACGCTTCTCGCAAAAAAATAACAAGCGCGTGCAATGAATATAAAAGGACCCCAATAGCCCAACGGGTTAATGTGTCCTTACAAGTATAATCAAGGTGCACCGGAAAGATTATCGCCATCAGATCAAAGAAAAATATGTGATCCACGAACAACAGCAATAAGAGGGATCTACTAGAGCACCTCAAGAGCTTTGGAGGAGGATAGAACCCTTGAACTCGTGAAAATAAGTTGGAGAGCATGCCACTAGGCTACGCAGATCTTGGTGTGGGCAAGTGGCTTCGAAACTTGGGTTCTGCGATTGAGGATGATTAGTCCTTACGCAACCTTAGGAACTTACGTGGAGCCCCCAAGTATTAGGTGGCTATTGTGTTTCTTCAAACACTAAGAAGAAACACAACTCCAAGCCACACTTCGGGCTTCTTCGAGCGACGTTGGAAAAATTTCCAAGGCTAAGTCCCCCAAGGCTGGCCGTGCGTGTCATGCAAGAAAAATAGAGAGAGTCTACAAACACACTTAAAAGTGTACTTATAGACTCGGGGGGAAGTGTAAATGTGGAATTTTTTCCTTGTGAATTCTATTCACGAGTGAAGCTCTATGCTACGAGACATCCTGAAAGGGCATCACATGATGGTGAGGGAGTTGGGGTAAGAGAGTCACCCTCACTAGGCGAGGGACTTCGGCCACTTGCCAATCCAAACTTCACCCTCGCTATGCGAGAGTCCCCAGCTGGCCATCCGCGTGCGCCCCATTCCAGCAGGCATCAAGCCTCGTCTACACTCGGGAGAAGAAGGTCAGCCTCGCTACACGAGGCACCCTCGTTATGCGAGGGTGAGGCTTCGTGGTGGCATCCATGCCCCTAGCCTTGCGACGCTGCACCCGGGGGAAGGCAAGGCAGCCTCGCTATGCGAGGGACCCTCGCTATGCGAGGGTGCTTCCTTGTTATGACGCCCGTGTCCTGAGCCATGCCTACGCCTGAGGGAAAAGGGCCAACCTCGCTACGCGAGGTACCCTCGCTACGCGAGGTACCCTCGCTATGCGAGGGTGTGGCCTTGCCACGGCGTCCATACTACGAGTCTCGTGTCCATGTGACCCGCATAAGCCGGCCCTGGCCCCTGGCGCCTTGACTTCTCAGGACATGCATGGGTTGAAGCCTCCTTGGCATAGGCACGAGATCACTTGGGAGAACCTTGCTTATATGCCAAACGAACATGGAGCATTGAACGGGAATTGATGAGGACAACCGAGTACGGAACACGTGCGCTGACACGGGGTGTGCGGTAGTGGAGAGAACAGAGGCACGACCCTATGATCTGCGTCTGAGGAGTAGTGGAAGTACGGACCTGTACGAAGAGTAGTGGTACCACTTGGACACCCCCGACCATACGCCAGAGCCGACAGTACTTTGTCCTGGGCCACGACTCTGACACCATCAGGGTAGACACCACTACGCCCTGGGCCACTACTTTATCAGAGTACCTATGTACGTCCCAGTGGTCTGGGACTTGTTTGTATCCTGGGCCAATAGAGCCTCCCCTATAAATAGGCTCCAACCCCTCAGGCTAAGGGGTTGGAAAACTGAATGTAAAAACGAGACTTATGAAATATATGCTTCTGGTTCTCATGCTTGCCTGAGTTTTCTTCTGTTGTTTAGAGTTCTCTCTATCTAATTCATAGCTTCTTATAGTATAGAGATTGAAGTTTTCTAACCATCAATCGTTGACGAGTTCTTACCGTCAACAATGATTTTAATTAAATAAATAAATAAATGAAATATCCCTGAAAAGGGATATTGTATCAGTGTTGTTTTTATTTTATTTATTTAATTAATTAATAATTTGAAAATAGATTTTTTTTAAATTTGGTAAGTTAGATATTTACTTAAATTAATTTTCTTTCACCATTATTATATTAATATTATTATTATGAATAATAAGGTAATAGAATAATCTCTATATATGATATAGAATAATAGGAAGAAAATACAATTCAGAATAGTTCTCAGAATTTTTGTCAGACAAAAAATTTATCATCTTCTTCTTTATTCTAACATTTCTCAATCCATAATCCAAGTTCTCATGTGTTGAGAAATTTATGTGATTCTTAAATTACAAACCCATGTTCTCTATGTGCCCACACACGTCTTAAGGTGTAGAGAACACTCCGGAAGATCGTGGTTTGAATATTCAAAGCATTGGATAGGAAGATCGAAATATATACGAAAAGACTCAAGGACACTTGATAGGCTTCAAGAGGTAAATACTTATGTTCTTGAATATTCATATATATGTTTATAGTTATATATAAATATATTGTATATTTATGTATATGTTGCATGATTACTAATATTGTATGTTAACATTTCTGTCTGGATGTTTTCTTGATCGTATAAACTGTTTATATGAGAGATGGAAAATTTTGATTGTTGTATACAATGGACTCACCACGTCAATTCCCCTGCGTACTCTGGTTGTTTTTCCAATAGTACCGCCCCCTGTCCTTGTCCTAATGGGTATTTCAATTGGTTGTAATGTGCCCTCTTTATCCTTATCCACAATGTGTGCCAAATTTCCAATGCAGCCGTCCCCTAACATCTTCCTCTCCTTCATAGCAGAGATCATCGGGAATTTATTTTTCCTGGCTGCGCCTTGGAACGTAAATGACTCTTCTCCTGTCGATTTTAAAACCACTCCCCTCTTCTTACAGTTCACTATGGCGCCATACTTAGATAACCAGTCCATCCATAATATCACATCATATTCGTGTAGGTATAAAATCAACAGGTCTCCTATCAATTCTCGTCCCTCTACCCAAACTGGTACGACTCTTACCCATGACCGCACCAACATATCTGCGCCTAAAGGCAACGACACCCCACAAACACTAGGCATAGGTTCAGGTATTCTATTCAATTTTTCAACAAAAGAGGTAGCTACAAAAGAATGTGATGCACCAGTGTCTATAAATGCATATGTTGAGGTTTGGGCAATAGAGATCTAACCTGAGACCATCACAGATGGTTCAGCTTCTTTATTGCCTTGAGTAAGAGCGTAGACCTGTGGCAGGGCTCCTATCTGCTTTTGTTAGTTATTGTCGCCTTTCCAGTTCGGACTTGGGCAATTCTTAGCGAGGTGCCCTTATTTTCCGCAGGCATAGCATGCCCCCGCCTTACACTCACCAAGATGTTGATGGCCACACTTATCACAAACAGGCCAGTACTCGAAATCGCGCCTGGGTTGTTTATTGGAACCCCTGGTCCGACTGTCAGACAGTCCCCCTTTTTGTCTTGTTATTCCCATTGTTAATCGTCTTGAGCCTCCTGGGGCTCCGAAATTCCCTTTATTGTGGTTGGTCCTGGGGAAATTTTTTCCCTTGGAGCCATTTTGGTTAGCTCATGTCTGACCCGAATTGCCAGAGGTAAACTTTCTTTCTTCAAACTTCTGGGATTCCTTCCTTTCCAGCCCAGACCAAGACTCTTGGCGAAGAGGTTGCTCCACTGCTTTTGCATATGTTTCCGGACTTGTCTTCCTGGTGTCCACGAGTTTTCCAATCTCTCCTCAAAGTCCTCTCATAAATCTCCATACTTTAGTTGATTCAGTACTAACCAGATCCGGTGCGTATCTGCATAAGTGATCAAACTTATTGGTATAATCCTGGATGCTCAAATTTCCTTGCTTCAAAGTCGTAAACTCTACCACCTTGTTGTCAATCATGGTAAGACTGTAATACTTAGAGTTGAATAAGACTAGGAATTCTGGCCATTCCATTTCGGCCACATTATGACCCTTCTTTGCAGCATCCCACTAGATGCGGGCATCTTTTCTAAACATATAAATTGCACAAACCACCTTTTCATGCTAGTAATCTCGATGAAATCCAAGATCCTTTCTAGTAAGTTGATCCACTCTTCTGCCACCACTGGGACATCAGTACCTTCAAAAGTGGGTGGGTTCTAGCGACCAAACTATTCAGAGATGGGTTTCTATTGGGCCACCCTCGGTGTCTCAACTTGTGATTCAACCCATGCCCCACCAGCTGGTGGATCCTGGTTTGCTACTTCAGCCCCGAATACTTCTGATTCATTCTGGTTGTCACCGATGCTGCTGGGAGGCATTGAAGTTGTGTTTGAAACATCTCTGTTTGGTGGGCATCAGAGTCCACATGCCTCTTATGGCCCTGCTCGATGCGAGCATTCTAAACTTCCATATCCCTACGGAGCTCCTCTATCTGAGCAGCAAGGTCAGGTCCTAGATTCTCCCCTGACCTCGACCTTGGCCCCTCACTCAGCCTTGACCTCTACCGCGACCTCTACCTCGACCTTGGCCTCAGCCAACTGGAACTTGTGGGTTCATAACTGGTTACTCTACTAGATCCTGTGCATTATGGGCTTGATGGCCTGCCTTGGCTATGGTATTGGGAGCCGTGAAAAGTTCCTATATATATAGACAACGACAAGCAATTAGTAAAAGTTATAAGCTAGTAGCAGCATTAGCATGCCACTCTTTACACAAGTGATAAACAACCAATCATAGAACTTAGCCATTAGACAAAAGATTGCATTTAAACATATCAAACCATAACATAACATTCAACGCAAAATCTGAAAGGGTTTACAAAAGTAAATATGAAGGGAATCTAACCCTAGTCGGGGCTCAAGGTTTCTAGCATAGGTCCCTTAATCGGAAGTGATACAAAACAGTGAAATTTGAAAACCATAGTGTTTTTCACAAACGATAATAAAATGAACAATCACTATCCTAATTGACATGCTTGTCCCCATTCGAATCCTCATCTGAACTCTCAAGTACTTCCCAAACCATGCCATTCCCAGCCACCTCATGTTCTTGGCCCTTAGCCGGATCCTCCTCGAGATCTTCATTAGGATCTTCTTCTTCTGGTTTAGCTTTGGCCTCCATGACCTCTCCACAGTTCTGATCTGCCACAGCCCTATCCTCAGGCTGGGTTCTTGCAGGTACTGGAAAATCCTGTACGACCAATTGTGCCCATCGATCACCCTCTGCCGCGTTATGAATGTGTTGCGCTATCAAATGCTCACCGTACTCCGCATACCATGTCGATAAGTCATCAAAGGGGTCAAATGCAAGCTTAATGGATGTCTAAAACTCTGTACAAGAGGTAGTGGTCGGTCTCAGATGCCTTATCTGAAACCATCGAAAGGCCTCGTCTCATAGGTAAAAGCTGGCCAATCTCACCATGAAGCTCGGAGGAAAATCCATATCCTCGGAGATGATATCCAGTGAATGAGTCCAGACCAGACGTCATACGAGTTATCGGCTTCCCCAGTGAACACGCGAGCAAAGGCTATTGAATCCCTGATAAAATCGAAGTTTTTGCCCTAATATGTTTATAGTATAGGTGGGTCCTCTAGGACAGAGTTATCTACATTGGGTTGCTCAGCTATGTAGCCTATATATTTATACAATTCAAGCAAGTAAGCACATAGAAATCACATGAATGAAACTTAAGACATTACTTACAGTGAGTGTCGGTCTATATTTGCAAATGTACATGTGGTTTTGTCTACAGAACCGGTTTAGGCTGGTGCTTTGATACCAACTGTAACGTCCCGTAAAATCTCTTAACACAATTTGCGGAAAAACAGAACCATTTTCTAGAAATAAGGTAACCAAAAATCCATGTAAAAAAAACTTTTCAAAACATGAAAGAGTTTAGAAGTATGCGAATACTTAAAAGTAAATTATAGTGTCATAATTTTAAAACATTCAACAAGCCCAAAATAATTTCATAGTTATCATATGGGTTCTAGTCCCCAAAATATAAATTCCAAAAAAGTTCAGTCATCATGTACATCCTCGCAGATAAACTCCAGCGCTCACTGATTTGCTTTGCCTGTGAGCTTACCTACAACATGAAACAACTAGGTAAGAAAAACGATTAGTAAGAACAACATAACAAACATAACCAGATAAACGAAGCAAGGACTTAACCTAACTGTAACTAGGTATATAACCAACCAAGAATAGGAGTCTAATGAAACCAAACCCTAACATACAATTTAAGAATGTGCAAACGTCTTGGAAAACTTATGGTCATGCCTCATAACCCAAATTCATATCCTGAAAGTACATCTGCAAGAAAAAAATCCCACAGCATACATACAATCTTAACTGGTAACATACATACTTACTTACTCAGTCATATCTAAACATACATACTTACTTAGTCATTCATATCTTAACATACATACATACTTAGTCATATTAACATACATATTTACTTGGTCATTCATATCTTAACGTACACACATACTTAGTCATTCATATCTTAACATACATAATACTTAGTCATTTATATCTTAACATACATACATACTTAGTCATTCTTATCTTAACGTACATACATATTTAGTCATTCATATCTTAACATACATACATACTTAGGCATTCATATCTTAACATACATACATACTTAGTCATTCATATCTAAACATACATACTTACTTAGGGTTCTGAAGGAACCTTCAACATAACTTAACATATCTTAGCATATCTTAACATATCTTACCATAGCTTAACATATCTTAGTATATCTTAACATATCTTACCATAGTGTCGACGAGTGTAAAGTAGTTACACCGGTTACCAAGACTCCTAGAAGAATTCGACATACTTTCTTAGCATAGAGATTTGATTCCGGAATTAACTTACTTACGTGTCACGAGGTTTAACTGGACTCTTATGTCACAGGTGTTAAACCAGACTTCTTACATGTTGCGGTGGCCAACCGATCTTAGTTACATAGTCACATGTGGCGAACCAGTTTCTTACTTAGTTCCCTAGTGGCTAGCCGGAGGTTATAGATGTCACAGTAGTTAGCCTAAATCGGAATCTACTTACTTATGTGTGCCGGAGTTTAACCGGACTCTTATGTCACGGGCGTTAAACCAGACTTCTTATATATTGTGGTGGCCAACCGACTGTAGTTAAATAGTCACCAGTGGTGAACCAGTTTCTTACTTAGTTCCCAGTAGCTAGCCAGAGGTCGTAGTCATCACGGTAGCCAGCCGGACTGCTTACCTTAGTAATGAGTATGCGAATCCTCTAGGACCACAGTCTTGAGTAAACCTTCTAAGATTGGTTCAAATTATTTTCTTATAGCTTAGTTATCTAAACTAGTCATTAACGTGTTGTAGCCAAACATATCATAGGTTTTCTTACTCGGATTCCTTAGCGCTTGCTTATGGAGATCTTTTATCCGGAAGCGAGCCTTCCCGCTTAGATAACACTATAGTGAAACCATACATTGACTCGAATTAAATATGACATTTAATTTATTAAGTTTATTTTTTTAAGTTGAGCGATTAAGGATGAACTTAACAAATTTTCAATACTTTAAAAGCATTTGTTCTTAAACCTTAAAACTTAGACTAAACCCTTGATTTTGTAGCCTTATCACATTATTCATAAAAAAACATGCCTACAACTAATGGTGCCGAGTATTTTGAAATAAATTCCCAATTGCTTAAAGAGACCACTTTCTTAAGTCTAAAGAAAAGTTTCATTACCGCTTTCTTATTTTCCTAATAAAATAAAAGTGTTAAACGCTGTCTGCTGCTTTATTATAATTGTAAACTAAAAAGGTCCATTTTCAGTTAATTAAGAAATCCATAAGTTTTATTATCAAAAAATATTTTATTTTCTCAATTAACCAAATAAACAAATTTTAGTCCTATCACACACCAAGTACTATCTTAAGATTTTTCAATAAAATGTAAAACCTCATTATATTTTAAGCCACTTAAGTCTTAACCCTTAATCCATAGAAAGTTATCTTATATTTACTTTAAGAAAAAGAAACATGATTTGACTAGTGAATTATTACTTAAAGTTTAATAAAACAAATCTGTCCAAAACATAATTTGAATTTACAACCTTTATAAAAAAAAATGGCAAAAACCACAATCTATGGGTTATTTCTTAGTCAACTCTTGCAGGGCTTTTAATTAATATAAAAAGAGTATAAATAATTAAAACCATCTAAAAATATTGATTTTGAACTTGTCAAAACGTTGCTCAAGCATGTACTCTTCGAGCTGTCAGTTTTTCACTCTAGCTTGCAAATCAATCAAGCTTATAACTTGACCCAGACATAACGCTTTTTGGTGTTTCAAAATGCTAAATCAAGTGCTCTTCCTATATAATTAAATGCTAAAAGTGTCGTTTCAAAATTTGACCAATACCCTAGTGTTTGCCCTATTGGAAGCCACTGTAGCAATACCATCTTGGCAGCAAACAGTTTTGAATATCTAAGTTGGAAAATTTATAACTCCCAAACTATAGTGAATTTTTAAAAACTGTTTTATTGGATTCATATTAAATATTTCTATAACATTCAATAAAAAGTTCTGCCAAAAGTAATAATTTTTACCCACTCTACTAACTGTTCAAAATGTTAAGGTCAGAACTGCCAAATCCTAATCCAGCTCGCACTAGATTCCCAAAAATCTCATAACTTGGGTTATATAATACATTTTTCAAAGGTTCAAGATGTTAAAAATATGTAATCTTTCGAAATAACTCATTACAAAAATTTTCATGGAATAATTAGGTAGTTTAGAAATGATTTGGCCATTTGGAAACCACTGAAAAGTTTTGGCACCCTATGGAACTTTGGATTCCCAGCTACCAAACACCACATAAATAACATGCATGCATCCTTAGCCCACTACATAACTTTATTACAACCCAAATAACTAATTTCACTCACAAAACAATAATCAAATTTAGATTTGCTAAAGCCATTAAAATGTTATGGTAAGAATCAAGATTTTTATCTCTTTCTGTTCAAGCCTTTGGAAAGGTTGAGCTCTTAGGGTTTCAGACCACTTCTCAACACTTCACACACTTAAATACCTTCTCATAAACACTAATAAAAGGAGAGGGATGCTTAAAAATAGTTTTCTCTAGGTTTTACCTCTTTCAAAAATTTCCTTCTAAGCTTGCATGCATGTAGATGATGGTGCTCACACTTGCATCAACCACACCTAGGTTTGAAATGATGGTTGTAGTTTGTGTTAAACCAACATGCATAGAGTTTTAGAACCCTTAAAGGTTCGGTCAACATAGGAAGAAGAAAGAAAATAAAGATGGTAAGAAGAACAAGAGAACTCACCCCTTTTTCTTAACTTTGGTTCAACCTTTTTGTAAAACCTTCAATGGAGCTTCTTCAGTGGTGCTCTAATTTATAGAGACAGAAGAGAGCTTTAAGAGAGATGAGTGTGTGCTGAAAAAAAATCAAATAGAGTAAGAGAGAAGGAGGGTTCAGTTGGGATCTTTGGCTGGTGAGATTGAGTGTTGAGTTAGCATAGTTTTCTTTTCGATAAAAAAGATGATAACATGGGAAAATAATTATGGCTATTTTCTTGAAATTCTATTGGACAAGTTTTTTCCACTCAAGCACTCTACATAACCAGCCACACATGCCTCAAAATGCCCTTAATTTAAATTATATTAATCCTCAAATAAGTTTGACCATAAGGTCAAAAAGGAATTTAGCATAGTGTATAGTTTTGATTAATTTTTCTTAGTGAGAAAAATCAATTTAAATAAAAATGTGACATGGACAAACTTATCATAGTTATTTTTTTTAAGTTTATGCTCAAACTTAGTTTTGCCATAATTATTACATCAAGAATATTTTATCTGAGATTTTTTTTACTCGATTAGGGTTTTTGACATTGTCCACGACCATGGGTCTCTGTTTCTAAAAAAACTGCACTTACCACAACATGGCTAGAATTCAAACATCATGAACTTCTTGTAACATAAAATGTTCCTTAGAATTAATACATAGTACAAGAAATTAAAATACCTGAGCTAGGGTTTACCCAGTGTCATAAACGCTGGGCGTTATAGTCTTATTTATATTTTGTAAAGACATTCATTTTGTTCTAAGAGCCCACACCATTTTCAACTTTGTATTTTAGTCGATTACGAGTTTTGACTCTTCATTTTTAAAAATTAACTTGTGGACTTTGTGTGTTGTGAAAATGTTACAAGTATGAATGTATAGATAAATTATTTGAACTACATGTATTTTGGTCAATCATCTACTTACACCATTTATTGTTAAAAACTAACTTTTACACCCACCCCATGTTATGTGAAAATGTTACACATATAAATTGAAACATACATAATGACAACATAAATATAACATACAAAGGGTCCGTTTGGTAACCATTATAAAAATGATTTTTTATTTTTTAATTAAAAATATGAAATTATGGTTAGGAAACACGTTTGGTAATACAATTTTGTTTTTATTTTTTTAATTTAAAATCAAAATTAATTAAATTTTGAAAACATTATTTTGAAGCTTTTAAAAAACATCAAAATGTATTTCGTCTCTCGTCTTCCTCACCTTCGTCAAGTAATGGCTTCTTCTTCACCTTCCTCAATCAACTGAGCTTCACCTTCCTCAATCAACAGAGCCCAGGGCGATTTCTATTATTAAGGTCTAATTTTCTGTCATTTTCAATTTTAGGTCTGTGCCATTGAAATTGTGGTTGTATTTCTCTTATTTCCTCCCACCCAGTGCCGAAACCATCGCCCCCAACTTGTTCCTTACCATCTCATATTGTTTCTCATGACCTCCATGGATCTCACTCGCCCCAACTCGAAGCTTCTCGTCAAAACCTCAAACCCCAAGTCATCTTCTTTGATTTCACCCATTGGCGACGTTGTGACTCTTTGATTTCTCCTTATCCTTACTTTTAAGTACTTTGAACTCAAAGCAAAGAATCCCAAAAATTTACTCTAAAAAATTCGATGGTTGTATTATTTGTTTCTCTATTATATAAAGCAGAATATATGCCTTTATTTTTGAAGTTTGAACCCTTTTGTCTTTGTATTTTCCAGAAGAAGAAATGGAAAAAAAATATTTTAGTCAAGTACTATATCCTGTAGAGCATCAATAGTATTAGTCACTAGTTAAAAGCTTGTTATAAAGAAAGTATATGTACATACATATGAGATAAATAAAGAAAAAATAAGAAAATTTTCTAAATTTATGTATCCATTTTGTGGTTTCTAATCCATTTATAGTATTAATTTGGTTTCAAATTTGATTGTTTCAGATTGATTGGCTTGGTGGATTGGTGGCTTTGAGTGTTTCAGATAGTTTGGCTTGGTGACTTTGAGGTATATTATTATAAATTATGTTGATTAAATTCCCACTATTCTGAGTTGTGTTTTTTATTAGAGGCTTTGAGTTATTTTTCCTTGTTCTGATATGTTTGATGTATTACATTGTCCTTAGTTGTTGAGTTGTGATACATTACCTTTCACCATCTTTTTTTGTCACTTTTAAGTTTATTACATTTCTCTATTGACTTTACGTTTCTATATATATTTGTTCTAAATATTAGGGGTGCTCTTCTGTTGAGACTTCATGTAATATTGAATGAGGCTTCTGTGTAAATTGGAACTTGTATTATGTTTGTGCTGCCATTGCTACTTTATTAATTTTACATGTCTGTTGTTTTTTCTATGACAATGCTCATGTTTTTCTTTTCATAGTAGAGTAGACTCTGTTTTGGCATAGTTAACTTGTAATTGGTAGTTCTTATTTTAAAATTAGAGAGTATAGTGGTGGGGTTAGCCTCATTTTTTTGCATTGAAAATTTGAGCGAAATTTCAGATCTTAATGCTTATAAATAGAAAGCAATTCTCTAGTCTGAAGTCTATCTAACTCTCTCTCTATATATATATATATATGTATTTATGTGTATGCATATATGTAACAAAAAGGCTCTGGCTCAAGCTCAATATTAGCAGTGAAATATTGCACATTTCTTTATATACTATATTGTATGCGTTAAGAATGGGAGTATAATATACTTTAGTTCCATATAGCATAAAACTAACAAGTACTCATCTAAACTATCAAGTTTAGTAACATAAAATTTGGTTTGTTCTGATAGATAGGATATAGGCCAGTAATAACATAATATTATTAACTAAATCTGATCTAAATTTGGTTTGTTCTGATATAAATAGGAAAGCCATGCATGACATGTAAGAATCTTCTATCTGGCTGCTTCTTCCTCATTTATTCCTTATCTATCATCCCAAGAACAATAAGGCATGATGAATAATTGAATGGATTGCAGTCTCTCTTTTAACTAAATTTGGCTCCATTTACTTCTCTTACTTGTTATTGGAAGATAAAAGACTTTCAATATCAGACCACACATTGCATGCTTCTCATGAAATGAAAAAAAGTGATGATAAAAAGCCATATTTTACTTGCTGTCTCTGTCAAAAGTATTTGGAGATTAAAGAGATGCGTAAAATAGTTAAAGGGTATATACACCTAGATATATGTATATTGCATATGTATAATATATAATGACTCATCATGACTCATGATATATACACTACATCTGTACATGCATCATTATGAGTGCTTTGAGTATAGTTCTTCTGTTGACTAGCTAGCTAGTGGTAATCCTAGAGAGTTTTATTAAGAAACTGACTAGAAACTGTCAATATATATTTCCACCACATATTGCAAATTAGAATTATAATTGTAATTTCTACTTGCACTATCTAATCACAAAAAGCATTTTATTGTCTGAATGGTCCAACAGGCCCAATGTTTTGTCCTGTATATGAATCATTATTGTTTTGTCTTGTATTGTTAAAAAAAAAAAAGAGCATGATTACTTGTATAGGATAATAAGTAGTAAGGACAAAAGGTAGGAAAGAAGAGTATATGAGATAGAACTAACTTATTTTCTTCCCATAATTCTTTTGCTGTCTTCCACTCATAACTTTTCCATAGATAAGATCTTTCTCTCAGTTGTTTGGTTTGGATATTAATTTTCATCCAACCATCAATGATGTCTGATATTACAAAGTTTCTATGAAATATGCATGTTTGTGAAAAGACTTGAAACCAACTAAAGAAATTATTGTAGAAAAGTATAGATTAGTGCGAATGCAAACTTGTCTTGAAAATATGATATTATAACAATCTGTTTTCTTAATGTATTTTCTCAATTATACTTTAGATGTAAATTGGTTAGCTAAATACAATATTTGGTTTAACACGATGGCATATTTCGTTTATGAGTAACTATTAGGCTTGAGCTTTAGGTCATTTGGCTCTAGTACAACCTTAACTATATAATAAAGTTTTCTGAATAGGTTAATAAAATTAATTAGTGAGTTAATGTGCCATGAATTCAGTCTTTTAACATTATTAGGACTTAGTTTTCGATTTTTATGTGCTTATTGAAAAATCATTATGCTTTGAATACATGTCAAGATTTAACAGTGGCACCCCTTTCCAGAAAGAATATCATAGGGCATTTACATCCATCAATACATCAGGGCATTTACATTTAGGAATAATCTCTGGTGTTGTTTTTGGATAGCAAATGTATGACATAAATCTAATTTCTTATTGTTGTTCTTGAAATGGTTGTTTCTTTTGGAATAGTCTTGTATTTGCATCTAGAATTCTTATTGAATCCTTAGGTCTTACCTAGATGGCAGGTGTTGATAATGAAGTTCTTATTATTGAGAATAATGATGAGGCTTCTGTTTGGACTCAAAGGCATGAAGAAATTTTCATTGAACTTATAGAAGAAGAAGTTTTAAAGAGAAATAAGAATACCACAATCTTTACAAAGCAATCATGGAAATATATAAAGGAAGAAGAGCTTTGTACACGAGCAAAAAGAAATTATACTGATATGCAACTAAGGAACAAATACAATCAACTAAAGCAAAAGCATAAGGATTTTAAGTCTTTACTGAAAGAGACTGGTATTGGATACAATGCAATGACTGGAGAAGTTAGTGCGATTGATGAAGTTTGGGATAAACTTATTTGGGTAAAAATTATTTAAAGTGGATTTTATGCTTGTTTTATTTTAATAGGTATTGGTATATTTTATAAATATAATTTCATTTCATGTAGGTTAACAAGTCTGCTAAAATATTTAGAAAGAAAGGTTGTAAGTTTTATGAGAAATTATGCACTATCTTTAGTGATACCACTGCAACGGGTTCCAATGATCATCCTTCAACTCGAAGTCCTTCTAATGATGGAGATAATAATGATGATGATGCAACATCGATAAGTCCTACTAGGAATGAAGAAAGTGGTTTTGATGAGGATGGTAGCAAAAGAAGAGGTAAATCAACAGCCACTTCAAACTCTCGATCAGTAAAAAAAGCAAAGTTCTCATTAGCTTTGGTAGATGCACTAGCAACATATAATCAAATTGCAAAGCGAAAGACAGAATTGATAGAGAGATCAATGGCAACATCTGCATCACATTACTTATTGGATGAGAGTGTTGAAGCTCTTAATCAAATTGATGTAATTAGTGGAGAAGTATACGCAAAAGCTATTGAGAAGTTTGAGAACGTGGTGTCCAGAGCATTATTTCTAAAGATGTCAGAGCATAGAAGAATAGATTGGTTGCTGAATTTGAAATGAAAAGTTTAGACTTTGTTTAGCTATTAACTTTAGTTTTGTTTAGCTATTGACTGGATGAGTTTGTTAAGCTATTGACTGGATGACTTTGTTTAGTTATTGACTGGATGACTTGTTAGCTATTGACTGTATGACTTTGTTTAGCTATTGACTGGATGACTTTGTTAAGCTATTGACTCGATGACTTGTTAGCTATTGATTGTATGACTTTGTTTAGTTATTGACTGGATGACTTTGTTTAGCTATTGACTCAATGGCTTGTTTTTCTTATTTTGTTTTATGGTTTGACTTTGAGTGTTTATATATTTTTATATATTGAATGTAAAATTTAAAAGTTTTTCTACTATCAGGATAAAATGTCTTTAAACGTTACTCGGTTCGATAAGGATAATTTACAGGACGATTCAGATGATGAGTTTGGAGAGATTTTGCTATATTTTGCTTGCGAGGAATATAATCAATTATATCTATCTAAGCAACTATGTAGAAATTCAGCTCTTTCATACCATGAATACGTTATGGAAGTGTTGCACGGCCATTGGAGTAGGTGTTATGATTTTTTTCATAATGAACAAAGATGTTTTCAAACTATTTTGTGCTGTTCTAAAGGAAAAAAAATTATTGAAGAACTCACGATATCTGTCTCTTGAAGAACAAGTGGGTATGTTCTTATTTGTTATTGGCCATAATGAACGACATCGTGTGGTTGCTGAACGATTTCAGCACTCCACCTCAACCACATCTCATTATTTTAGGAAGGTTTTGAAGGCAATATGTCGTCTATCCAAAGAACTAATTACTCAACCTTCATTTGATGTAATTCCTCCATAAATTCGATTCGATCCAAGATACTATCCATTTTTTAAGGTACACAAATTTGAATTATTATTTTTCCTTTCTTTTCAATATTTAATAAAAAAAAATTATAATAATTTATTTTATATTTTAGAATTGTGTTGGAGCTATAGATGGGACTCATATTTCTGCACATGTTCCAATTGATGAACAAATACCATATCGAGGCTGGAAAGTGGATACAACTCAAAATGTTATGTGTGTATGTTCATTTGACATGAAGTTCACATACGTTGTCCCTGGATGGGAAGGATCAGCTAATGATGCACAAATTCTTCTAGAATGTGCCACAAACTCAGATTATGGATTTCCAATGCCGCCCCAAGGTAAGTATTTATCAAACTTATGATGTTGATTGACATTATTTTATATTAAATAACTATAAGTAAAAACTAACATGAATTATCATTGGATCAGGAAAATATTATCTTGTTGATTCTGGCTATAAAAACATGCCTGATTTTCTTTCACCATATCAAGGGGAAAGGTATCATTTGGGCCAGTACACAGATCTTAATCCCATAGGAAAAAAAGAGCTTTTCAATTATCGACACACTTCCTTGAGAAATGTCATTGAGCGTGTTTCGGCATGTTGAAGGCTCGCTTTCCAATCCTAAAGCAAATGCCTTCATATGATCTAAGAATACAAAAGTACATTGTCATTGCTTGTTGTGGGATTCACAATTTTATAAGGACAAATACAGAAGCAGATGTATATTTTGATGGAGGTGAAGGAAATTCTGAAGTACATGCCACTACTTTACAAAGCACAGTTGGAACTTTAACTGATAGTGTAGAGTTCAGTATTTCTAGAACTTATATAAATGAAATGACTCATGTTCATGATGAAATTGCTGATCATATATGGAGAGCTAGTCGACGATGGTGAGATTGAGTAAATACATTAGTTGATTGTTATGACTCGTTTAATACTTTGCTTTAAGTTTAGACAATTATCAATTCATACGTTTTTATTTTACTATGCAGACTTTATTGATTTTGTGTTATCTCATGGATAGATATTAAGTTTTGAAAATTGAGATTACTTGGATATTATTAATATAATCTTTTTTTACTATAATTTTCTTATTTTTTTATTTTAAAATAATAAATTATGGTCACAAAAAATATTTTTATTTTTTAGTTTAGAAAATGAAAATAAAAATTAAAAAAAAATGTTTAACAAACATGTTTTTTATTTTTTATTTTTTAAACAATAATAAAAATAAAAGTTACCAAACACATTTTTATTTTTATTTTAAAAAAACAGAAAACAAAAATAGTTACCAAACACATTTTTATTTTATAAAAATAAAAAAACATAAAACAAAAAAATATTTTTATTTTTGAGTTTAAAAAATTTAAAAACAAAAATTTTACCAAACACAACCAAATTAAAACATAAATTTAAAAAATTACTTTTCCAGCATTTTTCCATTTATGTTTAATCCCTTTAGAAATAAGCAATTTAATTTTTCAATTAAAAATATACTTAGCTTATACTTAATATAATTAAAAGATTGAAAACAATTTTCTTTATTTCTTGTCTTTGTTTCTTCTCTCATTCCACACTTCATATTCTAATTCCAAGAACTAAAAACTCCAAAATTTATTTTAAAAAACCATATTCTCCTAATCTATAACATATATATATATGGGAAATTCTTTAGTCCCTCACGGGACTTAGTCCAACAAGTGGGACCCAAAACTTTTTGTCAAGTGTCATGCTATGAACAATTTTGATGTTTTTCTTTTTTAAACTTTATACATGTTGAATCAGTTATGTAAACCGAATGTGAAAAATTGTGTTGGTCTGACTATGAAAAGTAAGGGATATAACTGTAAATGTCAGTCCCAAAAAATAATGAGTTGGGGTTGTATGGTCATTTTAGTATGAAGTTGAAACTTATTTACAATATTAGCTACGTAAATTTTTATCTGCAGCTATGTAATTAAAATGATATATTACGTAACATGAAATGAGTAAAATGTAACAAAAAATGAGTCATATGCCACGTTCGTGAAAGAGGAAGCTATCACAATGGCCGAACCGGCTGCAATTAAGGCTCCAACAACATTCCCACCAACCACCTGACCTTGTCCACCGGCCAAAAATACAGTGAGGCTGGTGGCGCCCGGTGGCGCAGGCGAGGGCAAGAACGATCCTGAAAGGGAAATTATCTCGAACCTTCCGTGGAGGGTCACCACGACTCCGGCTGCGGCGAGCTGCCGAAACGTGATGTTGGTGACGGTGCCGCTTCCGCTGAGGACACAAATCCCACGCTGCCGCTTCCGGGCATAGGTGGCGACAAAGTCAAAGACGTTGCAGCAGCTTCCGACCTCCAAGATGTGGGCCCGGAGAGTGTTTGCGCTCTCTCGTGTGATGATCATCGATGACTTTGGCTTGTTCATCGAGCTAGGTGGTCGGCCTCTGGGGCAGCGTGAGGCCATATCACCGGAGTTTTGATGATGACCCGAGATGAGATCAAAGCCCCCACTTGAGTGGGGTTCAAAGTTGTTGTCGTCGTCGTCGTCGTCGTTGTCATCGGCGTTGAGTGACTGTTGCGGTTGACATGAAATGGAAAACTAATACAAGGATATCAATTTTGAAAACACAATTCAAAAAAAGGGAAAAAAAAATAAAAGCACGTATCTTAACCATCATTTTCTAAACAAATGGCTTCATGATAAAGCTTTGTAATGCATCAGTTATTATTTATATATATAGGGACCATACAAGCTACAAGTTTGAGGATCCTTTACGTCTGAGTCTATGTCAACAATGCCTGGTTCTTTTGAAGCAGTTGTTTTCTCAAAACCCTCATCTTCTTCTGCACATTACAAGAAAAACTGTTGAGGAACAGTCTATTGATAGTTTTAAAAGGTTAAACCACTCCAAGGTAAATGGTTGAAACCAGATCTAGACATATTTGACAAGCCCATACATGCATTATGTATATAGAAACAGAACAATGATCTTTTCTTTGGGAGCATCGAAGACCATCACATTTTGTGAGAGCTTGCATGGGAAACGTCTTATTTTGAACACCGTATTGTCCGAAGTTCGGTACTTGCTCATCTTTCTCTAACTTTACTGGCTTAGTGAAATCTTCTGATTTTGTCACCTTTATTTTGGATAGTTCCTCAGCTAACTCTGTTTTTACATCCTCCTGAACGGGGTAGCATGTCTCTGGAGTCATTTGAGGCCACATTTACATTCTTCAGATCTCTCCTCTTGTAGTCTGTCAAGGGGTATATGTGAAAGTGAAACACGTAGCCGGTTGCTAAGGGGTATGAAGGGGTATATGTGTATTTTAACACATTGTCAATATTGCATCTCAATCTTACCGTCCATCAACAATCGGGCAGCTTAGATTTGATGAAGGACTAAAACCTTCAAATCCAACTGAGGGATTGTAGAATTGCCATATATATATATATTCAAGACTTGGAATTGTAGTGTGCTACTCCTCAACAATAATAACGCGTACGTGGCATCTTCACTTGTGCCAATATTCAGTGGCGGAACCACATGTACTCTAGAGGGTGTCATGGCCCTCCCAAATTTTTTTAAAATATATAATTTTACATTAAAAAAATTATTTAAAAATTATCTTCTTAATTTAATATTTAAAATCCTTTGGCCCCTCCTGTCCACTGAGGCATGTTCCGTCACTGCCAATATTTAAAGTTAACTAATATAGTCTTCTTATGTCATAACTCAACCAGACAAAAAAGCAAAAATATGAAGATATAAACACACGTAACCACACAACTGTAGAAATGTATATATTGATGTTAGAATAAAAAACTTAGAGAAAAGAAAGAGTGATGGTTCCTCTGTACATATTTTGAAACGGCAGAGTTCTGCAACGTCGTAGAGAAAAGAAAGAGAAAGATATATATTAATGAAAGGGACACATTTTTTGTTAAAACTAATTAATTTATTATTATTATATATTTTTTATACGGTTGAAATATTGTGATATACTTTTTGTTTAAATAAATAATTATATAACTGTTACAAGTTTGTGAAATTTAAAAATTAGCATACCAGTAATTAACTTTGGAATTATTTATTTGAATATTTATGATATTATATATATTTGAATGTACCTACGAGGATGGATTCTGACGTATTAAATTTCTTGACATAGGAGATGCGAAGATTAAAATAGGACTACAAGGAAATGAATGAGAGACAAAGGTCACAAGATATGAAGCTGAACATGGTTGTGGAAGTAATTAATCGGACCGACGAGGAGCAGAGAGCATCTACTAAGGAACTAGTGGGAATAATGTGGAGAGCCCTTGATTATGTGAGAGGTGTTGTATCTGAATCTTGAGTCACTTGTTCAAAGAAGGAGGTGGGGATTGAAAAGATGAGTGTACCAGAGAATTTTGTAGAGGGAGATAAAGGGGAACATATGCATAAGAGAACATGTGAATATGAATGGGAAACGTGAATATGAGAGCACGAGATGTTTGGGCACAAGGAGATAAAGGGGAACATTTAAGTACGAGTAAAGCAGATGTTGGGGTAAACATATATAAAGGGGAATATGCTAGTAAGGGTGATAATGATTCAGGAGTTCACTGCAGTATCGATATGAACAACATTTGGGGTGAGGAGGAGTTGAAGTGGTCGACGGCAGATAATATATTGGGAAACTCTTAAAACCCATTCGACAATTCCTGTAGTATTTGTAAGAGTCGGGAGCGTCTGTCGGGGAGTAACACTCAATTTGGTGAAACTTTGGAGAATATAGATTTTCAGGAGAAGATTTGATTAAAGATACTATCATAGTTGTAGTTGCTTTGAAAATATTTTAATAATTCGAAATGAAAATTGTTGAACACTTTATAGTTAATCCCGTGTACTTGTAACTTGACATCTGTTTATCGTTATACGAACACTGGAAGTGCCATGCGAAATGTTGGTCTGTTTATAGATTCAGTTCGTTTGATGGACCGCAACATTATGCCTTTATTTAGTTTTCTATTTGACTCTGGTTGTGATGATAGGTAATGCTTGCTATATGTTTATGAAGCAAGAGATATTAAATATGTAATGAATATTTGATATTATTTACAAAATTGGAAAATTGAAGTTGTTGAATTCTTCCTATGGTAATTTTAATGAGTCGTTGGTGGAGACGAAGTTGAATTATTTGGAACGACTTGTGTTTAGATGTTTGGGTCCTTCATAGTTACTAAAGGGTGAGGTGAGGCATTTCTTTAAATAGTTTACATTTATCATAGAGTTAAATTTGAATTAGACACTTTTTTGTTAAATTTTGATTCTACTTATTCTTCAAATACCTGCTATTGTGATATAGGTACTAAACGTGATCTCTGAGTTTTTAACAATGAAAGAGCGTCGTAAAGAATTGCGAACAACATGGTTCTTGACAACTCAAATGACTGTTAGTATATGAATATTGTTTGGACAATTATATATTTTTTATTAAACCTTTTTGTACAAGTAATAGGAGCTTATTTATTTTGTAGTTCAAATCTATGAGTGGTAAGAGACCAAACCCTGATCGAGGGACCAATGTTCTGTGGTCATCTTTTATGGGGTATTTCATTGTTGCGAGAGAGGTACTTGTATATATATTTATTAAATTATTTTTGGTTATTTTTGTAAATATTGGTTTAGATAAATTGTTGTCTGTGTTTACTTGATAATGTTGTAAAGTTGACAGATTTTTGTTCCCGTTAACGATGAGGTGAGATGTCATTGGTTCTTGGTTATTTTTAAGATTAATAGTAAATTGATAGTTGTGTAGTTCAAATAAGGGAATATTTTCTAATGTGCAATAAGGCACTTGGGGATCACCTTGTTGATGAAGTGGTAGGTAAAATGTTCACAGTTAATTATTTTAAAGTTTCAACCAATCATTTATTGTATTGGAGGGGTTCATTAGTGATTTTTTTTTGTTTGCAATAGGCTCGAGTTTTGGATATAGAACTTTGCGATGATATTCACAAAATTTACGACACACAATGGTCTTCCAAGAAATTTTAAAAAGTGATAATAAATGAGTCACCACAACAACTGAATGGATTTGACTATGGTATATTTGTCATTAACTTAATGGAACATCAGAGATTGGATTATCTTTTGAAGGACAAGGTTTGGGAAGCATACTTTTTATTTATTTATTTATATGTATATATATATTTGGAGTATAATTTGAGATTGGTATTAATTTTCATTGTACTTGTTGGAGTTTGTGTTAAATTTGTTGTTCATCTTAAATGATACGATTTTAATTTGTAATTTTCTAATTAATATGTTTTTCAGTTTGATTGCTAGAACGAGCAGGTTCGGATTGCGTCAAATATATTTAACTCGAACCAAAATACGATAAGAGATGGAGTGAAATCTAAGGCGTTCGGAAGGACACTGTAATGACTTTGTGAATGATTTGGGACAATGTTATTTTTTGTATTACTGTGGTGGATGAAGAGTGGTGAGGTTGTTGCATTTCATAGAAATGTTTTTTATTTTCTACCAATTACATTGTAACTACTTGTAACAAAATTTTGGGTAAATACAGTGAAGCGGCATATGTAAGTTTTGTAAATTGTAAAGTTATTAAATGTAATTTCATTTGCTTTATAATTTATCAGGTTTATTAACCATAATTACTCAATTGCAATCTGTGTCCAATAACGTAGAGGTTTTATTTTTTAAGGTTGTAACTGGTGTAACCATTGTCCTATTTATATTAATAATAAATTTTAGTAACCGGTTACATTAATAGAACTCAAGCTGGTTGTGTAGTATTGCAGTGGATTGTAACCAGTTACAACTATTACAAGACTCCTCTTCAAATAATGTTTGGTCGGTGTACTTATTGTACCGTTTATGTCTATTTTATAGCACAATATCATACAATGGTGGCCAAATATACTGTAACCACTCAAAAAATAATCGATGAAGGAATCAACAAGTCTACAGCGAACATCCCATGATATCTTAAGCAGGCACGACATGGATATCTTACATGGTGGGTCAACTTCAAATCCAACTTGTAGAGTAATTGACTACAGAAAATTTTTAGCCACACCTCACATAGATTGGTAAACTCTCCAAATATAAATTTTTATTTTCCAACTTATTACACACTAATGCAGTGGTTTATACTAAAATGAACTGCTAAATTAATTTAGACATACACAAATAATTATTTAGGTTTGCAGTTTAAATTTTATATTCTATTATGGATGTTATTGGTTACATTTCATCATATTGTTTGCTGTCATACACATTTGATGCTTTATAAAAAAAAATGTTGCTCAGTATATGGTAAATGATTCGTATGACATAGTCCATCAATCCAGTTGTTCGTTTAAAAAGAAATAGTTTCTTTTAAATAACGCAGTTACATTATTCCTACAGAAAATAAACTTATATTATCTTCCAATTAATTCGGGAAATACATTTTATCTCAAAAGGGGATACAAATTTACGCAACAATTTTTTGTAAACGAAGTTACAAATGCCAACTAAGATATCCTGAATAATTACACTGGTGCCACGGTGCGGGACCGAAGATGTAAAGAATGAGTTTAATTAGTTTCATTGTATTATATATTTAGCTTCTTATTCAAGATATCCTTTATATAACGACTGCACAAGAAAACTATTAATAGACATGGTTAATTAGCATGAATTTTGTAATGCAGAAACGAAGTTAGTAACCCAACCCATCAAATCCCCTATGTAGGTTAAATCGTCTAATTAGACATATTAATGTCATGTATGTTTGTTTAACATCCGTCGCAGCTTTAAAATACCAAATTAAGGGGATGTCATAAGAAAATGAGGTGTTAAAAGTCAACAACATTTTATTTGTTATTTAGTAAAATAGTGTATTCAATGAGACAGAAACCGGTTAAAACTGCTTACAAATATTTGTTGTTACTAATTACAGGACTTAGAGATTAAATGTGAGGAGGAAGAGTACCCTAATAGAACGACACCTATGACGATCAATATTTTTAGAAATTCATACAAAATCTATTGTAACTGGATTGTAATTGGATACAGTTAAAACATTTCAGCAGTTCCTCATGTAGTTATTGAAATTGGCCATCTTTATTGGTGGACGACACACATGAACCGTAAAAATGATAAAATTAATACTTTACTCATTTTTGTAGTACAAGCAAATAACGTGTTGGCAAACATCATTCGCTGCCTTCAATTGTACCAGGATGTGGGAGGAAAGAATCTCACGTAAACTCTAATAAATATTCTTTTTTAAAAAGGTTACAAGAAAAAACCGATTTCTATTTTGCAGGGCTTTTCCACTAGTTTGCATAACCAACATTAGAATAATACAACGACATCTACGAGACACAATATTTTGAAGATTGATACAAACCCTAGAGTAATTGGATTGTAACTAGATACAGTTCACACCTGACAGCCCTGTCTCACTTAGTTTCTGAAAATGGCCATCTGTGAAACCACAAACGTGGAAGACTAAAGAGGATGTTAACTGTAGTTGTCACAAGTTTATGGTAGGTGAAATTAACGTGTAAACCAACACACTCGCCTCCTTTAAATTACACGAAAAAGTCATTATTAATGGTAACACAACTTGTTTATTAATATAGTGCATTGAATCGACACACCAAATAGTTACAAGTAAAGTCAGTCAAATCAACCACAATAAAAAAAACGTATGTAAATGGTTACAGTCGTCAGGAAATACACATTTGACAGTAAATATCATACCACATTACATTGCTAATCTTTCAAGTCATTTGTATGTGGTAACAGTTCAACACAGTAAACAATATACTCTACCTACTAATAGAAAAATGGTATGTATTCATGAAGGAAACATACTAATGAATATAATCATGTTATGGCGACAATGTTATGGTGGCTCCAAATACTTGTCGATCTACAGTTTCTTCACCCTGTAACACATAACCAGTTACTAATGAATATAATCATAAAAAATAATAATAATACTAATAATAAATTCCTATTCACTAGTAGAAATTACTAACATGATCGCATGAAATTCCTTCCGTATAAGCAGCGCTCATTTGTTTAATGCCAAATAAATCAGAATCACATTTATCAGATTCTTCCTTTTCATAAGAGCCTTCAACTACTTAAAGATCAGAGAACTTATTCTTCCACCAATTAGGACCATCAACGGAAAACTTGACCTCTCCAAATGCCAAATATTAATCCAAAAAAAACATAATAACAAAATAACCTTATATATTCTAACTGATAAAAAATAACCTAATCTATAAGACATATGCATAGAAGTAATTAATGACTACTTAAAATTGTGCGAACTATAGCAGTCATGAGAGTAGCAGATACTTTCATCAAATTGTCGAGCACAAAAACTTTTTCAACAACAATATCAACACCAACTAAAAAGCAAACTAGCTTTGCAAGTATCAGAACAAATATCTGTCAGAAGGTCCAACTATACGAAACAATTAATCTTTACAACTAATCACAAATAAAATAGTTCTGATTCGGACACACATACCTACTCACAACATGGTATCCTGCCACCCCACATAAGCCATTCATCGAGGTTACCAAGTTTCTCGTAGTCCACAAAGTCATGTCTCTACTTTCAAAGAAATTATAACTCAGAATGTCTTTTACTACACTAAGTTGACGAGACACAAATATAATTTTTGTAAAAGTTAAATTAATTTTACCGCTAAAATAGATGATATGAACCAATACTTTCGCCTATCTTCTCTAAATGTCCTTCATACTCCTACAACAAATACACGAAACTGTTAAGTATATGCATTCAAACTAAATCAATAAATGAATATCACCAATAAATAAATATCATAAATAAATAAACTAAAATATCAACATGACTTACTCTCGCACGCAGTTTGTTCAATGAAAATAGAAAAAAATAAGGTCAAACATATTAGTAACTCATAATGACATTCCGTACCATTTACTAACATCAATCTAAAATAGTTTAAGAAGTTATACATATATGATTTTCCCAATACCTCACCTTAGATTCTTGTTACAATCCCCAATTAAGTTTAACACATTTAAATCATAATCGTTCAACTTCTTTTCTCCACCAACACAAGGAACATAACACAACAACATATTATTTATGCACTGGTCAACAGACAACCTCCTCCGACAATAGCTTCCATCAACACCGTGTAAATAAATTGGAACTCATTCTAAGTATGGGGACGAAATTTAACAATTAAACAACAAAATAGAAACAAGATTCTTATCAAGCTTAAAAAAATACAAATAATGAAACGTGAAAATAATAAATCATTTCACTCACAATGGAAATACTGCTATCCCCCATAACAGACACCATCTCACCATCGGTAATATCATTCAACATAGTGTCTAGTACAATTCCATCATGGACCATAAATAGTTCGTTCTCATGCAATATGTTTGGATCCACTAGACCATAATGATTTAACAGTCGACGACGGTTACTTGACATTTTTTTTAATTTTAGACAACAACAATTCAAAATTTTCAGTAATTTGATCAAGATCATCCACATTACAATCACCAGTATCACCTGAAATGCCAACATTGTTATTAATGGAACCATAATCCCTTAACCCAATCTTATTATCTGTCTTCAAACATTCAAAATCATTCAAACAACTTTCACTTAAGTCAATCTTTCCAAATCCATCATCACCAAACAACAATTCATTTTGTCGTCCCTGGCTAATATCTCCAAGACAACAACCGGCATCAAATGTCAATCTACTTCAGAATTTATTCTTCAATTCCTTACCGAAAGAAGAGGCTAGTGAGTTCAAGATTACATCTTGCAATTTAGAAGAAGCTAAACGACTCCATCTTTCTTCTACTATAGAATTCAACAGACCGTTAACCATACATAAACAACCTTTTACTTCTTCAAAAATATTACCGACTTTAAAAACTTCTTCCACTAACTCTTTAAATGTTGATGACTGCATCAAAATAAAATTAAGCTACACTGCATAAAAAGGGAAATTTAATTAAACAACACTGTCATTACAATAGCAACACAAATGACCCAAAATAAATAATTACAACAAATCCACCATCATTCGTTTCCAATCAATATTGCACAAAAAAATTACGAAAAACAAAAATTTAATTAAGAAAATGGGTATTTCATAGTGTGATGGAACTTCACTTATTAACATTGATACATGTTAAACTAGATAGGATAGGATACCACTTGGCCTGGATAGACAACATATAAAAACTTATTAGATACCTTTTAGTTAGTCCATTGTATTGTTAATTAGTTTGTTAAGCTAATTCTTTCGAATTTGTAATTGACTGTAACTTACTATAACATAATTCTTATATAAGGACGTTTTCTCTAATCTATGTATAAATTACATCAATAAAGCAAATTATTTTTCCTTCATCTTTGCTCTGTACATAACTAATAATACATCACAACTGAATTTAAGAGTTCCAATAAAAAAAATATCTATAAAATAAGGTATTTAAATCGGACATTAATTTGAACACAAACACCCCAAACCAAACTTTTTTTTACAATCTATTATCTTCAACAACTCTGAGCAAAAATTCGAATTGGTTAATGAACCCCAAAAAAATTTAAAATGAAACGCACACAATAACAACCAAAGTAATAAATAAATCTAAACAAGTGACACAAACCTTAGCTCTACCTCAAAAATCTTCAATCCAGCGATAGTCGACCACGATATTTGTTAAACTCAACAACCCTTCTCTGCCTCGACATCATTATTTGCAACATACCAACTTGGTGGCCTCAGAAATATATACAGTCCCATAAATAAATCCAAAACCTTCCAATCCATACCTTTGAAAAAAATTTCAATTCTTTTATGGAAGAATACAACCTTGGGCTCAACAAAAAATCATCCACTATAGTTGCAAGGGCATGTGCTCTCCTTGTAGGTAACCAAAAAAAAAAAAAACTACATTGCTTGTTCATGTACCTGATCGCACAGGAGGCTCATTCAGTGTACTTGTTTAATTTCTCCATTTTCATCCACTCTTTCACCTACTTTTTCCTTTATAACATGTGTTTTAACCAAAAAGTTATATTAAAAAGGTAGCAAAAAACAACAAAAAAATACACCAAACATTTTCAACGTTTCAAACTGATTCTCCACGTGTCAGTGTACCAACCGGCCACACCAAATTTTCAAAACCCCAGGAGCAATGTGCCAGCTAACCATCAAAGCCACCTCATTTTTTTAAAATACCAGTAGGCTAAAGACGTTTTCAACGCCTGTATATAAGCATTTCCCTATAGATTAATTGTAATAAATTAAGATTATCTTAATTAATTAATAATCATAAATTAAAATAATGTAGCAAAAGGAAAGAGTAGACAATGTGCATTAGAAAGATTGTAGAATGCCACATCACTGTGTTGTGGCTATCATTTGTATATATATATTACAAAACCTAACTGTGCTTCGCACAGTGTTTTGTAATAATAAAAAATATTAAATTTTATATTGTTCCTAGGAGATCTTATGGTATGGACTCCTTTTCACCTTACCAATACAATATGATCCTTATATGGACACGTTAGAGCATCTTCACCCTATTTTTTCTGTGACTGTGTTCACTGTATAGCGAACCTCGTGCCAGTTTTTTTTAATGGTGTTGAAAACAAAGTTCAAACAACTTGTTTGACGCATTCTTTTTTGTTTAATGCAGTTCGCGTGGTACACCAATAAAATGTCTAACCAAATTAAATAAATATTTTCATACGTTTCAAAATTAGATAGATTTTTAGTTTTTTCTTTAATTAGTATTAAATATTAATGAAATTTAAAAATAATGATAAATAAATGCTAGATACTTTTTTTTTTTACTTTTTCATTTTACTTTATATAGAATTGTGTGTTTTGCATCACAAATTTTTAAAAAAAAATAATAATATGTGAAAAAATGGAGAGAATAGATAAAGTCATTTAGATCAAATTTACGTTGCTACATCACCATCACCTTCTTCATGCTCTCTTTTATATTAATATATAGATAATATATTCTTTTATTATTTAAAACAATGAAAAATATTTATTTTATTTTTTATAAATGCTCCTAACTTGGTACATGATGATTAAACTTGGTATTTAACCATTTCATTGTTTCTTTAGTGTATTAACAATTTTAGAAAATTATACAATTAATTATTTACTGTTGATGGTAAGAACTCGTCAACCAAGTTAGATTGGAAAAGTTTTGATCTTAAAAGTAAATGAAGAGCTGTGAAGAAACTTAGAAGAACTTAGGATAGCTATCTAAACTTAGAATCATGTTGTAGAGTGAAAATGGAGAGAATATTCATATCACTCAAGAATTTATTGTTACAATGCATCATTGTCCAACCCCTTTCTTAGTTAAAGGAAGGTCCTATTTGTAGTGGAGCTCTAATGGCTCTTAGTAAAAAAATGTTCCCAAGGGGACAAAGAGGTAGTGGTATGACAGGGCACCTTAGATGATCATGGAGTAGGTGTTTGTGGTGTCGGGCTCCAGGCTTGTCGAGCTTGGCATTTGTTGGAGGCGTGGGAGGAGGTGTGCCTCCTCTTAGTACTTTGTATGACCAGTACTCTCCTGACTTATCTATGATGACTACTCTTCTGATGGTTGTGTCTGGTACGTACTCCGTAATACTCGGGCCTTTTTCGCACATCCTTTTTACCCATGCCTTACTAAGTCCTTGAGATCTTGAGTTCAAGACATTTATAGCATGAGGTCGAGGAGGTGCTTTGCCTCCAAGCTATAGGGACTCTCTGTGCTTATTTCCTTTCAAGCTTGATGACGGCCTTAAGTTGGTATTCCAAGTTTGTTGAGGCCCTCCAAATCATCTCCTTGGCTTCTAGGGAGTCCTGTACATGTTTTATGGTTCGGAGAAGGGTTTAATTAGTGCTTGGGCTTCAGGGGGCCCTGAGCTCGCCCCTTAAGTTTGCCCCTCTGCTGAGCTCGCCCTTGGGGTCCTAAGGGGTGTGAGCATGTGTCTCCTCCATCTCTTCAAAGAAACTCTTGGGCATTAGCGTCTTGTTTGGCTTATTTTGTCATTTCTCTATGCTCACATTAGTTACTTAGTAAACAATAAACTCCATGGATACTTGAGCTCGCCCCTAATCCCTAGGGAGGCTTGAACTCGCCCCCCAAGCTCTAGGGAGGCTCGAGTCGCCCCCCAAGCTCTAGGGAGGCTTGAGCTCGTCCCCAAGCTCTAGGGAGGCTTGTGCTCACCCCAAGCTCCAAGAAGGTGTGAGTTTGATCCTTGAGGCTTTTCCTATCTCTTGGGACTCTTCTTGGGTGCTTTACTTGATGTGGAATTTTGACATCCACATTTACTTAAACAATTTTGAAAATGAATATAACTATCATATAATAATAAATTTTCTTAAAGGGGAGTTTTATTCAAAATATCCCATTTCACAATAAAATCCTTGTTTGAACTCTTACATTCAACATTATTGACAGATCCAGTTAGGGGACCTATGGACCAATAATTCTGATCTATAATAAATTTAGATTTTTAATTGAAATTCTTTATGATGAAACGACATTTTATGTAATATTAATAAGGCATTACATCCAATTATATATAATCTCATTATCTAAAACACTTCCACTAAGAACTTGTCCATAGCAGCCATCTAGATCCAGATTGCATGTAAACAATATAGTTCAAGTAAACTATTATGAGAATCAAATTTTCACTACATATACAGAAGCAATAGATTTCTTACTGATGATAGTTCCCCTCCCAATATTACACTATTGAACCTCCATGATGTAAGTATAGCCTACGTTGTAGGGTAAGCTTCCAATGAACAAGTGAAAAGATTCAGATAACGTAATTAGTACAAAATCTTCTAACTCAAAATTAATTGTGTTATTCATGTTTTCACCGAGTGACACATGGCATGTGTTAGGAGTAATCTAGTGTAGACGGAAGCTGATTAAGCTTCTAAGAACATACTTTGAGTTCCCCGGGAGGAAGGCTTTGCTCATTATTGACCATTCACAGCCTCAGGAGAAACATGTCCTCGTGACAGGTTGCTTTCCGAGGACTACTTACAATATCTCTCCTGTTCACATCTCCTCCACACAAGTCCTCCAGGCCAGCGAGATCCTTCTTTCAGACCTGGAGGAGGATTGACAGATGTCATACACAATGAGATTGGACCAAAAGCAACAATTTTATGCTGACTATAACATAGGGCGTGTTTTTGACTCCGTACAAGAGACAAGCAGGATGTCTCACAACACCGCTTGACATGGGAAAATGTGCAGCTACCCCCTGACACTGTTAGGGATGTGTTACTCCCCCCCCCAAAAAAAAAGTAGTGGGTTGTAACCTCATAAATGGGCCCAATGTGATATGCCTGGGCACACCAGTACCTTAACTAAGGGAATGTATCATCCATTAGTCATTAATACTCCATTACGGAAGAATGTTGCAATAAATCTCCATTAAGGGGTTAATTTCTCTCGACCGTCCATATATAGGGGTAAGGCACACATTGTAAAGGATCCTAGTTTTTTGTACTCAGAGTAATGCTAATACGCTGCCTTAAATCCATAGAAACTTGAACCCCCAAGCTTCTCAAATCCTAATACAAGTGACTCGTGGACTAGGTTCAATTAATAACCTGAACCACGTAAATATCTATGTCTCCATCTTCATTTCTTTAAGCTTTTATTTAATTAGTTAGCGAAAAAGCTAGTCAACATTTTGGTGCTTTCACTATGAGATTGAAGAAAGCTTAGAGATATAGTCATGGTGACTACGAGAAGCAGTGTCACTAAAGAAATCCCTCCCCCACTGTTGCTGAGGGAGTAGAACCTAGCCGACCACCTCCACCAGCTAATCTGGAGGTGGCCCACGATGATGGCTACGATGAGAAAGATGGATATGATAGTAAGGACGGAGACGACTATTATGAAAGTGAGTACTCCCAACTATTTTATACAGAGGAGCCACCAGAAATTGTGGCCCTTAAGGGAAGGAAAAATTGAGCACCCCCCCGTGCCTCAAGCACGTGGGAAGGAAAAATTTGAGCCCTCCCAGAAGAGAAAGAGGACTCGTTGAGCCTCCGAGCCCCCCGAGAAGGGCCAATGACCTTGAGTTTCATGGGGTTCAAGGACACCGCTAGGCCGCCAGCGTCCATGGAGTTCAAGGCCTTCCGCCCAGGTGTGCTGCGACAAATCGCGTCAGACCTGGAGAAGGAGTTTCACCAGTGCCTTGACAACCCCAAAGAAACCCTAGACAAGGGGCCAACAATAGAAAATTCTGCGCTAACCAAGGAGAAGGAATAAGTGTCTGTGTTAGTAAAGAGTATGTGTATTCTGAGGGGAAAGTGAAGTATGATTCCCCAAGGAAGGTTGTCACCGTAACACATAGCCCAATCTACGAGATGGCCTAATCGCTCATAGGAACAGAGCAACTTTCGAGGACATCCACAGGAGACAACCACAATTGGAGCTTGAGAGTCTAAAGAGAATTATGCTGAAGATGGCCAGGAGATAGGGCCACGACTCCAACTCGGAGGATGAAGATGGGGAGCCATATGCCCCACACATTGTCAAAGCTAAATATAACACCTTAAAGAGGAGACACAGACCCCTCCAACAATTTGTCTAAGGTTAATAGATTATTGTATGTACATCATGTCTTTGAGGACTCCAGATGCCACATCTTCCCGTTAACCCTTATGAGACTTGCAAATGAGTGGTTCAAGAAACATTAACAAGGATCATTCCATTCCTGGTGCCAACTCTCCGCTACCTTCTGAAGACAATTTATAGATTTTAGGAAGCTGCACTTTGAGGTCAATGCTTTAGCCAACATTAAGCAGGGACCTCTAGAGACCCTCAAGGCTTACATCAAATGCTTTAAAGATGAAGCAGCCAGTACCAAGAGGGTCGATGGTGGCCAATAATTGATGTTCTTGCAAGTTGGCAATAACGTCCCAAATTACCTAATAAGGCTTAGGGCCTTGATTAGGGGGCCAAGATGGAAAATTATGTGATTATGTGATATATATATATATCTGTGTGTGTATCAATATGTGATTATGTGTAATGCCTTGCTAATTAGGGTATGTTACAACGTGTGTTTAAAATAGTGCGGGACTTGCTAAATGAGTCATTTGGACTAAAACATGAGATTAAGCCAGTAAGGTTTCACGTATTAAAAATCTTGGTCAACGATTAAACATTTCCATTAAAATAAAACTTTAGTCTTTACATGGGATCCCGAAAATATAAGTTTAATTTTTTTTTTACAACTTAGGGATTACAAGATAAGCCGACCTAAGCGGAAAAACAGGGTCCAACCCCAGTTCCCCTGCGATACCTGGGTCGTGGCAGTTGAGCAATCTGCATATGTACACATCAGCCCTAACGCTCTCCAACTCATGGTTGGCCAAGGTTCTCCTTACCCTTTCTTGCACCACAAAGCACATGTGAGCCAAAAGACTCAGCAAGAAAACACATTAGAAAATTTAGATAGTCCACAAAATATGACAACATGATCAACAGTAATAATTGGAACCAAGCATACGCACACTGTACAAGTAAGTGACCATAGGGTCACACAAGTGCATGTCGCACTCCCGTTCATTCCTATGGCATCTGAGCCAGTCAAGTGCATAATGCATTCCCATTCATTCATTTGGCATCTGAGGCAGTCAAGTGCATAATTCCTCCCACGGTGGCGTAGCCATAACGGCCTGCACTCAACGTGTATAATGCCGATCAGGTTCATGAGCCGGGCCTTGCATACCCTCGACTCAAAAGTCGGGCCTTGTGAGCTCTTGACTTATAAGTCGAGCCTTGTAAACCCTCGACTTACAAGGCGGGCCTTGTTATCCTTTGACTCATAAGTCGACCCTGTAATCCATTGACTTATAAGTCGGTCTTGTAAATCCCAAGACTCATAAGTCGAGCCCCTTTTAGTCCCTCGACTTATAAGACGGGCCCCTATAGTCCCTTGGCTTATAAGCTGTAATGACCCAACTATTTCTAAGACCTTGGACCATTAAAACTACTAGACATAGCTACTATTTTGGGAAACATACATAATAAATAACATAACTTTATTTAAAACCCCAAAATAAATATTGTGCAAAATACAAAGTAAAATATGAAATATAAAATACAGTATGGGTACCCATTGTTTAATACATAAAAACATACACTTTAATTGTTTAAATACTAATTGCGGAAATACATCAAAACATAATTCAAAAGACTTAAAAATAACGTCATCCTCGATCGTCACGCAGTCCATTCAATTCATTCATCCTCAATACACAAGCCAAGCTGCCATGAATCTTTCCACCTTCCATATTCATTTTCCTGCATCAAGCTTAAAATAAAGAATGAGCCTAATGCCCAACAAGGAAAATCTACTAACAACATATATCATTAATCATAAACATATGACTATAAAAACATATAACATATATAGGACTACAATATTAATGGCCCTTAACATATTAACATGGCATGTGATAAAACCATCTAGGTCCTCTGTCTACTAATCCAGGTAGGTTAGCTCACATGGTAGTATATGATAACCCATCTAGGTCCTCTATCTACTAATCGAGGTAGGGTAAATCATAACTCTAAACCATGAAAATATTAAAAATTCTTGGGGCTTTCTATCTAGGCAAGTCATATGCCCAAGGACTACAAAAAATATTTATACATGGACCTATTATAGCATAAAACATATCATAACATAAGCATATAAACACATATAATTTATCCTATTTTCCTTACCAAAAACTGAGATATGGAGACAAGAAAGAGATTTGGAACACTCCTAAAACCAACAGTAAGAATGGTGAGTTTCTAAAGAAAAGAGATGAAAATAAAACTAAATCATCCAAGTTGAAACTTATCGAAAAGAACCTTAAGTTCCAAGAACTTAAACACCTAATCAAGAATCATAAACAAGAGTTAGGATCTGAAAGAAAATAAAAGAAAACTAAAGAACTATGAAAAACTGAACTTAAGGATAAGAATACCTTGAATGATCTTTTGACTTGATCTAAACCTCGATACCAAATTCTCACTATATCTCACTTCCCAAGTGTTTAGAAAAGCTTAGAATGATAAAGCTTTTAACCCAAAACCCAAGAAGGCTCTAAAGACCGCTAGAAGAATGAAGAAAATGGCTGAGTACTAGGTCCTATTTATAGAGTTCAAGAGTGAAACTAACCCATTTTTAATTTGAATAAATAAATGAATATAAAATGAAAAAGATTATAATTTTCGTTCAACAGACACCCACAACTCGGTCAAAGTCGTTCAAAGGCACGTCCAAGTGGTTAAGGATATTTTAAAATTTTAAAATCACAAACTTTCAAAAAAGTTAGTTGGAGCCGATATATCGCCTCCCCCATATTCCCGAGCCCCGTTCGATTGTTCATGCGAAGTCAACGTGTTTTTCGTATCTTCCGTAGGTGATATATCGGCCTTTATAGTTGCAATATATCAGCATACGTTGATATATCAAACACGTATTTGCACTTTTTCAGCATATTTTGAATTGAATAAACCACTTTGACTAAGTCAAAACGTGATCTTAACAGCTGCTGGAAGGTTCTAGAGCTTCTAGATCTTTCTTTTATTTAAATTATTCATAAAAAATACTTAAATCCGTAATAAACATGATTATGACAAGTGTCATGCTCTTATAAATTCTATCTAAACCTTAGGTTATAATAAATAATGTTTCTAAGTCCAACAATATTAATCAAACCTTATGTTATAATTAATATTTCTAAACTATAGGATAAACTTATAGAATCCATAACTGTTGCTATGAATTTCCAACTAAGTCATGGCTTGAACCAAAATAAACGAAAACTAACATACTATAAACTATGCTAACTACTACTACTATCTAGCTAAGTAAAATTATGGGACACTACATAAGCCGAGCCCTTTTTGTCTATCGGCTTATAAGTCGAGCCCATTTTTAATCAAATATACCCTCAACTAGTAGGTCGAGCTCTTAGTTAGGTGCAATAGACATACTTCCGACATATAAGCCGAACCTCCAAGCCGAGAACAAACATACATATGATACATTCATCATACCCAGATATAACACATTATAATGTACTTACACAGGTATACACATGCATAACTATAATCATGCTTATTAGCTAGGTCCGAGCCCTAATCATGTTTACATTTAATAGTTGGCCCAAGCCCTAATCATAATACATTTAACAGCTGGGTCAAGCCCCAATCATAATACATTTGACAGCAGGACCGAGTCCTAATCATAATACGTTCGACAATGGGGATAAGCCCTAATCATAATACACTTAACAACGGGGTCGAGCACTAATCATAATACATTTAACAATGGGGCCGAGCCCTAATAACGTATGTCATGCATCAGGTGCAGTTTTCTTACTTTTGGTCCAAGCATTGGATATAAGCGACCCCCAAGTACGATCCCATCCTGAGCCTCAGCGACAACCTAGTCAAAACCCATAGATAATGTCTTATCAACATTTGATTCCATAAACGAACCCCCGGTCTAATCCCATGCTCCCGGGACCTCCAATCCCACCAAACGGGGTGGTGAAATTGTCCCCCGAGCCCCTGAGCAAAAACCCTAAAAATTTCCAAACCACAATACCTCCAAACCTATAATTAACCATAGAAATCCATTCTACTCATCAAAAGCAACAAACCTAACCAAGTTTTTCCTCAAAACTCCAACAAATCCCCAAAATCCATACTCAAATCCTCAAGCTCAAAACACCATAAAAAAACAAAGTAAGAACTCAGAAAATCAGAGGTTTGAAGCTCAAAATCGTTACCTTAATGGCTGCCCAATGATCCCCAATCTGATCCTAGCTTGATCCTACACTCCAAGCTTCAATTTTTCTCAAGCCCCAAGTAAGGTAGAAGAGAGGAATGAGGGAGAGAGAGTTTGGGAGATTTCTGCATGTTTCCTTTAATTCATTTCCTTCTAATCTACATCCTTCTACTTTAGCTATAGCCAAAGCCCATTATAGACTTGAATGCCCTTAAGCCCAAAGATTGCCCCTTAATGCCCATAGGGGCAGAATGGTCACTTGCCACCATTTCTCAACATTTTCTTAAATAAAACTTTGCTATCTTCAATAAACACCAAATAGATATCCATTACCCAATAATCCCCAGTAATGTAGTAATATACCAAAATACCCCTAGGCTCACCCCAAGCTAGGTATTTGTTCCCGTTGTGACCTTTTCGCTAATTGCTCACTAGGATCGCCTCATGCTGAATAATCCAAATATATCCACATAATAATGTGGTCTCACACATTTATCACATACATGCACGTGTATATTCAATTATACCCATAACAGGCCAAAATTACGAAAATGCCCTTCTAATAAGAGACGGACCCACATGTATATTTAATACACCTAAACATGCATATCTAGTCATATTAAAATATAACTCACATAATCAAGTAATGATATACATATATATCACATATACACATAAATGAAAATTAATTCACATTTAATCATATAAAACCCATAATTTGCAAACCTGGCCCCCTAATCAAGGCCCTAAGCCTTATTAGGAAATTTGGGGTGTTACAAATATCCCCTCCTTACAAGAATTTCATCCTCAAAATTTTACCAGAACAAGTCGGGATACTGGTCCCACTTGGTTGATTCTAACTCTCAAGTCGCCTCCTCGACCTTGATGTTCCTCCATAATACCTTAACTAAAGGTATTATTTTATTCTCCAGGACCTTATCCTTTCTGTCTAATATCTGGACTGGCTGATCCTCAAAAGATAAGTCTACATGGAGCTCTAGATCTTCGTAGCTCAGTACATGAGTCTCATCATATACATATTTCTGCAACATCGAAATATGGAAGACATTGTGCACGACCAACAATGCCGGTGGTAGGGCCAATCTATAGGCCACCTGACCGATCCTCTCTAGGACCTCAAAAGATCCTACAAACCTAAGGCTCAGCTTGCCCTTCTTCCCAAACCTCCTCGCTCCCCCCAGTGGTGAGATCCTAAGGAAGACATAATCTCCCACTTGGAACTCCAATTTCTTGCGCTTCGGATCCGCATAACTCTTCTGTCTACTCTGTGATGCGAGCATCCAAGCTTTGATCTTCTCGATAGCCTCACTGGTCCTCTGAACTACCTCAGGACCTAAGCATCTACGCTCACCCATCTCATCCTAGTGAATAGGTGATCTGCATTTCCTACCATACAACATCTCATAAGGAGCCACTCTTATGATTTCCTTGTAGCTGTTGTTGTAGGAAAACTTTATCAGAGGAAAATATTTACTCCAGGTGTAATGCCCCGAATTTCCTAATAAGGGTTAGGACCTTGATTAGGAGGCCGGGAGGGCCATAATTGATTTATTATGGTATTAAATGATTATATGCATGTTAATGTGAATTATATTATTATATGATGATAAATGCATGCATATGGGGGTATTTATAATTATAAGGGCATTTTGGTGATTTGGCATGTTGAGGGCATATTTGTAAATTGGGTGCATATTGTAATTTCTGAATGAGATTTCATTGTTATGGAGATATATTCGAGCTATTCAGCATGAGACGATCTTATATTATGAGTTAGTGGTTTTGTCATAACGGGGTCGATTACTGGGTAATAAGAATGTTTATTTGATGATAAGTTGGGAGTATTTGAGGTCAGGAGGAAATTCTGGATGTTTTGACTATAATGTCCCCGGGGGTGATTTTGGGACCCCGAGCACTAGGTTTTATTTGAGGTTACTTAAGCTTGAAGTAGCTTGTCAGAAAGAATGTACGTTAGAAAACATTTCCTCTCTCCGTTGTCAGCTCATTTTACCGTTCGAAGTCTTTTTGAAGAAATCTTGAGTTCGAGGAGTCGGAATCAAGCGAGGGTCGAGGCATATCGATCCTAGGAAATATTAGAAGCTTCTTAACCAAAGGATTCGACGGAAATCAACCCAATCGAAGTTAATCTAAGTTTAAAGTTTTGAGTTTCTAGAGTTTCTTAGCTTAGAATTGGCTTTTGTGGATCGTTGAGTTTTTGGTTCGATTGAGCCTTGGGTTTTGATGGTTTTGGACCATTGGGAAGCTTGGGAATTTTGATTTGAAGATTTGGGAATGTTTATGAATGTTTTTGGAGGATTTGGGAAGTTGAAAATTGTGTTTGGGGATGGCCCAGGGTTGGGGGCCGCGGCCCTAGCTCGAAGAAGCAGGTGGAGCAGTTTTGTTCTTGCTGGGTGCCGCGGCCCTTGGTGTTGGGCACCGTGGGGCTTGCTTCAGGATTTGCTGGGGGTCGTGGCACAAGGTGCCAGGGACACGACTCTTGAACATGATTGAGGCCATTTGTGTGTTTTGACCCCGGGAACATAGTTTTAAGCCTCGGGATGGTTCCTACTACTTCGATTAGTTTGGATTGATGTCCCGGAGGCTAGATATTGGTTTGGAAACCCATGTTGATTATTTTTATTGATGGTGTCCCATTTTTGGTAATGACTAGGTGACCCCTAAGGGCGTAAAAGGTTGATCATTCTCAAGGGTCGTTCTTATATTGATTCTAGCTCAAATCTGAGGTAAGAAAACTGCACCCTGTGTATATGTTACATGCATGGTTATTCTTGATGCATGTTGGATCATTAAATGTGGCATGCATGATTATTGTTGAGGCATGTCAAGTGGTCGAATATGGTGCATGAGATGCACGAGAAACATGTGATTAGGGCATTCTATGATTATCGAATATGAGAATGTTCAGAGCTTGAGCCTTTGTGTTTAAGCATGGTCCTAATTATACTGGTAATTGTTGAGTAAGCATGCTGAATGCCTTATATTCAGATATTGGATATGTGATATATGTTTGGTGGCATTGCTTAATTGTTTATGGCACTGACTAGTCAGGGATACTGAACTAAGAGTCAGAAACGGCAATAGCATCACGAACGCAAGGCCGAATGAAGATTAGATCTAATCGATATCAGCGTTGAATGGCTCTAAGGCATTAATGCTGGACCGACCCTAAGGTCGATGAGTCTTATAAGCGCTTGCCTAGTCCAAGACTAGTTATTGAGAGCCAGAGCCTAAGGCCTAGGTGAGTGCTTGTCACATGGCTAGGGAACGATGTTCCAGGGTTATGACTATGTGGTCATGAGGAAGGTTATGTTGGTGACTAATCATCATGCACCTATCCTATCTAAGTTAGTTAAAGGATCACTTATCTATTTGATAGGCTTATGCTGGTGACTATTTGACCAGATACCTATCTTGCTTTAGCTAGTGAAAGGATCACTTATCTATAAGCCCTGGTGACCTTATCGTCACAAGGCTGTTGGGAATGGAACCCCTCTTAGTGACTGTACCACTGTCAGTCTTCTATATTGGGGCTAAAAGCCCTGGATGATTATTATGATCATTGGTTGATGTGTTATACTCAACATTACGTGAACTCATTTGCCTGTTGAATAGGGCTATATCAGCTAGGCGTGTGCCTTATGATCTGATGACATGTTATAACTGTTCATGAGCATATTAAGTTTTCTTGCTGGGCTTCGGCTCACGGGTGCTGTGTGGTGCAGGTAAAGGCAAAATAAAGTTGAACAATCCTTGAGTTGGAGAGCTTAGGTGATGATGTGTACATATGTAGCTTCTCGTCCACCACGGCCGAGGTTTGAAGAGGAACTAGGGTTTAACCCTGATTTGCCGCTTAGATCGGCTTGTTTTAAATATTTTCTTGTAGTAGACTCTGAAATTATAGTTTTGGGATCCCAATATATATATTAAATTTTATAATGAAACGTTACATCTTAACCACAATTTTTAATCCCTAAACTACTAATCATACTTAGTTACACGATTTTGGCCAAATGACTCGATTAACGAGTGTAGCACTGCTTACAAGGCACACCGTAACGGTCCCTGGAGCTTAGGGCGTTACAACTTGGTATCAGAGCGAGCCAAGGTTTATGGTTCCTGAAGACAAGCTGGGCATGTACACTCATCATTGAAGATAGCTTCACTCAGGGAATGGTAACTATTTTTGTAGTTATGTGCTTAACTGCTTAAATAAAATGTAAATGCTTTACCTGCACATTGTATTAGGGAGCATGAGATTATGATAGAGCTTGGCTCTTGATTATATGATTATATGCTCCGTGAATATATATATATATGGATGTGATTATATGATTACCTGCTCTGTGAATATATAATTGTGATATTTTCATGCTGGAGTTGGAGGCATGGTATGAATGTTGGAAGAGCAGGGATTATGATTGATAAGTGAATGCCATGAGCATGTATTTAGCACTGCAAGTGGTTTGTGATTGTGGTGTGGTAAGATTTATCCCGTGGGGAAAAGCTCTTGATATGCTCACCATGATTAATGGGTCAAGTTATTGACTGCAGATTCAATCAGCAAGTTTATATTCAAGGCAGATAATGAGGCCTGGTGGTGGTTATAATGAGGTTGAGGGTTACAGCCAGGGTATCATTTCTTCATCTGCTTCTATGAATTTTTAGCAAATGGTTACAAATTTGCAATCAAGATTGCCAAGGCACGAGGAAGAGATTAGGTGTTTGATGCAACATCGGAATCTGTTGGGGAGCACCTCTTCCATTGCTATGCCAGGAGTTGCACCAATTTTGGCTCAGCCTAGGGTTGAGAACAGTTGGGAATTCCTCTGTGGAAGATTCTAGGAGTATTACCCTCCAGTCTTCGAGGGAGGCCTAGACCCATTCAGAGCTGAGCAATGGATGGGCATGATCAGTTCCATTCTTGATAGTATGGGACTGGTGGGTCACGATAGGGTGATCTGTGCTACATGTGTAATGGGGGATGATGCTTGGACGTGGTGGGAGGTGGTGCTACATGTATCCCAGACACGAGACACATCTGTGATGGATTGGAAATAATTCAGGCAGCTCTTTAATGAGAAGTATTATTGTGATGTAGCCAAGACCGTTAAGATGAATGAGTTTCTAAATCTTGTTCAGGGTAATGCATCAGTGACCGAGTATGTTACCAAATTTGATGGGTTGGCCAAGTTTTGTTTTGACATGGTACCCACAGATGTAGCTCGGAAGGAAAGGTTTATTCAGGGGTTGAATCCCAGAATAGTTCATGGCATTAGAGTTGCCCCAGTGCATGAAGTCTCTACCTATGCTCAGGTGGTAGGGAAGGCTCTTGCTGTTGAGAGCGCAGGACATTAGATTGGGCAGTAGAGTGCCAGGGTGCACGGATCTCAGATAGTGGCACCTCCACTTATTGGAATAAGTAAGAATGAAAGTTAGAAGACTCGTCCAATATGCACGTTGTGCAAGAGGTGTCATTTGGGAGAATGTCGAGCAAGGGCATGTTTCTCATGTAATATGTTTGGACATCGTAAGAGGAATTGCCCAATGCGAAGGAAGGATGAGCAAAAGGGGATGGGCAGCTCGACCCCAGCTCAAGTGTTCATTCCGATGCAGTCAGAATCAGAGACTGAGACTAGTTCCTCAGGGGTGGCAGGTCAGTTTTCTAGTTCTGAGTTTTGAGTTATGCTGTTTGGCTTTGGGGTCATGTTATTCCTTTGTTAGTGCATATAGAGAAGGTCATAAAGATGATATATATAGATCACATGGTTATGTTGTGATGGGAAGGTAATATTGTATTGGTGACTTAAAAGATGAATTGGGTTATGAAAAAAAAAGACTTATTAGTGATTTTGATGAAGCTGGTTATGACTGGCTTTGGTTTAAACCAGGATATGGATTGGCTAAGTAGTTATGGGGCAATGTTAATGGCAATAAAGGAATAGTAACTTTTGGACTTGAGAGTGGGAAGCCTGGTGGTAGTTGGCATGGTGCATGGTTCTGAATGCTTATGACATCTGTAGTGAGAGCTAGAGTTTTGTTGCAGGGAAATGCATAGTTTTCTTAGCTCGTGTGGTGGATTCCACTTAGATCAGGACAGACTAGACTAGTCTGTGAGTTTCTAGATGTGTCCAGAGGACTTGCCAAGGTTTATTTTATATGAAAGGGGACTAGAATAGTGATCAGATTAGTGCCAGGAATAGATTTAGGTTTAAGGCATTGTTTTGAATGGCTCAGCAGCGTTGTAAGAATTAAAGGCTCAGTTAGTGAGTAAGATGGAATTCTTTAAGGTGGATCTTGGATCTAATTAGGACCAGTTAGAGATCACAGAGGAAGTTATATAAAAGATTGTGTTTGTATCATATAAGAGCACTGCGAGTGCTGAATATGTCTTGAGAATTGGTTTAGTGCCAAGTGATTGCGAATCATATGAATAGAGCATTCAAAGGTTTATTTGAATGGGATTTGTGATCGTTTTGGACGATAGTATTATGGTATTTTCTCTGCGGAGATTTGCCAAGGTTGAAGAATGCCTTAGAGGCAGGAGTGTCCTTGGGTGATAAAGATATTTTAGGCGCCTTAGGAAAGTGTTCTAAGTCTTTCATACACCAGGATCAGTTAGTGGATTGTTATGACATCACAGTGATAGAGAAAAGTAATAGCCTATGCAATATGTTGGTTAAAGGATCTGACCAGAATGAGAGTAGAGTTTCTGGTGGGCCAGGTGGTCAGTCTTATGTTGAGATTACCATTTCGGAAAGGATAAAGAGAAAAGATGATTAAGTGAACCACAAATGAGAAAGATTGAATGGAAAGCCTTAGCTAGATTAGCTAAGAGTTGTGCTGTGGCATATGTGAATTTATTATGGTATAGAGATCGGATTTGGAATCCAATGGACATCGAGATGAATTGGGAGATTCTAGATGAATCTCACACTATTCTTTTATTCTCTTCATTCAAGCACTATGGAAATGTAACAGGATATGAAAGCTTTATGGTAGTAGCCTGAGATAAAGATGGATGTAGTGGGATGCGTGGTAACTTTCTTAACCTGTTAGCAAGTCAAGACAGAGTATTAGGAATCAGCAAGGCCATTACAGCCTTTGAGTATTTCATAATGGGAATAAGAGAGCATCGTGATGGGTTTCGCGGTGGGATTTCCAGGTTAGTGGATTAGCGTGAGTTGGCATTGAGTCGTTGTGGACCAGTAGTCCAAGTGAGTTTATTTTTATCAGTAAGGATAAGTAAATAGTACAGCTGATCGGTATTCAAATCTCTTTGTGAGAAGGATAGAGCGCCTTCATGAAATTCAAGGTCTATCTTATTAGATGAAGACTCTATTACGACTTCCAGGTTTTGGAAGGGTTAAGAAGGCGATGACTATATAGATGGAATTCAGTACAGTTTATTACTCTCAGACTGGTGGTAAATCAGAGAGAGAGGGTTATCCAATTATTATTGGAGGAACGTCTTATAAGATGAATGAGTTGATATATATATGGATCCTGAGGGGGTTCAGGGGACTAATGAGATTGCTAGAGATTGAAGCTTAGATGCTCACTTCTCAGAATAAATGGAAAAGTTTTACTGAATTGGAAAGTAGGAACATAGAGTTTCAGATAGAAGATCATATCTTCCTTAAATGTATCATCGTGGAAAGAGGGTGAGGAGTTCGGGACGAGTTGAGACCTAGAGTAATTTAATAGTTTGAATTCTGGATAGAACTGGTCAGGTTGATTTTGGATCAACCTTTTCTTTGGCACTGTCAGTTGTATACAACGTATTATGTACTTCCATGCAGTGGACATGGGTTAAAGGAACTTATGAGTTGAGTCATAAGAATCTGAAGGTTGGGGTTAAGTATTCCGGTAAGGAATAGCCAGTTCAGACTGTAATAGAAGTAATAAGGTTCTGTTGAACAGAGTGTACCTTGAGTTAAGGTAACACTATAGAAACAGTGAGGTCGAGGAAGCGACCTGGGAAATTAGAGTCAATTGTGCGAAATTGTTATTCCGAGCTGTTCGAGTAAATTTTGAGGACGAAATTTCTATAAGGAGGGGATAGTTGTAATGCCCCGAATTTCCTAATAAGGGTTAGGACCTTGATTAGGAGGCCGGGAGGGCCATAATTGATTTATTACGGTATTAAATGATTATATGCATGTTAATGTGAATTATATTATTATATGATGATAAATGCATGCATATGGGGGTATTTATAATTATAAGGGCATTTTGGTAATTTGGCCTATTAAGGGCATATTTGTAAATTGGGTGAATATTGTAATTTGTGAATGAGATTTCATTATTATTGAGATATATTCGAGCTATTCGGCATGAGACGATCTTATATTATGAGTTAGCAGTTTTGTCATAACGGGGTCGATTAGTGGGTAATAAGAATGTTTATTTGATGATAAATTGGGAGTATTTGAGGTCAGGAGGAAATTCTGGAAGTATTGACTATAATGTCCCCGGGGGTGTTTTTCGAACCCCGAGCACTAGGTTTTATTTGCGGTTGCTTAAGCTTGAAGTAGCTTGTTAGAAAGAACGTACGTTAGAAAACATTTCCTCTCTCCTTTGTTAGCTCATTTTACCGTTCGAAGTCTTTTTGAAGAAATCTTGAGTTCGAGGAGTCGGAATCAAGTGAGGGTCGAGGCATAGTGATCCTAGGAAATATTAGAAGCTTCTTAACTGAAGGATTCAATGGAAATCAACCCAATCGAAGGTAATCTAAGTTTAAAGTTTTGAGTTTCTAGAGTTTCTAAGCTTAGAATTGGCTTTTATGGATCGTTGAGTTTTTGGTTCGATTGAGCCTTGGGTTTTGATGGTTTTGGACCATTGGGAAGCTTGAGAATTTTGATTTGATGATTTGGGAATGTTTAGGCATGTTTTTGGAGGATTTGGGAAGTTGAAAATCGTGTTTGGAGATGGCCCAGGGTTGGGGGCCGCGACCCTAGCACGAAGAAGCAGGTGGAGCGGTTTTGTTCTTGCTGGGTGCCGCGACCCTAGCTCGAAGAAGCAGGTGTAGCAGTTTTGTTCTTGCTGGGCGCCGCGACCCTTGGTGTTGGGCGCCACGGCGCTTGTTTTAGGATTTGCTGGGGGCCGCGGTGCAAGGTGCCAGGGTCGCGGCTCATGAGCAGGGTTGAGGTCGTTTGTGTGTTTTGACCCCGGGAACATAGTTTTAGGCCTCGGGATGGTTCCTACTACTTAGATTAGTTTCGATTGATGTCCCGGAGGCTAGATATTGGTTTGGAAACCCATGTTGATCATTTTTATTGATGATGTCCCATATTTGGTTATGAATAGGTGACCGCTAAGGGATTAAAGGTGGATCGTTCTCAAGGGTCGTTCTTATATTGATTCTAGCTCAAATCTGAGGTAAGAAAACTTCACCCTGTGTATATGTGACATGCATGGTTATTCTTGATGCATGTTGGATCATTAAATGTGGCATGCATGATTATTGTTGAGGCATGTCAAGTGGTTGAATATGGTGCATGAGTGCACGAGAAACATGTGATTAGGGCATTCTATGATTATCGAATATGAGAATGTTCAGAGCTTGAGCCTCTGTGTTTATGCATGGTCCTAATTATACTGGTAATTATTGAGTAAGCATGCTGAATGCCTTATATTCGGATATTGGATATGTGATATATGTTTGGTGGCATTGCTTACTTGTTTATGGCACTGACTAGTCAGGGATACTGAACTAAGAGTCAGAAACGGCAATAACGTCCCGAACGCAAGGCCGACTGAAGATTAGATCTAATCTATATCAGCGTTGAATGGCTCTAAGGAATTAATGCTAGACCGACCCTAAGTTCGATGAATCTTATAAGTGCTTGCCTAGTCTAAGACTAGTTACTGAGAGCCAGGCCCTAAGTCCTAGGTGAGTGCTTGTCACACGGCTAGGGAACGATGTTCCAGGGTTATGTCTCTATGGTCATGAGGAAGGTTATGTTGGTGACTAATCATCATGCACCTATCCTATCTAAGCTAGTGAAAGGATCACTTATCTATTTGATAGGTTTATGCTGGTGACTATTTCACCAGATACCTATCTTGCTTAAGCTAGTGAAAGGATCACTTATCTATAAGCCCTGGTAACCCTATCGTCACAAGGCTGTTGGGAACGGAACCCCTCTTAGTGACTGTACCACTGTCACTCTTCTATATTGGGGCTAAAAGCCTTGGATGATTATTATGATCATTAGTTGATGTGTTATACTCAACATTATGTGAACTCATTTGCCTGCTGAATAGGGCTATATCTGCTAGGCGCGTGCCTTATGATCTGATGACATGTTATAACTGTTCATGAGCATATTAAGTTTTCTTGCTAGGCTTCGGCTCACGGGTGCTATGTGGTGCAGGTAAAGGCAAAAGAAAGCTGGACAATCCTTGAGTTGGAGAGCTTAGGTGATGATGTGTACATATGCAGCTGCTCGTCCACCACGACCGAGGTTTGAAGAGGAACTAGGGTTTAACCCTGTTTTGTTGCTTAGATCGGCCTGTTGTAAATATTTTCTTGCAGTAGACTTTGAAATTACAATTTTGGGATCCCAATATATATATTAAACATTTTAATGAAACGTTATATCTTAACCAAAAATTTTAATCCCTAAACTGCTAATCATACTTAGTTACACGATTTTCGCCAAATGACTCGATGAGCGAGTTTAGCACTGCTTACAAGGCACACCGTAATGGTCCCTGGAGTTTAGGGCGTTACACTAGGATCCCTCAAATTTCGGTACACATGCTCTCAGCATGTCCTCCAATATCTGGATGGTCCTCTCAGACTGACCATTAGTCTGAGGAGGATAAGCGGTACTAAACTTCTGCTGTATATTCATCGCATTCTTTAAATTTTCCCTAAACTTGGAAGCAAATATGGGGTCCCTATCCATTAGGATAGACCTCAAAATCGATTAAGGGCTTACTATCTCTCTCACCTCGAGAGCTAAATACTAGTCAACTGTATTTCTCGTCCCCACTGATAAAAGTGAGCTGACTCTATATACCGGTCCATAATGACCCAGACCGAATGATGTTGGCCTACTATCCTGGGCGATCCTACCATGAAATCCATCGTGATGTCCTCTTACTTCCATCATGGAATACTTAAAGGCTGTAATTGCCTTATTGGTTTTCGATACTCTGCCTTGACCTGGTGCCACATACTCAGTTATGTCCCTCTCCTTCCTAGGCCACCAATAAAAAGCTTTCAGATCCTTGTACATCTTCATGTTGCCTGAATGTAGATAATAAGGGGTAATATGGGATTCATCCAAAATCTCCTGTTCAACACCAGTGTCCATCGAAACACAAATCCGATCCTTTATACCTCAACAAACTCTTGTCTTACACTCTATAGTCCTTAGCTATTCTAGCTAGGACATCCCCTCTAATCTTTCCAAACTATCGGTCACTCAACTATTTTTTTTCTTTAATCCTTTCTAAAAGAGTAAACTTAAGCCTAATGTTGGCCAACTGGCCCACCAGTAACTCTATTCTAGCTCTAGTCATATTCTTCAACTTACATGAAGCGTAGGGAATCACCTTTTCTGTCCATATAAGGACATAAGTTATACCAATATATCGTCAATAAAGACGTTCACAAACCAATTTAGATACTCATTGATAAACCTATTCATCTGATCCATAAATGCTACCGGTGCATTAGTGAATCCAAATGACATGATTAAGAACTTATAATACCCATATTTGGTACAAAAGAAGCCCTCGGTATATCCTTCTCCCTGATCCCCAACTAGTGAGAACCAGATTGAAGATTCACCTTGGAGAATATTGTCTTGCTCTGTAACTTAACCTTTAGTTCCTTAAGCTCTGCTAAAGTCATTCAATACAGTGACCTACACACCGGTTCTGTCCCTGGCACGACATTAATCACAAATCTATCTTTCAGTGTAGAGGTAACCTTCGCAGATCGTCTGGTAACACATCCAGAAATTCACAAGCTAATCTAGTCTGTCCTGGTTTCACTGGCACGACCTGAGTGGTATCCACCACACTAGCTAAGAATCATATGCATTCCCCTTGCCATAGGTCTCTAGCTCTAAGTAAAAATGTTGTAAGTATATGAGGTCCATGCACAATGCTAACAAGTACGAAGGGTTTCTCACCCTCAAGCCCAAGGGTTACCCTCTTTTTTATTCTTGCAATCTATGGTTGCCCCATACTTCTCTAAACCGATCCATACCTAGAAACCATGTCAAAATCGGTCATAAAAAACACTACTAGGTCAACTGACAACATTTTCTCATCTACTATCACTGACAGTGATCTAACCAGTCTCCTGGATACTGCCAATTTCCCCCCAGATGACATCTTCTACATCTGGCATACTCTGGATATGCTTCTAGTTCCCATTACCGCCCCAGCGACCAATCTGTACACCCCGTGGCCTCCTGTCAGGAACAGAAGCCAAAACAGTATCTGGGGTCTTCCTTTTCTGGTCACTAGGGCCTTCGTCCCTATCTGATCCTGTAAAAGAAGGTCTCGTCCTCCTCATATCTCTTCTGGCTGCATTCTCACGCCAGATCTTATTCTCAGCACCCTCTACGATAAGGGCTCTCTCTACTACCTGAGCGTATGTCGTCACTCCAGGCACTGTTGTGATTCTGACATCTCGGGCTATCATAGACCGCAGCCCCTAAAGGAATCTTTCCTTCCTTGTCCCATTGGTGGACACCAAGTCTGTAGTGAACTTGGCTAATCTATCAAACCTCAGTGCATAATCTACCACTGTCATATTCCCTTGCAACCATTTACTAGAATCTTTAGATTTTGCAGCCCTAACTGCCTCATTATAATACTGTTCATTGAACTGAATTCTAAATTCTTCCCAATCAAAGGTATTAATGTCCCTAGTCTGGGACACCACCTCCCAACAGATTCGGGCATCCTCCCGAAACATGTACGTGGCACAGGCCACTCTCTCGTTGCCCACCGTCCACTGCTCTGCCTTGAGTGGATCTGCGCTACCCTAAAAAATCGAAGGTTGCTATTTCCTGGACCGTTCATATACTAACTCCCAACGATTCTCTAATTAAGTCTGCTACTATACGGGCGGTATTGAAGCAGCAGGTGGGGCCCCTGACGTAGCATTCCTTGCTGGAACCTGTTGTTGCTTCAACTGGCGAATCTCTTCATCCTGCCTCTGCAACCTAGCTTGCATATCTGCAAGCATTTGTTGCCAGTTTTCAGGAGCTGGTGAAGGGGTCTGACCCTAATTACCATTTTTTGACCTATATTCCTTGGCTGGCTTGCAGATCTGACTGCCATGGAAGCATACTTCCAAACGTATACCTTTTTGCAGTAATAAATTCGGCCAATTAGGTAGTAATAACTAAACCTCTCGCTGCCCTATGGCTGAAGACCGAACAAACAAATGTTCACACTCAACTATCATGTTAGTAAGCATGTCAATCCATATTCATATCTGAACATGGTGCTAATAAGCACTTCCTAATATTTATAAACAAGTAACGGTGCTAATAAGCATTTTCTGGCACTCATAAACAGTTAACGATGCTAATAAGCATCTCTTGACATTTACAGACAAATAACAATGCTAATAGGCCTTTCTTTAACATTTACCAGTGCTAATAAGCATTTCCTAGCATACATGTATCTATAACAATGCTAATAAGTGTGTCCTGACCTACATGTCCATATAACAATGCTAACAAGCACCTCCTTTTGCATTCATAAGAGATGTCAATGCTAATAAGCATCCCAATACTCTCACACATATACGGTCATGCTAATAAGCATGGCGATTCATATCATGCTCAAACAAGATACTAGCAAGCACATTCTTTTCATTTACAAATAGTAATAGCACCAATAAGCACATTCTTGGCATGCATGTACTTAACATAATGATATTAAGCATTCCTAATACTCAAAGACAAGAAATATGCTAATAAGCATTTCCTGGCATGCACGGATAGATAGTGCTGCTAATAAGCTTTCCTTTAAACAGTTAATGGTGCTAATAAGCATCTCCTGGCATACAACCACGTATCACAGCGCTAATAAGTGTTTCTGACATTCGAAAGAAACAATGATGCTTATAAGCAATCCTACCACGTTTACAAGAGTTTATTGTGCTAATAAGCACATCTTTAACATACATACATCAGTCAAGGGCCATGCCCTATTAGAGTAGCTCATGCTTTCTATTTAAGCAAACAGATAAGGCATATATTTTTCATTTAAGCAAATACACACATAACTATATTAATAGTTACCCAACCCTGAGTCAATCTTGTCTTTAGCAACGAGTGCACATGCCCAGTCCATCATCAAGAACCCTTAAACCTTGGTAGCTCTTATACCAAGTTGTAATGCCCTGCTAATTAGGGTCCGTTACCACGTGTGTGTAAAATAGTGTGGGACTCGCTAAACGAGTCATTTGGACTAAAACATGTGATTAAGCCTCTAAGGTTTCATGTATTAAAAATCTTGGTTAACGAATAAACATTTCCATTAAAAGAAAACTTTAGTCTTTACATGGGATCCCAAAAATACAAGTAAACATTTTTGTTTACAACTCAGGGATTACAAGATAAGCCGACCTAAGTGGTAAAACAGGGTCCAACCCCAGGTCCCCGAGTACGATCCCGTCCTGAGCCTTACCGACAACCTAGTCATAACCCATAGATAATGTCTTATAAACATTTGATTCCATAAACGAACCCCACGTCTAATCCCATGCTCCCGGGTCCTTTAATCCCACCAATTGGGGTGGTGAAATTGTCCCTCGAGCCCTTGAGTAAAAACCCTAAAAAGTGCCAAAAAGTCAAGTTCTGAAAGCTAAGTAGCACTACAACGCTACCTACTACGTGCTACGACACTAGATTTAGAAACTCAAACCACCCCAAAACACAGCCTAGCACTATATCATTCCCAACCTAGCGCTGATATCAGAAACCCAAAATTCTGGGTTTTTCTCTTCGAATTTCCCCAAGTGATAGCTCCAAAAATCCACCCGTCAATACGTCCAAACCCATAATTAACCATTGAAATCCATTATACTCATCAAAAGCAACAAAACCTAACCAAGTTTTTCCTCAAAACTCCAACAAATCCCCAAAATCCATACTCAAACCCTCAAGCTCAAAACACCAAAAAAAAAAAAACAGAGTAAGAACTCAGAAATTCAGAGGTTTGAAGCGCAAAATCGTTACCTTAATGGCTGTCCAATGATCCTTAAGCTGATCCTAGCTTGATCATACACTCCAAGCTTCAATTTTCCTCAAGCCCCAAGTAAGGAAGAAGAGAGGAACGAGATAGATTTTGGGAGAGTTCTACATGTTTCCTTTAATTTCTTTCCTTCTTATCTACAACCTTCTACTTTGGCTAAGTGTAGAGAAAGCCTATAAAAGACTTAAATGCCCTTAAGCCCAAAGCATGCCCTTTAATGCCCATAGGGGCAGAATGGTCACTTGCCACCATTTCTCAACATTTTCTTAAATAAATCTCAGCTATCTTCAATAAACACCAAATAAATATCCATTACCCAATAATCCCCTGTAATGTACTAATTTACCAAAATACCTCTAGGCTCACCCCGAGCCGGGTATTTGTTCCCGTTATGAATAATTTAAATATATCCACATAATAATGTGGTCTCACACATATATCACATATATACACGTGTATATTCAAATATACCCATAACGGGCCAAAATTATGAAAATGCCCTTCTAATAAGAAACAGGCCCACATGCATATTTAATACACCTAAACATGCATATCTAGTAATATTATAATATAACTCACATAATCAAGTAATGATATACATATATATCACACATACACATAAATGACAATTAATTCACGTTTAATCATATAAAACCCATAATTTGCCAACCTAACCCCCTAATCAAGGCCCTAAGCCTTATTAGGAAATTTGGGATATTACATTATGTGAGTTATATTACAATATTACTTGATATGCATGTTTTGGTGTATTAAATATGCATGTAGGCCCATTTCTGATTAAAAGGGCAATTTTCGTAATTTGGCCCGTTATTGGTATATTTAACATATATGTGATATATGTGTGGGACCACATTATTATGTGGATATATTTTGGTCACTCGACATTAGGCGATCCTAGGGAGTAAGTTAGCAGGAAAGTTACAACGGGACCAATATTTGACTCGGTGTGAGTCAAGGGGTATATTGGGTATTTAGCACATTATCGGGATATAGGGTAACGAGAATAAATTATTTGATGATTTATTGGGAGTTATTCAGATCAGGAGGAAATTATGGGAATTTTGACTATTTTTTCCTTGGAGACGTTTTGGGTACCATGAGCATTTGGATTTGCTTGAGGTTACTTAAGTTTGAAATAACCTGTCAGAAATAAAAGTACGTTCAGTACTCTCGCTCTCCCGTTCATTCATTTGACACCCATTAGCATTTTCAAAGGAAACTCGAGTTTTAGGACTCAGATTCAAGCAAGGTTAGAGTCATAATGATTCTAGGGAAGATTAGAAGCTTGTTAGTCAGAGGATTTAGCGAGAAACAACATAATCAGAGGTAATTTAAGCTTTGAATTTCCAAGTTTTCGTCACCTATTGATTCTTAAGTTTTGAATTTGGATTTTATGTTTTGAGAAGTTTTTGAATGATTTGAAGCTTGGGTTTTAAGGATTTTCTGCCATTGAGATGATTGAGAACTTTGTTTTTGAGATTTGGGTGTGTTTGGATAGGTTTTTTGAAGAATTTAAAATGGGAAAAGGAAGTTTTCTTGGCTTTATTCGTGATTGAGTTGTGGCCCTTTTCTTGTGTGCCACGACCCAGGCTAGAAGAAGTAGGTGGTTTTGGCTGTTGGGCCACCTTGGGTCGCGACACCTTTTAGGCAGCCCGTGGCCCGCAGTGCAGATAGAGAAGGGTCAGCTCGGGTTTTTGGGGCCGCGGCCCAAAAGGAGAAAATGGCCAAAATGGGTTTTTAGGGATGGGAACATAAACCTATTACCCGGTTTGGTAGGATTCAAAGTCCAGGAGTTTAGGACTCAGTCTGAAAGCCTTTATTTACTCGTTTAGATGGGATTCCATACTTGGTTGTGACTAGGTTATCACTAGGGGCTCAGAATCAAGATCGTGCTCGAGGGTCGTTTATTGGTAACCTGTGCTTGGACTAAATGTAATAAAACTGCACCCAATATGTGATACATGTTATTATGGCATGGCCTAAATGTTGAATGTAGAATTGATCAGAGCTTGAGTCTCTGTAAATGTGCATGATTATGATTATACTTGTGATTATTGATTAAGCATGCTGAATGCTTTATATATGGATATTTGACACATGATATATGCCTGTTTGCATTATCTTATTGAGAAAGGCTTGACTTATTGGTCAAGGATGGCAATAGCGCTGAGCACTAGTCGAAAGCATTGACTTATGAGTCAAGGGCAGCAATAGTTCGATGAGCGCTGGTCAATATGATTAGATCTAATCAAGAGAGCATTACACACTTTTTCGACCCAATGGTCGTAGAAAAACAAAGTGCTTGACTAGCTCTATGGTTAGCTACTCAGAGCTAGGGTGACTTTATGGTCACATGGCTAGGGCAAAGGACCCCAGGTTGACTCTATGGTCATCTATTCAGGGCAAAGGGCCCCGGAGTGACTTATTAGTCCCATATCCTAACATTGACTTATTAGTCAAGGACGACATTAACATAGTGAGTGCTGGTCATAAAGCATTGACTCATTAGTCAAGGATGACATTAGCATGGTGAGTGCTTGTCGTAAGGCATTGACTTATTAGTCAAACATGAGGATAGCCCTGGTCCATATGATTTATTCTAACTAGGAGTGCATTTTACGCTCGACCGATGTATGGGTTGGAGATAACTAAAGCGCCAAGTACGCTAGGCCAGTTTCAAGGTTGGTTATACAGAGGACAAAGCAAAGGGCCCCAGGGTGACTCATTAGTCCCATATCCTAGGGCGCTGAGCCAGTATGATTCCATAATCATGTATTTTCGGCATTGGGCCCCGATACTATTCATTGATCATTTATCAAGGGCAATTGGTCCCATATGACACTGTAGTCATTTATATGAATGTTATGCATGCATGAGTATGGTTATTACTACTAGGCATGTTTGTTATGATTTGGATATAGGTTGTTAACTCCTTATGAGCATGTTTAAGTTTTCTTGCTGAGCCTTGGCTTATGGGGGCTATGTGGTGCAGGTAAAGGGAAAAGAAAGCTGGACCATCCTTGATTTGGAGAGCTTAGGTGACGATGTGTACATATGCGGCTGCTCGACCACCATGGATGAAGGTTTAAAGAGGAACTAGCGTCAAACCCTATTTTGCCACTTAGGTTGGCAGGTTGTAACTCTTTTATTGTAATTAGCCTTTTAAATGTATTTTGGGATTCCATGTATACAGTAAACATTTTAGTGAAACGTTTGTATCTTTGACCAAAAATGTTAACCCTAAACCGTTAATCATGTTTAGTTACACGATTATGGCCAAATGACTCATTTAGTGAGTTTAGCACTATTTACAATACATAGTGTAATGGTCCCTGGGTAGTAGGGCGTTAAAACTTGGTATCAAACTAAGCCATGGTTAAGGGTTCCTGAAGAAAAGTTGGGCCTGTCCACTCATCACTAAAAAATAGCTCCTCTCAGGGTATGGTGACTATTTATGTGGTTATGTGTTTAACTACTTAAATAAGATATAAATGCTTTACATGCATGCCTTATTAGGGAGCATGAGATTCTGATAGGGCTTGACCCTTGACTATTGATATGATTATGTGATTACCTGCTCAGTTGATATATGAATGTGTTATGTGCATGCTGGAGTTAAGGGCTTGATATTTTGTTAGCAAGAACAGGGGTTATTGATTGATTCATGAATGTTGTGGGCAAGTATTTTGGCACAGCAGTGGTATGTGAATGTGGTGCTGTGTGATTGTTCCCGTGGGGGAAGACTTTTGAATGTGCTAATCATGCTTAATGAGTCAAGTTATTGAATGCAGACTAAATCAGAGGTTATGTACCCAAGGTAGTTAATGGGACCTAGTGGTCATTATACCGAGGCTGGGAATTACAGCCAGGGCCTGAGCCCTCTGCCTACCCCTCAAAATTGGCAGTAGGTGTTTACAGATATGCAATTAAGATTGTAGAGGAAAGAGGAAGCGATCAAATGTTTAAAACAACTGGTTCTGTCAGGGAACACATCTTCCTTTTCTATGCTAGGAGTAACACAAATTTTGGCTTAGCGTAGGGTTGAGAACAGATGGGAGTTTTTGTGGGGGAGATATGAGGAATATTACCCTCCAGGTTTTGAGGGAGGCCTAGATCCATTCAGAGTTGAGCAATGGATGGGCATGATTAGTTCCATCCTCGACAGTATGGGGTGGTAGGTCCTGATAGGGTGATCTGTGCTATATATGCGTTATGGGAAGATGCCCAGACTCGGTGGGAAGTGGTTTCTTAGACACGAAATACAACCACGATGAATTGGAAAGAAATTAGGCAGTTGTTTGATGAAAGATATTACTGTAATGCAGTTAAGACTGCTAAGACAAATGAATTTCTGAACCTGGTTCAGGGAAATACAACAGAAACAGAGTATATTAACAGATTCGATGGGTTGGCCAAGTTTTCTTTTGATATGGGACCCACGGATGTAGCTCAGAAGGAGCAATATATCCAGGTATTGAATTCTAGGATAGCACAGGGCATTAGAATTGCCCCAATACATGAGATCTCTACCTATGCTCAAATGGTAGGGATGCCCTTGTTATTGAGGGCACAAGGAATGAGATTTGGAGGAAGAGTGTCGAAGAGCGCAGAGATCAGGTAGTGTTACCTCAGTTTATTGGATCAGGCAGGGGCAGAGGTCCCAATGATCATAAAGGAATAATTATTAATGTATTCGGTGCCTCTAGTCTAGAAAAGGGCTTTCAAAGTGGTCAGATAGGCCATCAGGGCGAGGATGAGTATTGGAAACTTTACCCGGAATGCACTCAGTGCAAGAGACGCCATCTAGGAGAATGCCGAGGAAAGGCATGTTTATTATGTGGGAAGGATGGGAACTTCGAGATGGATTGCCCAAGGCTAAGGAATGATGAACCAAATGGGGCGGATAGCTCGACTCCAGCTAAAGTGTTCGCTCTGACGCAGTCAGTGTCAGAGACTGAGACTGAGGTTGGTTCCTCAGTAGTGGAAGGTCAGCTTCCTGGTTCTGATTCTTGTATTATGCTGACTAGTTTTGATGCCATGTGGCTCTTTGTTTTGTTGCATCTAGAGAGGCATAGATTTGATATGAAGATTACATGGTTATGTTGTGATGAGAATTGGGTACCCTATTGGTAATTTTAAGAGATGGGTTGGATTATTGTGGGAAAAGAGTCATCAGTTGACTAGATAGAGTTGGTTATGTCCGACTTTGATATGATCCTGGATATGGATTGGTTAGCCAAGTATGGGGCAATGGTAGATTCTAAGGAAAAGATAGTAACCCTTGGGATTGAGGGTGACAAGCCCTTTGTATTTGTTGGCATTGTGCATGGACCCCATATACTTATGACATTTGTAATTAGAGCTAGAGATCTACTGCAGGAGGATGCATAGGACTCTTTTCTAGTGTGGTGGATACCACTCAGGTTATGCTAGTGGGACTAGGACAAACTGGATTAATCTGTGAGTTTCTGGATGTGTTTCTAAGGGTTTGTCAAGGTTACCTCTACACCAAGAGACAAAATGGTGATTATGTTGGTGCCAGGGACAAAACCAAGTCTAGGGCATTGTATTGAATGGCTTCAGCAGAGCTGTAGGAACTAAAGGTTCAGTTATTGAATATGATGGTATTCCCCAAGGTGGATCTTCGATCTGGTGATTACCAGCTGAGGATCAGGGAGAAGGGTATGCAGAAGACTGCTTTTTGTAATGACCTAAATTTCCTAATAAGGCTTAGGACCTTGATTAGGAGGCTGGGAGGGCCACAATTGATTTATTATGCCATTAAATGATTATATGCATGATTATGTGAGTGATATTACGATATGATGATAAATGCATGCATATGGGCCGACTTTTCAATATAAGGGCATTTTGGTAATTTTTCCCATTGAGGGCATATTTGTATATTTTCATGCATGTTGGTGAATTATGAACGAGGCCATATTATAATGTGGATTTGTTAGAGCTATTCATCATGAGACGATCTTTGAAATGCTAGTTAGCAGTATGGTCATAACGAGGTTAATTTTCGGGCTCAGGGTGAGTCTCGGGGTAATTTAATGATTAGTACATCATTGGGAATTAAAGGGAAATGGGATATGATTTATTAATTATTTGAGAATATTGAGAATAACGGGAATTGGAGGACGTTAATTATGATTAACGGGATTGGAGGAGAAATGACATTTTTGCCCTTAGTGGCAGTTAAGGAAATAATTAGGCTTGGGGGCATTTTGGTCGTTGGACCTTAGGATATATGTTAAAATTGGAAGGCTGTAGATGAACTTAAGCCAAAACAAAGCCTTCCTTGCTCTCCCATGATCATCTCTCTTCCTCTTCCTTCCTTTGAAATTTTGAAGGTGAGATTGAGGATTCAAGATTGGGAGTTAAAGCTTGAGGGTTTAGGATTATGTTCAGCCATTGAACGAGATTCAATCTTGTGTTTGAGGTAAGAATTCAACCATAGTTTTGCTAGATTTTGCTCTGTTTTAATTCCGTTTTTGAGCTTAAAGTTATGAGTATAGAAGTGGTTATTTGAGGTGATTTTAATTGGTTTAAAGCTTGGGTTTTATGGTTAAACTAATGGATATGATGTGTTGATGGTTGGTTTTGATTTTGGGTTGGTTTTATGGAGGTTTGATTGAGGTTCTTGGCTGGTTTTAATGGAGAAAATGGCAAGGGGGCTCTGTTCGTGAGGACAAGTCGCGACCTGCCCTAGTGCCCAAGCTGAGTGTGCTCTCTGACTTGGGACGCTCTGCGACTTGCTAGACCAAGTCGTGACTTGCCCCTTCCTTTTGTGCCAAGGAGGAGTTTTCAAGGGCTTATGCTTGGGTGGTTCATTTCCTAAGGCTAAGGATTGAATCTACTAACCATTTTGGTACAATTCGAGCTCCCATGAGCGAGGTTTTAGATCATGAACCTTTTATTGAGTTATTTTATTAATGGGATTCCATATTTGGTTATGACTAGGTGACTGCTAAGTGACCAAAAGATTAATCATTCTCAAAGGTTGTTCTTTTATTACTTCACGCTCGAACCAGAGGTAAGAAAACTAAACCCAGTATGTGACATGCATTGATACTGATGAGGCATGTTGAGTGCTCTATCTGTATATATGGAATGCATATTAAATGCTTATCATTCTTGATTATTTGTGAATGTTACTGACTTATTAGTCAGAATCGACAATGGTGTCAGTATTGACTGTGAAGTTGTGACATATTAGTCTAGTTCGGCAGTAGTACTGAGCACTGGTCATATGGGATTGACCTATGAGTCAAGAACGGTATTAGTGTGTTTAACAAAAGTCGAAAAAATTAGATCTGATCGACATAAGCATTATCAACAGAAGCATGAAATGCTTGACCGACCTAAAGTTTGATGAAAAACAAAAGCGCGTGTCTAGTCTAGGGGCTAGTTATTTAGAGCCAGAGCCAAAAGGCTAAGGTGGCCTACACATCACGTGGCTTGGAGGGTATGGGACCTCAGAGATAGACTTATCAGTCATCTACATAGAGGTAGACTTATCAGTCATCTATACAGAGATAGACTTATCATTCATCTACAGAGAGAGACTTATCAGTCATCTATATAGAGATAGACTTATCAGTCATCTACACAGAGATAGACTTATCAGTCATCTATACAGAGATAGACTTATTAGTCGTCTACATAGGGAGAGACTTATTAGTCATCTATACAGAGAGACTTATTAGTCATCTATACAGAGAGACTTATTAGTCATCTACCTCAGAGCACAAGACTCCATAAGTATTTATTTGTACCTTCATGCATGCATGAGTAGGGCTATTACTGCTAGGCATGCCTATTATGATTCAGCGACATGTTATTACCTATTCATGAGCATATTGAGTTTTCTCGCTGAGCCTCAACTCACGGGTGCTATGTGGTGCATGTAAACGCAAAAGAAAGCTGGACAATCCGTGAGTTAGAGAGCGTAGGTGACGATGTGTACATATGCGGCTGCTCGACCACCACAGCCGAGTGTTTAAAGAGGAACTAAGGTTAAACCCTATTTTGCTACTTAGGTTGGCTGGTTGTAAATCTTTTATTGTAATTAAACTTTAAAATATATTTTTTGGATCCCAATGTATATAGTAAACGTTTTATCTTAACAATAAATTTTAGCCCTAAATTGTTAGTTACACTTAGATACACAATTATGACCAAATGGCTCGGTTAGCAAGTTTAGCACTGTTTAAAATGCAAAACGTAACGGTCCCTGGGTAGTAGGGCGTTACAACTTGGTATCAGAGTGAGCCAAGGTTAAGGGTTCCTGAAGACAAGCTGGGCATGTGCACTCGTCACTAAAGATAACTTCACTCAGGGTATGGTAACTATTTATGTGGTGTTGACTGTGTCTTTAGCCAACGACATGAGAACGTCAAAAACGATAAACCTTCAAGAGAATTTAAACGACACAGACAGTTTTATCAAGAAAAGTAAATAACACACAAGATTTTTATAGTGGTTCAGCCCCGATCAGTCGGTAATAGCCTAATCCACTTAGAGTTATGATTTATAGATCTGTACTCAAGATCAGATGGACTGAGCCAACTGAGTTTCTTCAGTACAGATTGCAAAAATACAAGAATCCTTTCAAATACCAGCACTTTCTGTCTCTAGAATACTTAGACCCAAATTTTCTCTCTCTAGAAAGAAGAAGCAGAAGCCCTCTCTAATTCCATAAGCCCTCTATTTATAGGCTTAGGGTCATACATCTGATATCCCCTAGAATCAGGATATTTTATTATATTTATTACATTTAAATTACAAAAAACATTCAGAATGTAACAAAACCCCCCATTTGTGGGAAGAATGAGAGATTCCCGCGTATCTTGTTGAAGCTGTTTTTGGGAATCTTGACTTAGTCCTGCTCTAGCTAGTTAATCCACCTCACCTCCACCCTGGTCGATCATACACATGCTGGTCGGACATACACTTGCTGGTAGGACATGCAAGTGCTGGACATGCACTTCTCTCCTCTAACATGACACTCTCCTCTAGCATGCCATTTCTTTATTTGGACAACCATGCACTGGTTGGACATATGCGTAAAGACCAAATTCTTGGTCTCTCCTCGGACCACATCCTTGGGGTCTCCTAGGTCCACTCTCTTGGGGTCTCCTAGGACCACTCTCTTGGCTCTCCTCGGACCAAAGTCCCTTGGGCTCTCCTCAGACCACATCCTTGGGATCTTCTAGGATGCAATCTCCTTAGTTCTCCTAGGATGCACTCTCCTTAGCTCTCTTCGGACCACACCCTTGGGATCTCCTAGGATGCACTCTCCTTAACTCTCCTAGGATGCACTCTCCTTAGCTCTCCTAGGACCACCCCCTTGGGGTCTCCTCGGACCACACCCTTGGGATCTCCAAGGATGCACTTAGCTTGGTTATGACATCTTTCAAGCAGTCCAAACTCTTCACCAGTCTACCGGGTCACTTTATCACAACTCTGAGGAGTCAATGTATTTATTCACTATTAATCTGTCTTTTACTGACCATGCACTGCCATTCGTCACCTTTATTGCCACGTCATTGATCTCCAATTTTTGGGGATAACATGTGGTTATGTGCTTAATTGCTTAAAAGGAATGTAAATGCTTTACCTGCATATTTTACTAGGGAGCATGAGATTTTGATAGAGCCTGGCTCTTGACTATTGAAATGATTATATGATTACCTGCTCAGTGAATATATGAATGTGATTTTGGCATGCTGGAATTTGAAGCATGGTATGTGTGTTGGAAGAGCAGGGGCTATGATTGATGTATGAATGCTACGACATGTTTTTAGCACTGTAGTGGTTTGTGATGGTAGTGTGGTATGATTGTTCCCGTGGGGAAGGATTTTGAATATGCTCATCATGTTTAATGGATCAAGTTATTGACTGCAGATTCAATCAGCAGGTATGTATCCAAGGCAGAAAATGAAGCCTGGTAGTGGTTATACCGAGGTTGGGAATTACAGGTAGGGTTTGAGTTCTTCACCAGCCCTTAGAATTTCCAGTAGGTGTTTACAGATATGCAATTAAGATTGTAGTGGAAAGAGGAAGAGATTAGGTGTTTGAAGCAACAACAGAATCTGTTAGGGAACACCTCTTCCTTTGTGGCACCAGTTTTGGTTCAACCTAGGGTTGAAAACAAGTGGGAATTTCTTTGTGGAAGATTCCAGGAGTATTACCCTCCAGTCTTTGAGGGAGGCCTAGATCCATTCAGAGCTGAGCAATGGATGGGCATAATCAATTCCATTCTCGATAGTATGGGAGTGGTAGGTAACGATAGTGTGATCTGTGCTACATATGTATTGTGGGATGATGCCCGAATGTGGTGGGAAGTAGTATCCCAGACACGAGATGCAGTTTTGATGGACTAGAAAGAAATTAGGCAGCTGTTTAATGAAAAATATTAATGTGATGCAGCCAAGACTGCTAAGATGAATGAGTTTCTGAACCTGGTTCAGGGAAATGCAACAATAACCTAGTATGTTAACAGATTTGATGGATTGGCCAAATTTGCTTTTGATATGGTACCCACGGATGTAGCTAGGAAGGAAAGGTTTATCCAGGGATTGAATCCCAGAATAGCTCAGGGCATTAGAGTTGCCCCAGTGCATGAAATCTCTACCTACGCTTAGATGGTAGGGAAGGCTCTTGCTTTTGAGAGCACAGGAAATGAGATTATAAAGGAGAGTGCTGGAGAGCATAGAGCTCAAGCATTGACACCTCGATTTATTGGTTCGAGCAAGAATAAGAGCTGGAGGACTTATCCAAAATGCGCTCAGTGTAAGAGACGTCATCTGGGAGAATATCGAGCAAAGGCATGTTTGTTATGTGGAATGGTTGGGCATTTCATGAAGGATTGCCCAGAACAGAGGACAGATGAGAAAAAGGGGGTGGACAACTTGACTCCAGCTCGAGTGTTCTCTCCAATGCAGTTAGAGTTGGAGACAGAGACTGAGGCTGGTTCCTCAGGGGTGGCAGGTCAGCTTTTAGTTTTGATTTTTGTATTGTGCTAACTGGTTTTGGTGCCATGTTGTTTCTTTGTTTGTTACATCAAGAGAAGCATAGACGTGTTATACCGATTGCATGGTTATGTTGTCATGAGTTAGGTTTTTGTGGAAATGACTCATTAGTTGTTTTAATAGAGTTGGTTATGACTGACTTCAGTATGATCCTGGATATGGATTGGTTAACCAAGTATGGGGCAATGATAGATTGCAAGTAAAGGATGGTAATTCTTGGGCTTGAGAGTGGGAAACCTTTGTGGTAGTTGGCATTGTGCATATGACATATTTATTTAGAGCAAGAGATCTATTGCAGGAGGATGCATAGAACTATTAGATAGTGTGGTGGATACCACTTAGGTCATGCCAGTGGGACCAAGACAGAATGGATAGTATGTGAGTTCTGGATTTATCATCAGGGGAATAGTCTGGGTTACTTTCATATAAAGAGATAAAATGGTGATTAGATTGGTGCCAGAGAAGGAATCAAGTCTAGGGTACTGTATTGAACGACTTCGGAAAAAATGTAAGAACTAAAGGCTCAGTTATTGAGTAAGATGGTATTCTCCAAGGTGGATCTTTGATTTGGTTATTACCAGCTAGAGATAAGGGAGAAGGATATGAAGAAGACTGCTTTTATATCAGATAAGGGCACTGGGAGTGCTGAGATGTTTTCATGAATTAGATGAATAGAGTATTCAAGATTGATTTGAATTGGATTTGTGACTGTCTTGATCGATGGTATTGTGGTATATTGTTGGTTGGAGAATTGTCATGGTCAAGGAACACCTTAGAGGACAGGAGTTTCCTTGGACGGGCATGATATTACATGTACTTTGTGGAAGAGTTCTGAATCTTCTTACAGATCAGAACCAATTAGTAGGTTGTTATGACACCTCAGTGATAGGGAAAAGGGATTGCCTATGCATCATGTTATTTAAAGGATATGACCAGGACTAGAGTGGAGTTACTGGTGGGATAGGTGGACAGCTTTATACTTGAGCTAAATATTTAAGAGAAGATCAAAGGAAAAATATTTATGTGACCCACATATGGGAAGAATTGAGGGGAATGTCTTAGCTGGATTAGCTAAGGATTATACAGTGTCAAGTATGAGTTTATTATGGTATAAGGATCGGATTAGGAATCCGATGGACACTGGAATTAAATGGGAGATTATGAAGGAATCTCATACTACCCCTTATTCTCTTCATCCAAGCATCATGAAGATGTAACAGAGTCTGAAAGCTTTTCATTGGTGGCCTGGGATGGAGAGGGATGTGATTTAATACATGACAAGGTTCTTAACTTGTTAGCAGGTCAAGATAGAGTATTAGGAATCATTAGGGCCATTACAGCCTTTGTGTATTCTATAATGGAAGGACATCGCGATAGGTTTCGCGGTGGGGCTGCCCAGGATAGTGGGCCAGTGTGATTTGGATTGGGTCATTATGGACCAGTATTTAAGTCAGCTCACTTGTAGCAAAAAGGACAAGTAATACAGTAGATTAGTATACAGACCTCTATGTGAGAGAGGTAGTACTACTTCATGGAATTCAAGCTCTATCTTATCAGATAAAGACACTACTATTACTTCCAAGTCCAGGGAAAGGTTACGGAAGGCAATGAGTATATATTTGGAGTTTAGTGCAGTTTATTATCCTCAGACTGATGGTAAATCAGAGGGAGAGTTATCCAGTTATTGGAGAGGCACCTTATGAGATTCTATATGGTAGGGAATGTTTATCGCTCATTCATTGGAATGAGATGGGTGAGATGTTATATCTGGATTCTGAGGTAGTTCAGAGAATCATGGAGGTTATAGAAAGATTAGAGCTTGGATGCTCGCTTCTCAAAGTAAATGGAAAAGTTATGTTGATTTTAGATGCAGAAACATGGAGTTCCAAGTGGAAGATTGTATCTTCCTTAAAGTATCACAATGGAAAGGGGTGAGGAGATACGGGCAAACTGAGCCCTAGATTAGTAAGACCGTTTGAAACCTAGATGAGACCGGTCAAATTGCCTTTGGATTGGTCTTATCTTTGGCACTGTCACCAGTATACCGTGTATTTTGTATTTTCATGTTGAGGAAACATGTGTTAGATAAGACTCATGTGTTGAGTTATGAGAATCTAGAGATTGAGGCTAAGTTATCCTGTGAGGAATATCCAGTTTAGATTTTAACAGAAAGAGCAAGGTTTAGAGAAGCAAAGCTATACCTTTAGTTAAGGTATGATACAGAAATAGTGAGGTCGAGGGAGCACCCTGGGAACTGGAATCAGATATGCGGAATTTATATTTAGGGCGGTTTAGATAAATTTCAAGGACAAAATTTCTGTAAGGAGGGGATAGTTGTAATGATCCAAATTTCTTAATAAGGCTTAGGACCTTGATTAGGAGGTCGGGAGGGCCATAATTGATTTATTATGCCATTAAATGATTATATGCATGATTATGTGAGTGATATTATGATATGATGATAAATGCATGCATATGGGTCCACTTTTCATTATAAGGGTATTTTGGTAATTTGGCCCGTTGATGGCATATTTGTATATTTTAATGCAGGTTGGTGAATTATGAATGAAGCCACATTATAATGTGGATTTGTTCGAGCTATTCGACATGAGACAATCTTTGAAATGCAAGTTAGCGATTTGGTCATAACGAGGTTAATTTCTGGGCTCAGGGTGAGTCTCGGGGTACTTTAATGATTAGTAAATTACCGGGAATTAAAGGGTAATGGGATATGATTTATTAATTATTTGAGAATATTGAGAATAACGGGAATTGGAGGACGTTAATTATGATTAACGGGATTAGAGCAGAAATGACACTTTTGCCCTTGGTGACTGTTAAGGAAATAATTAGGCTTGGGGGAATTTTGGTCATTGGACCTTAGGATATATGTTAAAATTAGAAGGCTGTAGATGAACTTAAGCAAAAACAAAGCCTTCCTTTCTCTCCCACGATCATCTCTCTTCCTCTTCCTTCCTTTGAAATTTTGAAGCTGAGATTGAGGATTCAAGCTTGGGAGTTAAAGCTTGAGGGTTTAGGATTATGTTTAGCCATTGAACGGGATTCAATCTTGAGTTTGAGGTAAGAATTCAGCCGTGGTTTTGCTGGTTTTTGCTCTGTTTTAATTCAGCTTTTGTGCTTAAAGTTATGAGTATAGAAGTGATTATCTGAGGTGATTTTAATTGGTTTAAAGCTTGGGTTTTATGGTTAAACTAGTGGATATGATGTGTTGATGGCTGGTTTTGATTTTGGATTTGTTTTATGGAGGTTTGATTGAGGTTCTTGGCTGGTTTTAATGGAGAAAATGGCAAGGGGGCTCTGTTCGTGGGGTCAAGTTGCGACTTGGCCAAGCAAGTCGTGACCCGCCCTAGTGCCCAGGCTGAGTGTGCTCTCTGACTTGGGGCGTGCTGCGACTTGCTAGGCTAAGTCACGACTTGCCCCTTCCTTTTGTGCCAGGGATGAGTTTTTGTAATGACCCAACTAATACTAAGACCTTGGACCATTAAAAACTACTAGACTTAGCTACTACTTTTGAAGAAAACATACATAAGAAATATTCACAACTTTATTGAAAACTCCAAAGTAAATATTGAAATATATAAATGCGGGGTATGGGATCCCATTGTTTTAAAATAAAACATAACTTTAAAGTAAAGGAAATTATTTACAAAACTAAATGCGGAAAATACATAATAACATAATTTAAAGAGACTAGAATGACGTCCTTGAACCGTTCACGCAGTCCATCGAATCCCTTCATCCTTAATACACAAACCAAGCTACCAAGAATCCTTCCGCCACCATAACTATTTTTCTGCATAAAAAAAAATGGAATGAGCCTAATGCCCAGCAAGGAAAATCTACTAGCACATATAGTATAAAACATAACATAAGACTACAAAACATATCACTATAAAACATGCATTACAATGGCCATCATACTTCTTGGGGCTTGCTAGCTAAGTAATCATATGCCCATAAATTTACGGGGCTTAGTTATCTAAACAAGTCATATAAATTTATGGGGCTCGTTATCTAAACAATCATATGCCCAAGGAATAAATTATTGGGACTTGTTATCTAAACAAGTCATATATTTGTTATCTAAACAAATTATGTGATTGTTATCTAAACAATTCATATACTAAAACAACTAAAAACATATCATACATATAGCATAAACATATCAAAACATAAAAGCATACAAGATCTATCCTATTTTCCTTACCAATACAGGAATATTTGAGAACAAGGACGGGATTTGGAACACTCCTAAAACCAACAATAAGAATGTGAGTAATTCTAAAGAAAGAGATGATAAAGAAATGAACTAAACCACCAAGATGAAACTTACCAACAAGAAACCTTAAGTTCAAAGAACATAAATACCTAACCAAGAGTGGAAACAACGAGTTAGGATTTGAGTAAAGATAACTAAAGGAAACTAAGGAACCATACAGAAATGAACTTAAGATTAGGAATACCTTTGAATGTAGTAGAACCGAACTACACCTTGATATTGAAAACACACTATAAATCTCACTTCCCAAGTGGTTATAAAGCTTAAGATGATAAAGCTTTTATCCCAACCCAAGTGTTTATCACTCTATAGTAACCCTAGCAGCTTGAAGGCTCTGAAAACAGCTTGAAGAATGAGAAAAATGGCTGGGTACTAGGTCCTATTTATAGAGTTCAAAGAGTGAACTATCTCCTTTTAGCTTGAATAAGAATAATGAGTATTAATTGAAAAATATTTGAATATTCGTTCAATAGGTGCTGAAGACTCAGTCAAAATGTTCAGAGGTTAGTCAAGAGGTTAGGAAATTAATCAAGCTCGGTTTCAACATCATTTGAAAATATGGCCCTAGGGCCGATATATCGCCCATCATAGGTGATATATCGTCTGGCCTTATGTCCCGAGTGCTCGTCGTTTCATTTGTGCGAAGTTGACGTGTTTTTCGTATTCCCCGTGTGGCGATACATCAGCTCCTATGATGCGATATATCAGCATACGTGAATATATTAAACACGTAATTGTACTTTTTCAGCATAATTTGAATTGATTAATCAGGTTTGACTGAGTAATACGAGATTCCAGCAAGTTCTGTAAGAGTCTACAGGTTCTAGAAACTTCTATTTTTTAATTATTCACTTAAAATGCTTAATTCCTCAAATAAAAAATATTGTGACAAATGTCATGCTCGTAATGGTCTTGGAAGATTCTAGAGCTTTCTTCAACTTTCTTTTATTTAAACTATAATTAAATCCTTAAATAAACATACACACGACAAGTGTCATGATCTTATTAATTCTATCTAAACCTTATAGTATAATAAATAACATCTTTATAATCAGCTATATTAATCAAACCTTGTGTTTAATTAATATTCTTAAACTATAGGTTAAACTTATAAAATCTATGAATGTTGCTATGAGTGTTCAACTAAGTCCCGGCTTGGACCAAAATCCCCAATAACTATCATACTATAACTACTACTAGCAACTACTACTACTACTACTACTATCTAACTAGCTAAGTAAAGTTCTAGGACTCTACAGTTTTCAAGGGCTTAAGCTTAGGGGGTTCCTTTCCTAAGGTTCCGAATCGAATCTACTAACCGTTTTGGTACGATTCGAGGTCCTGGGAGCGAGGTTTTAGATCATGAACCTTTTACTGAGTTATTTTTTTAATGGGATTCCATATTAGGTTATGACTCAGTGACCACTAAGGGACCAAAAGATTGATCGTTCTCAAAGGTTGTTCTTGTGTTACTTCACGCTCGAACCAGAGGTAAGCAAATTGAACCCTGTATGTGACATGCATTGTTATTGATGAGGCATGTTGAGTGCTCTATCTGTATATATGGAATGCATATTAAATAATTAACAGTCTTGCTTATTTGTGAATGTTACTGACTTATTAGTCAGAATTGACAATGGACCAGTATTGACTGTGAAGTTGTGACTTATTAGTCTAGTTTGGCAGTAGTACTAACCACTGGTCGTATGGGATTGACCTATGAGTCAAGAACGATATTATCGTGTTTAACGCAAGCCGAAAAAATTAGATCTAATCGACATAAGCATTATTAACAGAAGCAAGAAATGCTTGACCGACCTAATGCTCGATGAAAAGAAAAGCGCTTGTCTAGTCTAAGGGCTAGATGTTTAGAGCCAGAGCCAAAAGGCTAAGGTGACCTGCACATCACATGGCTAGGAGGGTATGGGACCTCAGAGATAGACTTATTAGTCATCTACACAGAGGTAGACTTATCAGTCATCTATACAGAAATATACTTATCAGTCATCTACACAGAGAGATTTATCAGTCATCTATATAGAGATAGACTTATCAGTCATCTACACAGAGATAGACTTATCAGGCATCTATACAGAGATATACTTATCAGTCATCTATATAGAGATAGACTTATCAGTCATCTACATAGGGAGAAACTTATTAGTCATCTATACAGAGAGACTTATTAGTCATCTACTCAGAGCGCAGGACTCCACAAATATTTATTTGTACCTGCTTGCATGCATGAGTAGGGTTATTACTGCTAGGCATGCCTATTATGATTCAGCGAAATGTTATTACCTGTTCATGAGCATATTGAGTTTTCTCGCTGAGCCTTGACTCACGGGTGCTATGTGGTGCAGGTAAAGGCAAAAGAAAGCTGGACCATCATTGAGTTGGAGAGCTTAGGTTACGATGTGTACATATGCGGCTGCTCGACCCCCACAACCGAGGGTTTAAAGAGTAACTAGGGTTAAACCCTATTTTTTCGCTTAGGTCGACTGGTTGTAAATATTTTATTGTAATTAAACTTTAAAATATATTTTCGGGATCCTAATGTATATAGTAAACGTTTTAGTGAAACGTTGTATCTTAAGTAAAAAATTTAACCCTAAATTGTTAACCACACTTAGTTACACGATTATGACCAAATGGCTCGGTTAGTGAGTTTAGCACTGTTTAAAATGCTCAACGTAATGGTCCCTAGGTAGTAGGGCATTACACTTTTCGTATCAGTTTTGGGTATTAGGAGTTTTAGTCATGTCTATTGGATTGGCTAATGCTCTAGTAGAACTTATGGAATTGATGAACAAGGTGTTAAAAGAATATTTGAATTGGTTTGTGATAATCTGTCAGCAGTTCAGCCCGAGGGCAAGCAACTCACAAACTACAGCTTCTATCTCCTCTAGGTCCCATTAGACTGATCCTTAGTCCTTCTCCCCCGCAACCAAGCCTCGACGATATTGTGGCATACTCTCAATTAAAGTTGGCCAAGGCCAAGGAACACCTCAGAGGTGAAGAGTTTCCTTGGATGGCCAGGGTATTACATGAGATTTGTGGAAGAGTTTTTGAGAATTGGTACCTCATTAACAGAAAAGGTGATTGCCTTTGCATCACGATAGTTGAAAGATATGACCAAAACTAGAGCAGAGTTACTGGTGGGCCAGTTGGCCAATATTACACTTGAGCTTACTCTTTTAGAGAGGATAAAAGGAAAATAGTTGAGTGACCCACAGATGGGAAGGATTGAGGGAAATGTCTTAGTTGGATTAGCTAAGGATTATATAGTGTCAGGCATGGGATTATTGAGGTATAAAGAACGGACTTGAGATTCGATTGACATTGGGATTAAATGGGAGGTTCTAGATGAATCTCATACTACCCCATGTTCTCTTCATCCAGGCACCATGAAGATGAACCAGGATATGAAAGCTTTATAGTGGTGGCCTGGGATGGAAAGGGACATAATTGAATACGTGGTAAAGTGCCAAACGTGTTAACAGGTCAAGGCAGAGTCCCAGAAACTAGTAAGGCCACTACAGCCTTTTTGTATCCCAAAGTTGAAGTGGGAGGACATCATGATGGATCTTGTGATGGGGTTTCCTAGGATAATGGGCTAGTGTGATTCAGTCGGGGTTATTATGGGGCGGTATTTAAAGTCAGCTCACTTTTTCAGTGAGGACGAGCAATAAAGTTGACCAATATACAAATCTCTATGTGAGAAAGATAGTACGCATTCTTGGGACTTTGAGGTCTATCTTGATGGATAGGGACACTGTATTTATTTCCATGTTTTGGGGAAGGTTACAGAAGGCGATGAGTATACACTTGGAGTTCAATATAACTTATTATCCTCATACTGATGGTAACTCATAGAGAGTTATCCAGTTATTGGAGGGGCGCCTTATGAGATGTTATAGGATAGGAATTATAGATCGCCCATTCACTGGGATGAGATGGGTGAGAGAAAATATTTGAGTCCTAAGGTAGTTTAGAGGACCATTGAGGTTATTGACAAAATTATAGCTCAGATGCTCGCTTCTTAAGAATAAACAGAAAAGTTATGTTAATTTGAAATGCAGTAACGTGGAGTTCCAAGTGGAAGACTATGTCTTCCTTAGAGTCTCACCATGGTAAGGGGTGAAGAGAGTTGGGAAAAGGCCAAGTTGAGCCCTAGATTTGTAGGACTGTTTGAAATCCTGGCTAGGATCGGTCAGGTGGCCTATAGATTGGCCTTATCATCGGCACTGTCGCTCGTAAGCAATTTATTTCATGTTTTCAGGATGAGGAAACATGTGTTAGATGAGACTCGTGTGTTGAGTTGTGAGGATCTGGCATTGGAGGCTGAGTTATCCTGCGAGGAACAGCCAGTCCAGATATGAGACTGAAAGAACAAGGTTTTGAGGAACAAAGCTATACCTTTGGTTAAGGTATTATACAGAAACAGCAAGGTCAAGGGAGAGACCTAGGAACTAGAATTAGATATGCGGGATCTATATCCCAGGAAATTCAGGTAAAATTTCGAGGACGGTATTTCTATAAGGAGGGGATAGTTGTAACGTCTTAAATTACCTAATAAGGCTTAGAGCCTTGATTAGGGGGCCAGGATGGAAAATTATGAAATTATGTGATTATGTGATATATATGTGTATCAATATGTGATTATGTGAGTTATATTATAATATGACTTGATTTGCATGTTTTGGTGTTTTAAATATGCATGTGGGCCAATTTATGAATAAAAGGGCAACTTTCATAATTTGGCCCGTTATGGGTATATTTGGCATATATGTGATATATGTGTGGGACCACATTATTATGTGGATATATTTGGGTTACTCGGCACGAGGCGATCCAGGGAGCAAGTTAGCGGGAAAGTAACAATGGGACCAATATTTGACTCGGTGTGAGTTAAGGGGTATATTGGGTATTTAGCACATTACCGGGATATTTGGTAATGGGAATAAATATTTGATGATTTATTGGGAGTTAGTAAGTTCAGGAGAAAATTATGGGAATTTTGACTATTTGGCCCTCGGGGACGTTTTGGGTACCCCGAGCATTTGGATTTGCTTGAGGTTACTTAAGCTCGAAGTAACCTATCAAAAATAAAAAATACGTTCAGTACTCTCTCTCTCTCTCTCTCTCTCTCTCTCTCTCTTTCCCTCTCTCTCTCTCTCTCGTTTGTTCATTTGACGCCCATTAGCATTTTCGTAGGAAACTTGAGTTTTAGGACTCAGATTCAAGCAAGGTTAGAGTCATAACGGTTCTAGGGAAGATTAGAAGCTTGTTAGCCTGAGGATTTAGCAAGAAACGACATAATCAGAGGTAATTTAAGCTTTGAATTTCCATGTTTCTGTAACTTAAAGATTCTTAAGTTTTGAATTTGGATTTTATGTTCTGAGAAGTTTTTGAATGATTTGAAGTTTGGGTTTTGAGAATTTTGTGGCATTAAGATGATTGGGAACTTTGTTTTTGAGATTTGGGTGTGTTCTTATAGGTTTTTGGAAGGATTTAAAATGGGAAAAATGGAGTTTTCTTGCTTTGTTCGTGATTGGGCCACGACCCTTTTCTTGTGTGCCGCAGCCCATGCTTAAAAAAGCAGGTGGTTTTGGTTGTTGGGGAACCTTGGGTCGCAACACATTTTAGGAAGGTCGCGGTCCATGGTGGAGACATAGAAGAGGTTAGCCCCTGTTCTTGAGTAGATCGTGACTCGGGTTTTTGGGGCTGCATCCCAAGAGGGGAAAATTGCCAAAATGGGTTTTTAGTGATGGGAACTTAAACCTAGCATTGGTCGTAAAGAGTTGACTTATGAGTCAAGGGCAACAATATCACGTTGAGCATTGATTAATATGATTAGATCTAATTAGGAGAGGGTTACATGCTCGTTCGACCCAATGGTCGTAGAAAGCCAAAGAGCTTGACTAGCTCTGTAATGCCCCGAAATCCCTAATGCAGTTTAGTGGCTGGATTAGTCGGCCGGGAGGGCCATAACTATTTAATTATGCCATTAAATGATAATATGCATGTTTATGTGAATTATATTATAATATGATGTTATATTCATGCATGTGGGTCCACATTTCATGACAGGGGTGTTTTGGTAATTTGGCCCATTGAGGGCATAATTGTATATTTGTATGCATGTCGGTGATATATTGTTGAGGCCACATTATAATGTGGATTTGTTCGAGCTATTCGGCATGATATGATCCTTGAATATTAAGTAGCAGTTTAGTCATAACGGGATTAAGTTTGAGGCTCGAGGTGAGTCTCGGGGTGATTTAATGATTAGAGTGTTGCTGGGAATAAAAGGGTAACGGGGTTATGAATTATTGGTATTTGGGAATATCGAGAATAGTGTGAATTTGAGAGCGTTAATTATGATTAACGAAATAGGTGAAAGATGACTATTTTACCCTTGGGAGACTTTGGAAGATTTTATTTGACCTAGGGGCATTAAGGTCATTTGACTTGAGATATATATATATGATTTTGGTAACCTGTAGAAGAACATAACAAAACAGAGCCTTCACTTCTTCTTCATGTACCTCATCTTCTCTCTATCTTCCTCTGAAATTTTTGGTCCCAAATTGAAGAATCAAGCTAGGAAATCATAGCTTGGAGGTTGTAGACTTAGTTCATCCATTGAGGAGGATTCAAAACCAGCTTGACGTAAGAAATCATCCATGAATTTTAAGTTATACTCTGTTTTTCTTATAGTTTTCAACCTATGGATTTTGATGTGGATAGTTGGAATTAATGGGAGTTTTTGTGTAAGATTGATTGGGTTTTGATGAGGGTGTGATGTAGATGAAGATTTGGGGTTGAATTGGATGTTTTGGTAAGGTTTAGGATTGATTTGGAAGGCTGGTTTCAAGGGGAATCGCAATGAGGGAAAACCAGAAACTTTTCTGGTCTGAAGCTGCCGCCCCAGCGCTATGCAGGGCAGAGAATAGCCTTCTCTGTTTCTGGGGCAGTGCCCCAGCACTAGTTGGCAGCACCTAGGTGCTAGGTCTATTTAAGGGGATGTTATTTTTACGGCTCGGGATTGTTTTTAAGGCTCGGGGGTTGGTTCCTTGACCCCTTTTGAGTAGTTTGAGAGTCCCAAGAATGAGGGATTGATCCCGGGAGTGTGGTTTAGATTGTGAACCATTCATTGATTTACTTTATTAATGGTTTCTAATTGGTTATGATTAGGTAACCGCTAAGGAATCTACAGGTTGATCGCTCTCAAGGGTCGTTCTTATATTATTTCTCGCTCGAACCAGGGGTAAGAAAACTGCACCCCATATGTGACATGCATGGTTATTCATGAGGCATGTTGAATGTTTAAATGTGGACATGGATTGATTATTGAATGCTTAGCAAATCTTGCTCACTTGTGCATGGTACTGACTAATTAGTCAGATTTGGCAAAGGTGTCAGTATCAACTGTGAAGCTGGGACTTATTAGTCAAGTTCGGCAGTGGTACTGGGCACTGATCACACAGTGCTGACTTATAAGTCAGGACGGCCTTAGCGTGTTCAACGCAAGCCAATAAAGATTAGATCTAATCAACATCTGCATTAAATGACTCAGAAGAGCGTTAATGCGGGACGGACCTCAAGTTCGATGAAAACTAAAAGCGCTTGTATGACTTACCCATCAGTCACTCATCTGTTAAGTTAGAGACTTACCCATCAGTCTCTCATCTGTTTAAGCTAGTGACTTACCCAGCAGTCACTCATCTGTTTAAGCTAGTGACTTACCCAGCAGTCACTCATCTGTTTAAATTAGTGACTTGCTTGTCAGTCACTCTTTATGGTTTACCAGAACCTCAAGTGTTGAATCACTCATCTGTTTAAGAGCTATAAGCTTTGTGTGATTATAATAATAATAATTTGATAATGTTTATATGCAATACTGTGTTTTCTTGCTGGGCTTTGGCTCATGGGTGCTATGTGGTGCAGGTAAAGGGAAAGAAAAGCTCACCTAACCTTGAGTGGAGAACTTAGGTGGTGATGTGTACATAGGCGGCCGCTTGACCACCACGGCCAAGGAGTTCTAAGAGGAGCTAGGGGGTTTACCCTATTTTTGCCGCTTAGGTTGGCGGGTTTGTAAACTTGAAACTATAATGACCATTTTGAGTTTTAAATAACTTGTAAACATTTTGATGGGCCAATGAACAGTTTTATGTTTTAAATAAAATATATCCTTTCCTTTTTATTGATTTTCTACCTTAGCCTGTTAATAACACTTAGAAGCACGTTTTTAACCAAAGGACCCGGGTAGCGAGTCAAATTTCCGGTTCACCGTTCACCATAACTGTTCTGGGGTAACCAGGTCGTTACAAGCTCTATGGCTAGCTACTCAGAGTTAAGGTGAGTTTATGGTCGCATGGCTAGGGAAAAGGAACCCAGGTTGACTCTATGGTCATCTATTCAGGGCAAAGGGGCCTGGAGTGACTTATTAGTCCCATATCCTAGCAATGACTTATTAATCAAGGACGAAATTAGCACAGTGAGTGCTGGTCATAGAGCATTGACTTATTAGTCAGGGATGACATTAGCATGGTTAATGCTTGTCGTAAGGCATTGACTTATTAGTCAAGCATGGCGATAGTGCTGAGCACTGGTCCATATGATTTAGTCTAACAAGAAGTGCATTTTACGCTTAACCGACCTATGGGTTGGAGATAACTAAAGCGCCAGGTACGCTAGGCCAGTTCCAAGGCTAGTTATACAGAGGACAGGGCAAAGGGCCCAAGGGCAACTCATTAGTCCCATATCCTAGGGCGTTGATCCAGTATGATTCCATAATTATGTATTTTCGGCATTAGGCCCTGACACTATTCATTTATCATTTATCTAGGGAAATTGGTCCCATATGACACTGTAGTCATTTATATGAATGTTATGCATGGATGAGTAGGGTTATTATTGCTTGGCATGCTTGTTATTCTTTGGATGTAGGTTGTTAACTGCTCATGAGCATGTTTAAGTTTTCTTGCTGAGCCTTGGCTCATGTGTGCTATGTGGTGCAGGTAAAGGGAAAAGAAAGTTGGACCATCCTTGAGTTGCAGAGCTAGGTGACGATATGTACATATGCGGCTGCTCGACCACCACGGCCGAAGGTTTAAAGAGGAACTAGGGTCAAACCCTATTTTGCCGCTTAGGTCGGCAGGTTGTAACTCCTTTATTGTAATTAACATTTTAAATGTATTTGGTATCCCATGTATACAGTAAACGTTATAGTGAAACGTTTGTATCTTTGGCTAAAAAATTTAACCCTAAACCGTTAATATCATGTTTTGTTACAAGATTATGGCCAAATGACTGCTTTAGCGAGTCTAGCACTATTTAAAATACACAGTGTAACTGTCCCTGGGTAGTAGGGTATTACACTAGCATCTTAACAGATTCTCCACTATGGGACAACATGCAGAGGTGAGGATGTCAGAGGCTCGATCGATTCATACGTCGAGCCCAAGAATATATTCATCGAGAAGATGCCCAAATTTGAGCTATCGGAGGACCAATTTCCTTCTTGGCTCCTACAATCCCTGTTGACATAGCTCCCGGACCACAATTCTCGCCATACACTCCGACACAAATAAGTGTTATGAACGCCCATCATTATAGTCCAGCTGTTGTTCCCCAAGTTGGTTTTATTGTCGTCCCTTCCGGGTATGGAACAACTCCCACTGGATACAATGCTTTCCAACCTGTGTTCTGTGGTGGAACTGCTGCTCCCGCCCAGTCGGCAACACCCAGCAAGGGCCCTAGCGGGAGAAAGCGTGGGGGAAAGGGCAAGGGTAAGAAAGCCAAGAGAACTTGGGATCCCAAGGAGAAATACACTCCCCAATATTCTGAGTACACGGACTTGGTGGACTCTCGAGAGAAAAAATTTCTTGCCACAGAGAAGCAAATGCATTACCAGAGACCTCAGCCCATCTAGAGGGATAGTGAGCGTAGGGACACCACGAAGTTATGCAAATTCCACAATGACATTGGACACCACACTAGTGAGTGCATGCAACTTCGGAATGAGATTGAGAATCCCATCAAGTTAGGGCACCTGCACTGGTATGCTAGGGCTGGGGTAGGCCCTGCTCAGGCTCCAGCCATGGCCATGCCTCCTCCACAAAAGGTGGCACCTCCTCAGGCTCTTGTCCAAGAACTTGTTGCATCGCAGTAGGCAGCCCGTGGACCTCTTCCAATGAACGGAAGACTAGGGATGATATCTAGAGGACCCCACCTAGGGGTCACATCAAGGGGCTCATAGAATTGCTATACGCGAGCCCTGAACCATGATGATGAAGTGCTAGCACTGGCCCAACTCATGGCACAAATGTCTTGGATGACAGAACAAATAATCTCCTTCTCCTGGGATGATGCTTGGAGAGTGCACTTTCCCCACCACATTCCATTTGTTATCGAGGGCCATGTTTCCAAAAAAAATGGTAGCTCAGATCTTAGTGGATAATAGGAGTTCTGTGAACATCCTATTCAAGTCAGCCTTTGAGAAGATTGGATTGATGACAAACGACCTTTCCCTATACACCTCAACACTCTATGGGTTCTCGGGTGAAGGTTTGATCCCAATGGGGCAGATCAAGTTGTTAGTTACACTTGGAGAAGTGCCTTGCCATGCCTTCAAATAATGCACTTTTGTAGGGGTGGGCTGCTCCTCCGCCTATAACACCATCCTGGGATGTTTGACTCTGGTGGAATGTAGAGTAGTCACCTCTATTCACCACTTGTGCATGAAGTTTCCCATAGAGGCGTGAATTGGCATTGTTCGCGGTGACAAAAAAGAGGCCCACCAATGCTACAATGTATCACTGAAACATCCAGTGATGATGGTTGAACCTTTAGCACCCGAGTAGCTTCCTCCAGTGGAGATGGAGGTCCAGGATGTTCTATAAGAGAGGAATTCTAATGAGTTAGATCCCATGGTTAGAGATCATAGGGCTATTGAGCCCATGGAGGAAGGTGAAGAAGTAATCCTCGACAGTTCCAACCCCGAGCGAAAAACAAAGGTCGGGAAGAACCTCAAGACGAAAATTCGAGAAGCTTTGGTTAGCTTTCTTCGTGAAAACCATGATGTCTTTGCCTAGTCTAATGCAGACATGATGGGCATTGACTCCAACATCATCTGCCATGCCTTGAACATAGACCCAAATGATTCGTCGATGCAACAGAAAAGGAGGACAATGGACCCGACCAGGGCGAAGGCCTTGAAGGTAGAAGTCGACAAGTTTCTTGAGAATGGCTTTATACGGGATGCCCAATACCCCAAGTGGGTGTCAAATCTGATGTTAGACTTGAAGCCTAACGACACCTGGAGAACTTGTATAGATTTCTCCAACCTTAACAAGGCCTGCCCAAAAGACTACTTCCCTCTACCAAAGATTTATTAGATGGTTGATGCCACCACCGTGTAAGAGCTTCTCACTTTCATCGATCGTACTCAAGTTAAAACTAGATTTTCATGCATGCCACAGAACAAGAGCACACCAACTTCTGAATAGACAAAGGCATTTGTTGCTACAAAGTGATGCCATTCGGTATGAAAAATGATGGGGACATGTACCAAAGGCTGGTTAATAAAATATTCAAAACCAGCTTGGTCGGAACATGGAGGTGTACGTGAATGACATGTTGGTGAAGTTCAGAATGGCTCTCAACCATGTGAAAGACTTGGCAGAAGAATTCTCAGTCTTCTGTAGATTTTGGATGAATTTGAATGCCCAAAAGTTCAGGTTTAGAGTTTCCTCGAGGAATTTATTGGGATTTATTGTCAGTGCCTCAGGAATCGAAGCAAATCTTGAGGAGATAAGAGCCTTGATCGAGATGTTGTCACCCAGAAAGAACAGAAACATGCAAAGCTTGACTAGTCTGATAGCCACTCTCAGCCGCTTCGTTTCTAAGGCTACAACCAAGTGTATTCCATTCTTCTACACCCTCCAAGGAGGTCAACGATTTGAATGGACGGATGAGTGTGAACAAGAATTCCAGCAGTTGAAGGCCCATATGGTGAATCCTCTGATTCTTCCAAAGCCCATAGATGGAGAATCCCTCCTCCTCTACATGGCTATCTCCAAAAACACCATTAGTGATGCCTCGGTTCGAGAGGAAGGCCGCATCCAACACCCAGTCTATTATGTAAGCAAGAGCCTCCTCAAGGTGAAGTCCAGGTATCCGTTCATGGAAAATCTGAACTTTTTTGTGACGGTGGCTTCTCGAAAGCTCAGGCCTTATTTCCAAGCGCATCCCATCAAAGTCCTCACCAACTAGCCTTTGAGACAGGTCCTTCAGAAGTCGGAGTCCTCCAAAAGACTCCTCAAGTGGGCAGTCGAACTTAGCCAGTTTGACATCACTTATCATTCGAGGACCGCCATTAAAGGGCAGGCGTTGGTGGACTTCATTGCTGAGTGCACGGGAACACATGAGAGGCCTGAGGAGGCCCAGGTTATCGGGTCCGTATTGAAGCTGTTTGTAGACGGGTCCTCCAATGAGAATGGGGCCGAAGCATGCCTTATCTTGGTTTCTCCCGAGGAACATATAATTCACAGCGCCTTAAGATTTGGCTTTGATGCCTCAAACAATGAAGCTGAGTACGAAACCTTGATTGCCAGACTCCGATTTGCCCTGGAGCTCAAAGTTGAGGGCCTCGAAATATACAACGATTCTCAACATGTCGTGAACCAAGTCCTCGAAGAGTACCAAGCTCGAGGGACCAGGATTGCCACTTATCTGGAATGGACCAAATAGATGTTGCATAGCTTCAAAAGATTCACCATCAATCAATTGCTACGAGAACATAATTACAACGCTGATGCCTTGGCCAAACTTGCTACAACCAAGGACGCAAAGTTTCTCAACATGGTCCTGATTTACTACTTGGCTTCTCCGAGCATAACAGCTCCAGAGGAGGTAGAAGTGGTCCAGCCCAAGGACAATTGAATGGAACCTATTGTGAAGTACCTTATCTGTGGATAGTTACCGCAAGACAAGAAAGTGGCTCAAATGCTACTTTATTAGACGCCTCGGTACATAATCATGGATAATAAGTTGTATAGGTGAGGATATTCATTGCAATTATTCCAATGTGTGTCTAAACAAGAAGTCAAGCTCATCCTCTGAGAGGCGCATGAGAGTTTTTGTGGGGACCACGTTGGGAGGCAAAGGCTTGCCAAGAAAATCCTAAGCCAAGGGAACTTCTAGCCTACGATGGATTATGTTTGGAAATTCAAAAAATGCCAATGTTACGCCAACATCCCCCGAAATCCTCCAAATGAGCTCACTTAGATGACAAGTCTTTCACTTTTTGCAGCATAGGACATTGACTTAATAAGGGCCCTGCCCATGGGAAAGAAAGGAGTAAAGTATTTAAATGTCGCGGTCGACTTCTTTATGAAGTGGATCGAGACTGAACCTCTTGCTACCATCACCTCCAAGAAGGCGCTGAACTTCATCATCAAAAATATCATTTGTCATTACAGGCTCCCGAGGAAGATAGTCTTCAACAATGGCTTGTAGATTGACATTGAGTTGTTCACTGAATTTTGTGAAAGGCATGGAGTCATGAAGAGTTTCTGATCCGTAGCTCATCCTCAGGCGAACAGACAAGTGTACGCTTAAGGACACTTTGAAAAAAGGTTGGAGCAGACGAAAGGCACTTGGCCCGAGGAGTTACCTAAGGTATTGTGGAGTTATCATACCACTGGTAGGACCTCTACCGCCCATTCAATATTCTCCATTGCCTATGGGTATGAAGCCATGCTCACAGTTGAGGCAACAATCTCCACGCACCGATGAGATACTTATGACTCGAATATGAATCATGCTTTGTTTTGAGAATAACTAGACCTTGGTTAGAAGCTTCGAGAAGATTCACATCTACGTATAGCATCCTACCAATAGAAGGTGGCCAGATACTTCAATTCCAATGTGAAAGACAGAAAATACGAGGTCGGAGAATTGGTGTTGCGAAGAGTTTTCTTGGAAACCCTAGATCCATGGTCTAGAGTGTTGGGCAATTGTATTTTCTAAAATTTGTAATCATTTGTAGACTTTGAGCACCGTAATGAAAATCGTGTGTACAAAACACAATAGATGAAATTCAAAATATTTCCTTGTATTTTTAATTTTTAAATATTTTATTCATGTTTTACTACCTGAGTACCCGCTTGCTGGCCTAGACAAGTGAACGCAGACTAGTCTTCGATCACTTGGGGAGCATAGTTGGGTCACCTCTAAAGGTAACCGCTCATGAAACATGACCTAGGGAACTAAGCCTATTATGAGCGGAGTAAACCTAGCGTCAAGGCTTGCGAGAATTCACCAAAATGACCTAAGGAACTCAATGTAGGGGCCTAAACAGGCGTCCGAGAGTTGACCTAGTGTGATAGAAACATAAGTAGCCCAATGGCGGAGAACTCAAGACACTTCTCGGTGACTAAACGCTCACGAAGAACCACTAAGTTCTCGGCTCGTAGAGTGGCGAAAGGTCTAAAACCTGAGTAGCATGTACTCGGGTTCAACCCACAAGTTGCCTAAACTTGAGCAACCAAGACCTGAGTAGACTGTACTTAGGTTCAAGCCTCAAGTTGCCTAAACTTGAGCAAACAAGACCTAAGAAGCCTATACTCGGGCATGAACTAAGGAACTTAGTGTGACTGTTCGAGGACTGAGTTCCTGAAATGCAACACAATTCCTGAAAACCTAGGTTGTTTTAACTTTCCAAGTTCCGAGTCGCCTATAATTTAGTACCAAGTGCCCAAACTTGGCAATAACCTAAAGTTACTTACCAAGGACCAAGTGCCCGTGAAGCAACACTAAGAGTTCGGAAGCCAAAAACCTGTGGGATAGGCAAGACCTGAGTCGCTAAGACTAGGGCACAAGTCCCAAGTTGCATTAATTAGGGCAACCAAAACATAATTCTCTTGGGACTAAGGCCCATGCACGGTGAATAAAACAAGGTTAGAAAAATTGATCTTTTTCATGATGTCATATTATGTTAAAAGTTTGATAAAAAAAACCTTGTAGATGTTAAGTCCAATTTGTGTTATTCCTAAATGTTGTGTGTAAAAACGTGTTAAGTGAAAAAGAAAAGAAGGTAAGTAAATAGAGCAATCAAAATCCATTCCTAAAAAGTCATATACACAATTGTGCTCAGAGGCTCAAGCAGTCAGTTTTTTATACCCCAAATAAAAGGAAAAAAGAGATGGAATGCATGCCTATATACTCGAAACAAAAATAGAAATACTACATGAGGCAGTTTAGATCTCATCGAAGGGAACCTCCTTGATAATGTCGATAACAAGGTCGACGTTAGGAGTTTGACCTACCTCCTAGTGGCCCGGGCAGCAGCATCGATAGCCTCCTCAGCGTGAAGGTGCTCCTCGAAGAGTAGCTTTGTGTTGGGATTATCAATGAAGGACAAATCCATAACCCTATTACTGAGCTAGGCAACATAGAGTGTGTCCTCAGTGAGTAAGTCGGCCTCCTTGTTCAGCTCATCGACTTTGCACCGAAGGTCCTCAACCTCAGACTCAGCCGCTTGAGCTCTTGTCACTGCCAAGGAAGCCTTTCCTCTGGCCCTGGCAACCTCAGCTTCAAAATGTGAGGCCTCCCCTAGAGATTTGGCAGCCTCTTGCCGAGCCTCCATGGTCTCCTCTTAGGCAACCCTAGCTTCCTTAATTTCCTTGGATGAAGCCTCATCCAAAATCGCCTTGGATGAAGCCTCATTCGAGGCTCGAGCCTGAATCCGCTCCTCGGCCACAAGCTTCTCCAACTCCCAAGAGCAACCCTTCTCATCCTTCGAGGCCTTGTGGAGTCATGCAAGCTCCTCGGGGGTGGGGGGGGGGGGGGGGGGACCACTTGCTGGGCCTTCTCCACGGCCAAATCCTCCCAAGTTCGCATTAACTCAAAGGACCTCATCGTTATGATGCCCCCCATTGGTTGGCACAAGGCAGTGGCCTGAAAACAAAGAACATTAAGTTAGTACCCTAAAATCATGTGTTCCAAAAGACCAGAATAAGCTCGAGGGCTTACTCGGGAAGTGGTGTAGCAGCAGGACGCGAGTAGGGAAATCTCGTTGTCACTCTGTAAACGGGTGTAAATGCGAGAAGTCATCTCGCACAATGACGTGCCTATTCCATGCAAGGGCTCCGCCGCCAACGGAGAGTGCGGCTGCCAAGCTTCTCTATGAAGAGGTTCTCCAACTCTGCTCGGCCGATGGGAGGCTGATTGGACCTGCCTCGAACAGGTTTGTCTTGGTGAAGTACTTGGCCAAGGCTCGGAACTCCCAATCCCCTTCTTCCAAATGAGCGTTGAAGTACTCCACCACAACTCGGTACTTGGCGAGGCATTTCCCCTCGTAGTGCTCGGGGAAAACCACCAGTTGAAAAGGTTTGATTGGTGGGCTATCTGACACTTCAAGTGACATATGGTCTGCCAATGCTTCAGATGCCCTTCTTCGACGGTGGGGGACCCACCAAAAGGTCGTTCATGGGTGGACACACCACTATCAGGAACTCCTCTCGAATCACATTCCTTGGGGCAGGGACCGTGGGGACAGTCACTGGAGCTGCAGGTACAACCGCATGTACTGCGGGGATAGGTATTTGGGTTGGTCCCTCCAGCCTTTGCCTCTTGGCACAGATATTGTCTGCTAGCTCCATTTGTTCTACCAAAGAAAAACAGACAATTAGCATTTATAAGACAAGTATTAACTGTTGATTTTTCATCATGTGATTGACCGTACAACGAAATCATGAGATAACATTTCAATGCGATAATAACCATTATTAAAGCATAAGAACGAATCAGTCTAGGAAACATAATTAGAATAGGATCTTTCTCATGCGCATGACTCTGAATAAAATAGAAAATTACAAAACCCTTCTAAATGTAGAACATGTGTAGATCAAATAGCGTCTTAGCCTCCTAACCTACCATCTTCCATATATGGCTAGCACAAAGAGAAGGAGATAGGTGGATGTCTATGCTATTTGGTAAGATACACAAGAACACACTTTTGAATCTCAACACATGGGAGAGTGTTCTTCTTACAATTCAGAGAGAACAAAGTAGTCTATTTTTATCTCTTGCAAAATAACATTAATTGCATCTGATACCTCTCCTTAGTTTCTCTTAATATTATATTCTATGAATATAATAATAGAAATAAGACCTAGCCCTAATCACATTTTTGTGTGGGCCACAGTCTATTTGGGCTGTGGTTGGCGCTAACTACATGGCTTTGGGTCTTGTGGTATTTTATCTCTATAAAATGCTATTTGTTAGGCCTTTATAATATTATTTTATGTAGTGTACAATTATACCACAAAATTAAACATGATTAAATTAATTTTCAATAAAAATTAATTTTACAAAATTATCAATATAATTTTATTTTCCATTAAATATTATTTCATAAATAATATCTTGAATATTATTTCACAAACAATAATATTTTGTGAGATTAAAAATAATACTTTATTATTTTTAAGTATTTCATTTTAATACCAAATCCTACATTTGTGTTATCAAGCTAGTACTGGAACAGTATGGACCTATAGTTCTAAGCTTCAATAATTTAATTAATTTCACTAACTCTTAATTCCATTAATTAAATATGAATTATTCCACTAGAAATTCATAGTTGAACTCTCAAAATTATAGTCCTATATTATTATAAACTCGTCCATTGATTTAGTCATTGCATGAGTTATTACCCTCTGCTAGTTGTTCATAATTAAAGTTAGGTCTTAATGTTCATTTACCTCTCTAATTAATTCTTTATCAATTAGTTTTATTGATCCTCTAATGAATATTATTCTATAAATTTAATTATAGAATGAAATTTTTGTTCTCTAATAGAAATTGAGCGCTCTATGTTCAAGTCTCGAATCAACACTAATAGGAATAACTAATCTGCTTTCATTTAAGTAAGGAGTAGATTCCATATCTGTGAAATATGTTCCCAGCCACTTGTAGTTCTATGACCCCAAGATATCAGGAATTCGGTCGTAGGAATATTGAAACTACCTAATAAGTCAAAAGTCATAAAAGCACAAATAGGGGTTCATTACTTAGTTCAGGATTGAGGTCAAGTCTCAAACGACCATCGATTGATGAATGTTGAACTTCTATATTTTAACGAAGATTATCAAAAGTTCTTTCTTTCATCGTACCCCAGTCCAATACAATCTATATTCTCACTGCAACAAAAAAAGGTCATTTGCGTTAGTTTAGCACTGCCACAGTTGAGTTTTTGCGTCAGTTTAATATGTGACGCAATTTCCCATGACACAAAAAAGAGTATCATTTACGTCAGTGGGGCACTACCACAAATGTTAAAAATGAGTATTTTTGCGCCAGTTGGGCACTGTCACATAAAGTATTAACCAGGGAAATTGCAAATGTTTATGCCAATTTCCCTGGCCTATTTTGATAAAAAAAAATCAGCAGCAGAAACAGAAAAACAAGAGTATAAGTTTTTATAAACATTTATCTAGAGTTAACATTTGTGATCAAAACTATAAAAGTAATTCAAATATCAAAGTTAATATATTTACTCTTGTGTCCTAATTTTCTAAGTGTTAAACCTAGTTAAACTAAAATTTCCTCACCCACTTGCTCATTTTCTAATTGAGATACGCCATAATTGATTCAATCCACTCATCCTGTATCTCGTTGATTTCGTCAGCAGAATATGGACTCGTATTTGTAAACTAATTAGAAAATATTTAAAATAATAAGTTAGAAATCATCCAAATAAAATCATGGACGATATTTTAAATGAAAATTAAAAATTAAAACAATACCTCATTTTTCAAGTAGGCCTTTGGTCTAGGCTGTGAAATCAAGAGTCTAGCAAATTTCATAATGTAAATGCCACACTCGGTTGGCCCAGTCTGGTTTCGACACTATTACAACATAGTTATCCAAAGTTAAGTATTATATTTAGTAAGTTATTATAATAGAAATATGTCAAAAAGTTGAATACGATAAGTAATATAATTTACTTACCTAAGGAACATAAACTTTTAGATTGATTGACTGTTTTAGTCTTCGGTGTGTATCATATTGATCCAACACCCTGCAAACAATATTAATATTTACCCATATATGAGTTTGAAATAGAATCATAAATTAATTAAGTAAAATGAAAAACTTACATGATAATTATCTCCTTGATTTCCGGACGGAAATGTGAGTTTACAGGATCCAAAAAAGCTACCGAATGACTGTGTGGCTGAATAAATACTAACATCCAATGAAAGCTACAATAAAAAAACTTGTGTAAGATATTTATCAATAAAAAAATATATGAATATAAAATTAAGTTGACTTACTTTTTGTTCCAAGGAAAAATTAGAAACTGTGTCTCTATCTCCATCTGTAGAAACTGATCAAAGAGATTTTTAGCACGTATTTCATTGGTTCCTGCATTAGTGGACACTAAAGCGGGATGCATGAAAG